>NC_022015.1:59477715-59528993 GCF_000317375.1 Microtus ochrogaster | reverse complement strand
GAGAGAGAGAGAGAGAGAGAGAGAGAGAGAGAGAGAGAGAGAGAGAGAGAGAGAGAGAGAGAGAGAGAGGAGAGCAATATGTAGCATGTCCCTGACACTTACACTTAACATACCAGTCCAAACAAGGGCCAGAGATTGTGTCTGAGAAAAGCATGCATCTTTTTTTCCATCTCCCCAAAGCTGCACTGCTACATAGAATAATCCATGGTATTCTACCATAAAGAATGCTAAGAAGTGTAGATGGATGTTTCTGTTTTGCCGGGTCCTGCAGTTATTCGGTCCCAAATAAATACACAGAGGCTTACATTGATTATAAACTATTTGACCTATTACTCAGGCTTATTACAAACTAGCTCTTACAACTTAATTAACTCATAATTAGTATTTATGTTTAGCCACATGACTTGGTACCTGTTCTTAGTAAGGTATTCTCAGATTGCTTCCTCTCTGTCTGACTTGAGACTGCATCTTTGCCTTTCCTCTTCCCAGAATCTCCTAGTCTGGTTGCCCTGCCTATATTTCCTGCCTGGGTAATGGGCAATCAGTGTTTTATTAAATCAATATAAGTGACAAATCTTTACAGGGTACAGAAACATTATCTCACAGCAAAGAGGCAGTTCAGTAAGGGTGATGGAGGAAGGTCATTGGCTAATAAAAAAACTGCCTTGGCCCATTTGATAGGCCAGCCTTTAGGCGGGTGGAGTAAACAGAACAGAATGCTGGGAGGAAGAGGAAGTGAGCTCATACACCTTAGCTCTGCTCTCTGGGACAGACGCGATGAAGCTCCAACCCAGGATGGACATAGGCTAGAATCTTCCTGGCAAGCGCACCTCGGTGCTACACACATTAATAGAAATGGGCCAGGCAGTGTTTAAATTAATACAGTTTGTGTGTTGTTATTTCGGAGCATAAGCTAGCCAGGGGGCCTGGAGCTGGGTGGCAGGAACGCCAGCCCGCAGCTCCAACTACATAAGGGAAGGGAAAATACTAGACTACGCAAAGATAGAGAGCGTGCCTGCCTATCTGCTTTCCTTCTTTTCTATCTTCCTTCCTTCTCCTTCCTTCCTTCCCATCCTTCCTTTCTTCCCTCCTTCATATTAGAAGAAAAGTTCATGCTCTGAAGTCCTAGTTGGTTCTTTCTGAGTAGCCTAAGATGGTTACCAGTGCCTTCCTGTCTCATCCTCCTAAGTGCTGCAATTACAGTATGCCATCATACATGGCGGAAAGTTTGCTTTACTGAGATTTTTGTCAAGAAACTTCTAATGTGCTACATTTGAGAACTTCAGAGGGTTATACAGCACATAAACCTTCTAAGCCATGCTTAGGTAGAGAGCTTTTTTCATTTTTATTCATTGGAGATAATGAAAGATTAGATGACTTTGTGACACATTATTCTGCAATCCTTACAACTTTATGAATTGAAGAAAGCAATCTAATGTTGTGACCCAGCCCCAAGGCCTCTAAAGATACATCAATTCTGGAGGGTGTTTCTGTACCTCCTGATCTTTCTTTCTGATATTTGGTACTGGGTTCTATAAGGTAGGTCATTGGATAGGCTACTTGTGTCACCTCAATATGGTGTTCATAATCTGATAAAAATAAAAAAATAATATCATGAAAGCATTGTAGTGTCAGTGATTGTGAGACCCTATCCTCTGTGTATGACCTTATCAGGGCACCTGTGATTAGCAGCCTGAGACCATCACAAGATGAGGATCACTAATATTCCCTCTAGAAAGGACAAAAAGCTTATAACCTTTGCGAAGTGGCTCATGAAGCAGTGTCTAAGGAGGCTCACCTGGTACAGGAAGCAAAGTAGCCAACTCCTGCCCACTCTCTAAGAATATAAGTGGTTAATAATTGCTGCATCTCAGAGGAGTCTCTTTAGTAATGCAACTGGCCATAAGCTGTTCAGGCTTTTGTAACTTCTTACTCATGCCCTTGTAATTGCAGTTAAACTCATAGGTCCTCCGAGCTCAGCTTGGGTGGAATTGTTTCTTTGGTCTGTCATTGTCTTCTCTTTATGCAGTGAGTAGAAATAGACTTTTAAAAGTCATGTAACATTAATTACAAAATTAAACTTGATTTAAGTAATTCATTTAAATATTCAAGTCTCATGCTAGTATGCCTGAAGAACTTTACAGAAGTTGATTTTTAAATCATCTGTAACATCTATTATTTGATAAGGAAGCAGTGGGAAACAAGAATAGATAACTGCACTCAGTGTCTTCTGCATTAGTGACTTTCCATTGACTCCATATCTTACCAGAATCTCTTGGAATCTTCTGGATTGATTCTAAAGCATTGATATTCAAAACTTAATCCTCTAAATTGAAGGTAACTAGGCCTTATAGATAGAAAATTATCCATCATCTTTGCTCATTATTATTTCAAATACTACCATATTTGAAATCATGAAACGATACATTGACTATGGTCTTATCAGCTCTTTTTAATATGTTTTATCTTTTTCTGAGAGTTTTGATGTAGTTATATCTGTGGGTTGTTTTTTTTTAACATTTTACCCATTCTTCTCCTTTTTCCCTTCCTCATAAAACAGGGTCAGTTGATAACATGAGTAAATTTGGTAAACAGATCTATTTTTTGGAAAGTTGGGATGATACAATATACTCTTTTAGCAAGAACAGGTAGCACAGCAATGGTTTGAGTGATGAACGAGGGCACAGGATGTTTTGTTCTTAGAATTTCTTCTATCACTTCACACATCAGATTCATAAACCCAATACCAAGTATGATCTACACAAGAACAACAACTGAACTGGATAAGGAGATGTTTCAGATTTTTCATAAGGTACTAGGATTGCAGTGATGAGCAAGAGACCCCTGAGTGCATGGATTTTAGAGATAAACATTTACAATATGTTAGGAGAAGGTGTGGTAAGGCCTGATGTAGCCTTAAGGGAGCAGGGAAGAGTTCTGAGTATGCTGACATTTCCTGTGACAGTTGAAGGGTAACTAGGTAAAATTAATTGGGTAAATTTTTCAGATGAAGAACACATAAAGATGAGAGAGAGAGAGAGAGAGAGAGAGAGAGAGAGAGAGAGAGAGAGAGAGAGAGGAGTGAAAGGGGAGACCATATTTGGGTCCTAAAAGTGAGTCCAGTTGTTAGAAGTATTCAACTTGGGTGCTGGAGTAAAAGAATGGCAAAATAAGAAGTGTGAGGGTAAATGCAGGTGAATTAAGATAGATATATAGATCAGTAGATAGATAGATAGATAGATAGATAGATAGATAGATAGATAGATAGATAGATAGATGATAGATGCATGCATATATATGTAATTAACTGATAGCTATAGGAATCAGAGTAAAATTATTTTTAAGGGCTTTTTTTATTTTTTGAGATTGTATTTTAATTACATTTCTCCTTTCAATTTCATCTTTCTAAAACTTTCAATTTATCAATTCCTTCCAACTTTCCTTCAAATTCATGTCCTATTTTTACAGTTATTATATGCATATATGTATGTGTGTCTATACTCACATATATTCCCATATATAACCTGTTGAGTTCATATAATGTTATAGTCACCTCGTCAACTCCCAACTTCACTGGGTTACCTGTAGTTCTTTGTGAACAACTGAGGCTTGGTGGGCTTTTCACATACAGTTTAGAACATTAACTGGTATCCTCCTTAATCTGACCACATCTGGGTAGTTGTGTTGGTGAAATTTCAATGGGTACTGGTACTTCCTGCCTGGCTACTGGCCAATTAACATTTATTTAAAATACAATTAACAGAGTAGTATAGATTCTAATGTGTCTAGGAGACACAATCTCACAGCAAGCTTCCTGATCCTCTGGCCCTTAAAATTTTTTAAACCCTTTTTCCCTCTTCTATGCTATTCCCTGAGCCTTAGTTGTGGGAATATTTTGTAGATGTATTATCTCTTGAGACTGGGTTTTACAATTTTGCATATTGATAGGGCATGGTTTTCTGTAGTGGTCCCAGTCTGTTGAAAAGAGAAGTTTCCTTGATGAGGGGTGAAGACTACATTTGCTGGGAGGGATTATGCTGGTTTAGTATATGAGTTTAGTATATGGTTTAGTATTTGGATTATACTTTAATAACCATGACTTCATTAGCACTGAGTAGTTAGTTGGGTTTCAGTACCAGGCATGGTATCCCTATCTTTCTTCTTGAGCAGGTCTTAAGTCCAATTAGAGAACAGTTGGTTACTGCCAAGGTATGTGTGCCATTATTGCACCCTTGGGATTATCATACTATGCTAGGCATTGATGTGGTTCATAGGAACTATTGTTTTCTCCTTCCTTTGGAAGTTTACAACACACACATATGCAAACCCATGCTGTACCTATAAATGTGCTGAGAGTCTGGGTTATTAAAGTAATTGATACCACTCCATCACAATCCTCACAGCCTCCACGAACCCAGGTTTTCTCTACCTGTGTTTACATGGATCTGTCTTTTCTTTAGTACCTCAACACTCAAAGATAATTTTCCAGACCCAAGCTGGTGGAATGAGGCAAGACCCAACCCCTTCATGAGAAACTATTAACAGTTAGAGAGAAGTGGATGCCATTTTTGCCAGTGGTGTGCACACTCAAAAATAACCAATATTCCAGTAAATAATCTCCAAATCACACTATGCAAGCAATGTTCATTAAACTCAAGCATTTTACATATACAATAGGAAGACGTGAAAGTTGTAGGGGTGCTTCTTAGGAAAAAGATGTAAGGAAAAGGGAGATGAGAGAAATGACTACATATACAAAACTGCTTTGGGACAATGGTCTGTACCCTGTCAATTATATTTTAAATAAATGCTGATTGTCCAGTAGCCAGGCAGGAAGTATAGGCATGGTGACTAGGCAGGAAGTAGAGGTGGGACAATGAGAATTCTGGGAAGAGAAAAGCTCTTTCTCCAGTCGTGACCCAGCCACAGAGCAAGCAAGATGTGACTGCCTTGCCGAAAAAGGTACTGAGCCATGTGGCTAACATAGATAAGAATAATGGGCTAATATATGTTATAAGAGTTAATGAGAAGCCTGAGCTAATGGACCAATCAGTTTATAGTTAATGTAGACCTCTGTGTGTTTCTTTGGGACTTAATGACTACGGGAACTGGGCAGGACAGAAACCTCATGTCAACACGAAACTGTCCACAAATAATATCTCACAAAAACTTAAACTCCAAAAATGTGAGATGTTCAAAAATAAATTAAGAATATAAAATAACCAAATATGGTTATTAAAAACTAAGCAGAACAGATGGATATCTGAATTTTATTAATTGGATTAATGATGCACTTTAATTTTTTTAAATAAAGTGTTATATGACCCAGGTTGGACTTAAGCTCTCTATGTGGCCAGATGATGAGCTTGAATTTCTCTTCTTTTATCCTCAAGCCTCCACCCCTAGAGTGCTGGGATTGCAGATGTACACCACCACGACAGGAATTTATTTATTAATTGTGTGGTATGTGTGTGTGTGTGTGTGTGTGTGTGTGTGTGTGTGTGAGAGAGAGAGAGAGAGAGAGAGAGAAAGAGAGAGAGATCACATGACACAGGCTAACATGGAGATCAGAAGACAACTTGCATGAGTCAGTTCTCCTTTCTAGGAGGAGCTGAGACAGGATCACAGTATGTAGCCTTGGTTGGCCTGGAAATTGCTATGTAGACAAAGTTGGCCTTAAACTCACAGAAATCTACCTGCTCCTGCTTCCCAAACACAGGAGCTAAAGGTGTGTGCCCCCATGCCTGGTCTATGAGTCAGTTCTTCCATTCTACTACGTATATTCTGGAAATCGAACCCAGTACATCACACTTTGGCAGCAAGTGGGCAGACCTACTGAGCCATCTCACTGGCCTTGAAAATGCACTCTGAATCAGTTCTGGAGGCATTCAAACTTAAGAAAATGACTATTGTTTTGGGTGCTTCCTTAGCCCCACTGAGGCACCTGGAGAGAGGCCGTTCATATTCAAATAGACATCACAGTTGACGAGTGCTCCTGTGTTTATGAAGCAGTTTTAGTGTTTAGCTTCACTTTCTTATACTATGAATGGCATCCTAAACATCCATCTAATCATATACAAATACACTGAATTATTAATTGCAAATACATTTCCTCTTTAGCCTAAAGGAAAGAACAAAATCAGTAGCATATGTGGAAGATTGGGGGCATCCTGTTGTTAAATTCAATACTCATTTCTTCAGACCACTAAGAAAAGAACTTTAGACATTTACAAAATATAAAAATGTAAAATAAACATCTTTTTTTAAAAGAAAAACTATATTTAAGCTTTTATTTGCCACTTTACAACATTGTGTTGGAAGCAGTGGGTAGAGATCAGGGGTAGAATCCGTGTTCAAGTTGTAGGACGTACATCCAAGTCACAGCGCTACTCAAAAATGTGATATAGAAAGGGGACTATGAAGACTTAATGCAGTTATTTAATCATTTGCAACTATAGTAAAAATAATAGAACTTTTTTGCTGGTTCTATACAGGAAATAGTTACTATACTGTGAGATACAGACCAGATTTTTGCACTCCTCCTGTCTTTAGGACCCGTGTGTGTGTGTGTGTGTGTGTGTGTGTGTGTGTGTGTGTGTATACACGTGCATGCTCAGGAGCCACTTACTGGAGGTTGGGATACCTACAAGTGCCATCGAAACCATGGAACTAGACACTGCTCTGTAATCATTAGTTCTCAGAAAGCAGAATCTGTGAGAGAAAATTAAATTTCGCATTGCTCAGTGTTCTACCTTGTATTCCATTGCTGTGATAAAGACAATGCCCAAAAGCAACTTGGGGATTGACTGGGAAATGAAGCCATGAGTGAATGTGTGCTGTTGACAGGTAGATAGCATGTCAAAGAACTCCAGTGCATTTGGTCCATGAGAGTGGTAAAGCCTTCCTCCGATCCAAGTACAAATGTTGATAGTGTCCACCATAGTTTCCCCTTTCCCCCACTCCAGATGTTCATGGCCTGAAGACTCTCCCCTACAGAGACTCTTCTATGGAGACAGCTAATCCTGCCTCTTTGTTCAGCTGTAAGAAATAACCTGTCTCCCTATTCAACAGTATGTAATAAATGTGCTGAGCTTAGGAGGGAGGTGGGGGGAATGCGGCAAATTCTTCATCAGAGAGCCCAAATCACCCATTCCAGCCTTTCTGTGTCCCTGAGTGTCGTTTCTTTATTCCTTTGTTCTCCTAGACAGGGTTAGTGGACTAAGGCTGTGAAAGGGCACAGAAGAGGAAAGACCGGGTTTATTTCAGTCTATGTTTATAGTCTATCATGAAGGGAGTCAGGGCAAACTCTCACACAGGAAACTGGAAACAGGAACTGAAGCAGAGACATGGAGGAATGCTACTTACTTGACTGGTTAGTTTACTATGGCTTGCTCAACCAGATTTTCAGGACCACCCAGGACCTCCTGCCCAAGGGTGGCATCATCCTCAGTTGGCTGAGCCCTCTCACATCAATCATGAATTGATCCCTATAGACATGCCTGCAGGCAATCTGATAAAGGCATCTTTCTCAGGTAAGTTCCTCTTCCCAGATAACCTTAGCTTGTGTCAATATGACAAATGCAAGCAAACAAACAAAATCAAAAACAACAACAAAAACCTAACCAGCACACTCAAGTGCTTAAGCACATCTAATAACTCTTCTCAAAGATTTCAGGCTCTGTACTTTCTTCTAATGCAATCTGGTCACACAAAAGAAGACTCTTTCAGATAGTACAAGTAACCAAGTCTACATTTGGGTCATAAGATACTGGATACCAAAATATCAATCTATATTCATGTCAAGGCAACAAGGTAGAATGGACAGGGAAGCCTCCTTTCTCAGGACTAGCTCGTGTGGTGTAAGAACGCATCATAAACACCTCCAAAGGAGCAAAGCAACCAATAGTCCTACTCAGCTATGACAGCTATCAACTACAAGTATTTTTCAGCTAGAACAATAGGTTGTTTATAGCTACATGCATTCAGAACAATCAACAAAATTATATACACTCATTACAGCTCCATTATTAAAAACTTGGTGCTGGAGAGATAGGCCATCATTTAAAGATACTTGCTACTCTTCCAAATGATCCAAGTTTGGCTCCCACCATTAATATCTGATAGTTAATAACTGCTTGTTATTCCAACCCTCTTCTCTGGTCTCTGGAGGCATCTGCACCCACATGTCCACATACATAGATATACACACATATACACATAAATAGCTTTTAACTTATTTTTAAATAAAATGTTTAAAGTTTTATTAGAAACTGATATATGTCCGCACATGTACACATGTACATTTTTTTCATAGCAGTAGTAAACATTCACCACTATGCTACTAGCTACAACTTTCCACTTACTTTCAAATTTGCTGAAGGCCTAGTTAGAAAGATAAAGAACTCTTCAACAGAGTTGAAGAGCCTGAGCAATGCCATCGGCATGAAAAAGCAAGTATACAAATTCAAAATATGATGCATGTTTCATGGTGGTGATGGTTGTAGAGTTTTAGCACTTCTGCTTTCCTCCAGGAAGAGAAAGAACTACATACTACAAAGCACTTCACAAACCCCTCTTCATTTTGGATAGCTTACAGGGAATTGTTTGTGGTGTTAAACAAAAGTTTACCAGTTGCTAAACATTTCATGAATCATACTTGGTTAACCATCTTTAAAATTTATTTCATTTTTGTTATGTGGTGGGTGAGTCTGAACATGTGAATGCAGGTGCCTGCAGAGGCCAGAGACATTGGTTTCCTCTGGACCTGACTTACAAGATGGGATCTGCTGAATGAGGGAGATGGGAATCAAACTTGAGTCCTTTGCAGGAACAGCAGCATTCTCTTTTAATCACTGAAACATCTCCCTCGACAGTCATCTCTTAAAAATAATTATTTTTTCAACTTTGAAAGAGTCCAAGAAATATAAACTCTGTTTGTTAGCTTGATTTTGTTATTTGTTTCCCCATATTTTTGTATTTCCTTGCTGCATGGCAGTTTTATCTTACACTGGGAATGAAGAGATAATAAAGAGTTCTCTTTAAGACCTACAAAGAGAGGCAATGAACTCCACAGAATCAGGATTGAGCCAGCAACCTGAGCCAGAGTGGGGCCTGGGATGGCAAACTGCACATTAGCAGGATGGAGCCAGCGACCTGGGCTGGAGCAGGCCTGAGGCAGCGAACTCCCCAGGATCAGTACTGAGCCAGCAACCTGGGCTGGATCAGGCCTGAGGCAGCAAACTCTACTAGAGCAGGACTGATCCAGCAACCTGGGCAGGTGTGGGCCTGGGACAGTGAGCCCCATGGGAGCATAAGCAGATCCAGACCAGGGACATTTAGGGCAACAGGACTGAGCCTGCAACCTTGGCTGGAGCAAACCTGAGACAGAAAACTCTACAGGAGCAAATACAGGGGAGCAACCACTGAGATAGTGGGCTGGAACCAGAGACCTCTGTGGTTCAGGCATGGGTCTGGTACCTAAGAGGGTGTAGGCAGGAAAGAGAGACCTCTGCAGGTCCAGGCGTGAGTCTGGGACTTTCAAGAGAATAGACCTGAGCCAGGACCCTTGCAGGTCTGGGCATGAGTCTGGGACCTCTGAGGGACTGGGCCTGAGCCAGGTCCTCTGTGGGTATGGGTGCCCCTGAGTCTGGGATCTCAGAGGGAGTAGACTGGAGCCAGAGACCTTTGCAGGACCAACCCCAAGCCAGGGACCTCCACAGGAACAGATCCAGCCCAGGAACATTTATAGAAACAAGTCTGAGCCGGCATCCTAGGCCAGAGTAGGCCTTAGACAGCTAACTCCACAGTAACAGAGCAAACCCCAGGAGCACTGAGTGACCTCCAGGCACATGGAGTGATCAATGGGATGATTGGAACTGTGGCCCTAACTATACCACAAGGAGCAACCATCTGAGACTTGGATCTACTGGCACCTGGAAGATTGATCATCAGAGTCACAGACAGCCCCAACCACACCAATTAGAGAAAAGATGAGTAGACAAGGGAAGGACACACACACCACCACAAAGAGCAACAAGACACCAGTGAAATCTAGTGACTACAACAGCAAGACATGAAGAACCAAATATAGATGAAGCAGATGAAAATGACCTAAAAATAACTTCAGGAGAATGTTTGAGGCCCTTAAAGAGGAAATGAGATATTCCTTCAAAAAATGGAAGAAAAGACAAACAAAAAATTGGAAGACATCAACAAATCCCTTAAAGAAAACCAAGAAAAAGGAATCAAACATAAGAAATTATTCAAGACTTGAAAACTGAAATAGAGACAATAAAGAAAACACAAACCAAGGGAATTATAGAAACAGAAATCCTGAGAAAATGATCAGGAACCACAAATGCAAGCATAAACAGCAGAATATAAGAGATGGAACAGAGAATCTCAAGCACTGAAGATACAATAGAGGAAATAGACTCATCAGTCAAAGAAAACATTAAATCTAACAAAGGCTTAACACAAAATATTCAGGAAATATAGGACACCATGAAAAGACCAAACTTAAGAATATTAGGTATAGAAGAAGGAAAAGAAGTCCAACTCAAAATCACAGAAAATATATTCAACAAAATCATAGAAGAAAACTTTCCCAACCTAAGGAAAGAAATGCCTATGAAGATACAAGAAGCTTACAGAACACCATCTTCATGGTAAGTAGTAAAAGACAAGATCTCCTAAGTAAATTGGAAGCATGGCGACCATGGGAGAGGGTTCAAGGGGAGGGAAGAGGTAGGAAAGGGAGCAGAGAAAAATGTAAAAAAAAAAATATGTAGCTCAATAAAAATCAATAAAAAATTGCAAAACAAAGACCTACAAAGAGCTGGACAATGGGGAGGAGTACTGTGAAGTGGTGAAATGCTGTCTTCAAGATATGTCATAGGTGGGACATTTGTGACCTCACTGCAGCTGTGGTTACCTGCACACCATCAAGCCAAAGTTCTAATGTGGATCAGGAATGGACTGCTGAGTCTTTGATGCCTAGCAGAGGTCTCACTCCTAGTTGAGGCACTATTGACAGTTAATAGAACCTGGGGGAAGGAGAGTAATTTTTCTCTAGGGTTGCTTCAATTGGCAAGTTTTTCATGCTGCAAAGGTTGCTTGAACACTTACATGCATACCGGCCGTGCTAATTGGATGCAGTGGGTGAATGTAGAATGAGTACTTGGAAGAGAGGGCATGTTAGGATCATTTCAAGGAGGGAAATAGATGTGATCGTAAAACACTGTATACATGTATGAAACTTTCAAAGAATAAATAAAGGTATTTAAAATAGAATTCAAGATAAGGAAGTAGTATAAAAACTCTGGAAATGACCACAAATAAACATATTTTCAGTAATGCCTCCAGGTCAGTGAGCTTATGAAGCATAATTCTATTTGTTATTATAAAATTAATATTTATTTAATTTCTCACAATAGAAAGTTTATAACATTTTTGTTACTAGGTTTATGGTGCTTGTACTTTTTCTCTTCCAGTTAGCCAACACTCTACATATTTGAGATACACATATACTGCAAAGAAACAAAAGTCCTTAATTTTCCTCCATGTTTCCAGACATCTTTCTTTTTTACACAGAGAGGTTTGAGTTCATTTATTAAATGAATATTCTGAATGTATATCATTGTAGGAAATAAAGCATGAGTATTTCTTCCTTTTAATTTCCTAAGCTTTATTTCTGTTCTAATTTGGACCAATAAAAAGAGTTTCTACCCAGAGACAGAATGTCTTTCCCTTTGGTGCCTTTTATTTGCAGGATAGACCATATAAGGAGGATTTCCTTGAGACTCCTGTCTGCAGATCCTTCAGTTGGCTCTAATGTCTACTCTTTCTGCAGCTGGGATGGAAAACAGCTGGCTACCAGCTCCCTCACATGGCTTGCTGGTTTGATATAGCAGAAAAATCACAGAAGAGGCAAGGCGATTAAAACAAGATAAATATGCCAGAAGAAGAAAGAAGGAAAATACCTCTGAATAATTTGGATGTAAAAGAAAATCCCCTTTGAACTTCTTCAGTGGACTCTGGGGTCTGTGCACAATGGGGCTAGGTATATGTGGTTAATATTAGGGAAGGGGTTGTGTTACAGAGGAGGAAATATAAAGAGGATGCTTACCTCTAGAGAATTATAGAATGTAGAACACTTGACCTTTATACAGACTTAGAGCAAGCTATGTCTCTGTTCATTTTGAGCCAATGATTGTTTTCCTCTGATGTACCTTGTGTGTTTTATTTCCTAACTCTTTTATACCCACCAAGAAGATTCCTTCTTTTTGCTGCTAGTGTTTTTCTGTACCTGATGTGAATAGATCATAGATGTATCTACCTATAGCTATCCCAGGAGTCCTTTAGAAATGATTTATATCTAAAAGGAAATTTCAAAGATGATAAGAGTTCCTCTGGACATCTCACTCAGTTTTGCCATCATTAACTTTGGGTGTTACTGTGACACATTTATAGAATTAGGATCCTGACATTAACCCATTATTATTATTAACTAAACTTCAGGCATTATTTGGATTTCCATGAGTTTTCCATTAGTGTGTTCTTTCTGAGCCAAGATCCAAGTCTCCTAAATTGCACTTAGTTATAGCTTCTCAGTTCCACTAGGCTGTGATGTTTTGCCAGTGTTTTTGTGTTTCATGACTTTATGTCATTGAGGGGCATTTTCTGGTATCTTGCAGAAATGCCTCACAAACTGAGTTAGATGGGGTTTTTTTTTTGTGCCCTTGAGTTGCAGATTTTCATAAGGAAGTATCATGGGTAAGAGCTATTGTCAAAGGTCGGGCAGTGGTGGCACACACCTTTAATCGCAGCACTCAGGAGGCAGAGGCAGACGGATCTCTGTGAGTTTGAGGCCAACCTGGCCTACAAGAGCTAGTTCCAGGATAGGCAACAAAACTACAAAGAAACAACAACAAAAAAAATCTATTGCCAAAATATGAAGAGTAGCCCCATCATTTGATGATAAAATTAGTACTTTATTTAAAGCTGTATTTGACAGCCAATTCTACTACTTATCTCTCTTAAAGTTCTATTTTTCATGGGGGAGGTAACCGATTGGACAGTGAAAGAAGCAAGATTAAGCATTACCTATTAGGCGGGCCAAAGTCCTCTTCTCTGTTCATTATTCTATAAAGTTTTCTTGGTCAAAAAGCATCATATTTAACTGACAATTTGCATTGTTAAATTACTCAACGTATACTCATTTTCATGCATTAAAAAATGGAAAGATTTCTGTCCATTCACTAAGACTGAGGAAATGCAAGTGCCCTATCAATTTCTTTTTTTTTAATTGTTTTTATTGTGCTATACATTTTTCTCCACTCCTCTCTCCCCTTCTACCTTCTCCTGTGACCCCATGCTCCCAATTTACTCAGGAGATCTTGTCTTTTTCCCCTTCCTATGTAGATCCATAGTGTATGTCACTTTTAGGGTTTTCTTTGTTATCTAGGTTCTCTGGGGTTGTGAATTGTAGGCTGGTTTTTCTTTGCTTTATGTCTAAAAGCTACTTAGAAAGGTAGTGATGTCACACACCTTTAATCCCAGAGCTTGGGAGGCAGAGGTAGAAGGATCTTTGTGAGTTCGAGGCCAGGCTGGTCTACAGAGCCCGATCACTTCCTAACAGCAGTTGTCAGGTCTGATGGGGATGGTTGCCTGGGAAGTCATGTCTAGTCTAAATGCACGAGCAACAAAGTAAGTGATGAGAGTCAAGGAGAATGCTCCCCACTGCTCATGCTCTCCACATTAATCCTTCAAAAATGTAAGGATTAGCATCACTTTTTTCACCCTCTACCAGTAAAGTCACACCAGATTTCCATCCCAGATAATCCCAGTGCAGGGTCCAAAAGGGTTCCTAAGATGAGGAATCTACCTTACTCATGATTCAGTGTCCTCAAATGGAGCACCACTCTCTGCCAATTCCAGTAAGTGTAAAGATGTAAATAGAAATGTCTTATACAAACGAATTTTTTTTGTTTGGGACAAAGGCATGAATGATCCAGAAAAAGCGATCTGAGATCACAGTGACAGAGCTAACTGTCCCACTGACCGGAAAGCTGTGCCAGCCTAGTTAGCTAGCACTGTCCCAGGAGCTGAGAAGTTTTCGGCCTCAGGAGCCCCTTAAATTGTTTTCCTTTTGTTTCCTCTAATAACTGCTATGAATTTAGAAATCTTGACTGACCAGACTTAACTAAGTTATGGGACAGCTCTTCTTCCTTGCTTTGTAATATAATTAGTTCCAAAGTCTTTCTGTATAACAATCACTCTCAATCTGTGGGTCAAACATTTTCACAGAGGTCACCTAAGACCATTGGAAAACAAAGACATTTACATCACATTTCATAACAGTAGCAAAATTACAGTTATGATGTAGCAACAAAAATAATTTTATAGCTGTGCGTCACCACAACATGAGGAACTATACAAAAAAAGTGGCAGCATTAGGAAGGTTGAGAACCACTATGCCTTATAAAATTGATTTTAGCTTCATTTTTGGTATTAATGCTTCTCTTTCCTCTAAAATATCAATGTATGGTTAAAGGTATTCTAAATCCTTTTGGATATGAGATAAAATATAGAAATAAAACCTTGTTGATGAGGGATGGGTACCCAAGAGAAGTCTAGATATAACTCATTTTCTTATTAAACTCACAAGGTATTTATAGATCTTGCTCTTCACAACTTGAGATTTTTAAGAACATGCGCTAGTGGTTTCTAGGTTCCTTTGGGCTGGGATCTTATTATAGCAGAATAGGTGTCACCTGACAACTTAGAATTTCCAAGTTCTGAGGGTTGGGTTACAAACGTCTTTCATGAACACTCTCCTGCTCTTCATTTAGGGCTAGAGCTCAAACAAGAAAATGTAAATATAAACAGGAGAAATGCTTAACCTCCTATAATCTATCACTCAGTTCCAATAAGCATTTTTTTCTTCTTCTCCCCCAAGATAATAGCAGATTGGGTGAGTACTGGGGGAAATGGCCTGCATTTCTTGCAGGATATATTACCATAGGACCAGGACAAGTTTCATTCTCCTGAACCCATCTAGCTTTCTCTCTTTCTCTTCAACAGTCAGACAGAGAAGCTGCCAACACTGCAAATAAAATAATTCCTCATCTGTCCCTAGGGTCAGAGTTCTCTGAGCTACAGATCTACGAAGGGCATGAGAAAGGGGAAAACAGAAGAAATCAGCTCAGCTAATTCAATTGTGGGTTTCCTCGGATCAAAGACAAGCTACTAGAGCATACCAAGCTCAAGACTTTACGCGTAGGATGCTGGAGGCCCTCTCCTCATGATTTATATTAAGGCTATATATGGTACACATGTGGCCTCCATAGAAGTGTATTTAAAAGACGATGTTTTATCACCGGCGATCTAAGGAATAGCATCCAAGGAGGTAGGTCTCACTTTGGTGATGCTTTAGTTCTAGAAAATTGGAGGAAGGGAGCAAAATGAGTAAACACTGAACAGCAGAAAGGACTGAATTCCAAATGGGAAAATAAAATCCTAGAAAATATGTAATTCCATTTTTAAATATGTTTGCATATAATAAAGATGTCAGAGATCTTGGTTGTTGTGACTAAGACTGTGAAAATTTTTAATTTTGATAAGCATCATGTATCCCTTTTAGGTAATAATTTTAACCTTTGTCTTAATACACTGTTTACTGGATAAATACAAGTGAAAAATAGTTAATAAGCATCACTGAGGGTATATGCTCCATCACACCCAGTGACAATCAGTTTGAAATAATTTTATAGCCAGAGTTTCCTCAGACAACTGAAGCCACTCCCCGTACACCAAAGGTCAGTTGCAATCACTGTGTTTAAATTCTACAATGTCGAGAGATACCCCAAGAATTAGGAACAGGAAAGGAAGGGGACATACATCTTTCAAAGTCATTCACCTATACCCATAGATGAGAAATCCTCATCCCATGTCCAGTTGACAGTAGAGCAGCTTCCATTGCCATTGTCACACAAGAAGGATGGCCGTGTGATTGCCAGACTAACTTTTAGCTATTTCCATGTCCTTCTTGGGTGCAAGGCTACTCGCCATTGCTCCAGTGGAACACTTCAAGGGAACTCTAGTCTTTATACACACAGTTAACTCTTTTATCCACCCAGCCTTTACCCAGAAAGGGACCAAAAAAGACAACCTACTTTTTGAACTCCTCAATAAATCTAGTTCAAATGGTCTTCATTCAATCTGTGGACCTAGATGAAGGCACGGGCAGAGCAGAAGACTATAGAAAACATACTGTTTTCTTTTTGACTGCTGTCCAACATTCTGACCATGGCACAGGGAGGATTGGGCAAACATAGCTCTGTATCTTTTGAAAAAGAACTGTATTTCTCAGAACAAGGGAACTGGAAATAAAACCACATATCGACACATCTCACCTTTGTCTTCTTCAATTTCATTTCCCTCCCTTTCGTTCAAGAAACCAAATATTGTCACTATGAAGTCTCTGAAAGATGCAACATATAGAAAAGAAAGTACTTCTCGCCAGAAGTTCATTGAGTTGTATGGACTTTGTGTCTAGTTAATTTCACTGCTTGGTGCTTTTTTACATGCAGGTTCTTTATAATAAAATTTTAATAAATTTTTAAAAGGGAAAAGAAAGCATGCCAACAGGTCAACTATCTGGAATATTTTTTTTCTCCTCTCAATTTCTTCTCCCTCTACTTTTTTGTCCTTTTATTTTCTTTCCTTTTTGATCCTTTCAGTTGTTTCTTAGAGTTGCTAATTGCTCTTTATTATTTTTTCCTATAGTTAGGAAAATAGTCCAGCAGGGTTTCTCCCACACAGCAACTTGTTGAGAATGAATACAAAATCAGGTGTTTGTGTGATTTACTTTGTATGTGTGTGTGTGTACGTGTGTAAGGCTGTGTGTGTGTATGTACATGTGCGAGACTGTGTGTGTGTCTTAAACCATACTTACTCCCACTGACAATTTTGTCAGAATTGTATATACTGATATTATAAAAGCAATTGGAAAATAACTCTTAAATTCTCTTTCAGTTAGTTAGATGAGTAAAAAAAAAATCACATCCTTCAAATGACTGCTTTCATTGTATCCCACAGGCTTCAATATGCTGGGTTTTTATTTTTATTCATTTCTAGGACTTTCATGATTTCCTTCTTTGCTTCTGCATTGACACACTTGTCGTTCAGTCATGTGTCACTTCTCTATCTGTGAGCTTTTGAATGTGCAATAGCCTCCCTGCTGCTGTGGGTTTGTAGATGTGTTGAACAATCTATTCATCAAGATTTTCCTTTGCTTCCTAATATACAGTATATTTTAGAAAAAAGTCCCAAGTCTCCTGAGGAAAAAAAAGAATGTGTTCTGCTTGGTTTGGGTGGAATATTCTGTAGATGTGTATTAAATCCGTTTGGTCTTGACATCATTTCATTTAAGTGTTTCTCTGCACACCACTTGGCTTAAGTGGTCTGCTGTTAAATGGCAGTGGGGTGTTTGAAGTTACCCATTATCACTGTGCTGGGGGATAATCTGTAACTTTACCTATAGTAGGGAGGTTTTTTACCTATAGTAGGGAGGTTTTTTTTTCATGAGATTGGATATGCACATGTTCAATTTAGAATTGCAATGTGCAATGATGAATGTCCTCTTAATATAAAGAGATGTTTTTAACTCTCTTGTCTGGCTTTGGTTTAAAGTCTATTTTTAGATATTGGATATTTTGATATTAGAACGATGAGTCTGCTTTTCTCCTAGTTCTATCTGCATGGAATACATTTTTCTGCTCTTTTATCCTAAGGTAGATAGCATCTGTATTCAACGGACATGTGGGAGTCAGCAAATAGACCAATCCTGCCCTTAATCCAATCTGTTGTTTTGTGAATTCTGATTGGCGAATTGAAGTCATAAAACATAGTTATTGCTCTTTCATTTTGTTGATTTTTCTAATTTTTCCTGTTTTCTTATTCTTCTCTCTCTCCACTATTATTCAAGGAGGGGCTTATTATTTCTTATGGACCTGTTGATGTGTTTGTCTTTCTCTTGAATTAAAAAAAAATCCTACACGTGTTTTCTGTAGAGTTAGTTTAAGGTTTCTTTTTATCATGGAAAATTTTTTTCTTCAATTATTCCTGATAGCTTTGCTTGGTATAGAATTCTAGATTGGCGGTTTCTTCTAAAATGGAAAAACATCATTCTCAACCCTCCTGGCTTTTATGGGTTTGATTGAGAAATCTGCTGCTGTTATTCGGATGGACCTGCATTTATATTTTGAGAATTTCATATGTACGTAGTGTATTTGCATCATTTTCCCTACATCCTCCCTCCAACTCCTCCTATGACTCCCACTTAAATCTAAGGTCTCTTTTTCTTTAATTATTATTGTTGCATATGTATGTATATGTAGCTATATTATACATGAATGTATGCAACCTGCTAAGTACATTTAGTGTTGCTCATATGTATATACACATATATGACTGAACACTTGCTATTGCCTAACCAGTTAGGGGACTCATCTTGGAATGAACAGTCCTTAAATGCCTGTAACTTTTCATTTGGGAAAGGAGGCACATTTACACTCATAATTCTTAAATTTAGTTTCTTCATTGTGTTCTGAATATCTCAATATTGCAGCTCACGCCTCCTTATTAAGTTACCCTTGTCTTTGCTAGAATCTTCCAATTCCTCCACTTTGTCTTCAAGCTCAGACACTTTGCCCTTCTCTTGACAATTGGTGAAGTCTTTCACAGGTTTTTTTTTTTTTTATTGAACTCACTATGCTGACTTTCAAGTCAATGCAGTAACTGACCACATAAATTTTCATCATCTGCCTTGCATTGTGACCTCAGCTATCATCAACGTTAGTTTGCGGACCAGGTATGTTGAAATTCTACCAAGGGTTCTAAAATAGTTTTTGTGGATGAGATATAGATTTGTATAAATAATTTTTGACTACAGCAAAAGAAGAATGAGAAAGTATCGAGTATTTTCCAACTCTACAGCCTCCACCAACTTCCATCTGCTCATTCTCTTCATTAAGCTTGTATGTCTCGGGAAGAGAAGATGGAATTAGTGAATAAAGGGATCGAAAGCATCGTGGATATGTCTGCCCTTTGGAACAGCTCTATACATTTACCTGGGCCAGGGATGTTGACATCCACCCCACACTCTGAAGCCAGGGACATTGATATCCACTCCTACCCTCTGAAGCCAGGGATGTTGATGTCCACCCCTACACTGTAAAGCCAGGAATATTGATACCCATCCCTACCCTGTGAAACCAGGGATGTTGCTATCCACCCCACACTGTGAAGTCAGGGCTGTTGATATCCACCCCACACTGTGAAGTATTTTATCTCTACTCAGTCATTCTCTAAAACCCATTAGTCGTAATACAATCGTTGGTTTTGTTTCATTTTGTTTTGTTACTTAAGACAGGATTTCTCTGTGTAGCCCTGGCTGTCTTGAAACTCACTCTGTGGATCAGACTGGCTTTGAACTCACAGAGATCCACCCATTTCTGCCTCCAAGAGCTGGGAATAAAGGTGTGTACCACCACTGCCTGGCTACAATCTATATTCTTAATACATTTAGTCATAGATTGCCTCAACTACTTCCCAAGGAGTTCTATGAAGTTATGATAGGAAATTCCTGCCTCTTCTTTGTAGACAGAGGCCTGCTTGTTCATTTCCCGGTGCCCAGACCTGAAATAAACATACTAAAACTATATTAATTGCAATACTGTTTGGCCAATAGCTTAAGCGTATTTCTAGTTAGCTCTTACATCTTGAATTAACCCGTTTGTATTATTTTGTATTTTACTACAAGGCTCGTGGTTTACTGGTAATCTAGAAAACCCAACTAACCTGACTACAAGCTTGACTATTATAGATGAGTATCTATTAATCTGTATTTCTTAATTATATATTACAATTTTAAATGAGCTACGCAAATGCAATACCTTGATCAAGAGTAAAAATATACAAATAACAAAATTGACCTTAAATTTGTATCAATAAACCAAGATCCATACAAATGCAAAGTATTGATCTCTATATCATCCCTTCTTCAATTCTACCACTGCTGTAAGTCACCTATCTTGTTTTTACCTTTTTATCTTTGTTGTTGTTTTCAAAAGCCCTCTTACCATTTGCCTGGATAGCCAGAGGATGTGGAACCATTATTGATTTAGGAAGACTGAACTTTGGCAGCAACTACCAATTCTGCAAAGTCAAGGTCTTATTAGATCAAATTTTCATCCTTTAAAACCATGCCAAGTCTCACCTCTTTCATTGATTTTCTATTTTAATTATCTTGTCATTTTATGAATTGATGCCAGGGTTGATTATAAATGATCTTGATAGTATGGATTTTTTTAAAAAATATTTATTTATTACATATACAATATCCTGTCTGTATTTATTTATTACACATACAATATCTTGTCTGCGTGTATGCCTGCAGGCCAGAAGAGGGCACCAGATCTCATTACAGATGGTTGTGAGCTACCATGTGGTTGCTGGTAATTGAACTCAGGACCTTTACAAGAGCAGGCAATGCTCTTAACCACTGAGCCATCCCTCCAGCCCAGTATGGTTTTTTTTTTTAATCTTTATTTTTATTCATGTGTTTGGGTTAGTTTATACCACATGAGTGAAGGTACACATGGAAGCCAGAAGAGGGCATCAGATTCCTTGGAGTTGCAGTTAGAAGCAGTTGTAAGCGACCAGTAATGGGTACTAGGAACCAAACTCCAATCTTCTGCAAGAACAGCAAGAGCTTTAAACCACTGAGCCATCTTTCCAGTCTCTAGGACAGTCTAGTCTGTTTTATAATGTAAAATATAATACGACTTTCCAATATGAAAAGCGAGTCTTCAGGGAAACATACTGACTCCCTTCTACATAATTCATTTTGCCATAACAGCTCTTATTGTCCTGAATTACACACATGTGCATGCCTGCAGGCAGGCACATGCTCACAGGCACACACATAACAATTAACTGTGGTTTTCTTTTTTGATACAACTTCAGGATTTTTCTACGTCTCTAGTAAGTTTTGTAAATGTTACAACAGTGCTATTTACAGTTTTAGACTACTCTATCCTGCGATGAGTAGCCATATACATAATAAAGCTAATTAATAATATAAAGACAATAACTATTTGGCAAGAGCTCCTCTAACACTTACTTAATGTTCACTTGCTTGCAGATAACCTCATTCTAAACTATGGAGAGGAGGAAAAGCTTGGTAGTTCCAGTAGAGAAAGGAAGAGACAAGTTAATATAAAAAGTTACTTTAAAAGCAAAAGCAAATTAAACTCCTTGGGGAAATTGAAAGGAGAAGCTGAAGATTAAAGGGTATTTACTGATCAGTGCTCAAATACACATCTACTATTTTCTTGCGTATCTGTTTACAGATGTATGAAAGAAGTGTGGGGGAATCTGTTTCTTTTTATAACTGACTCTTCTGTGTGCGGTGAGGGGTTTTTTGGTTTCTCCTCCCTCCCTCCCCCCCACCCCCCTATCCATCTGAGCTAAATATTGCGGCAAATAGCAGGAAACAGTAGTGATTGCACATGATGTGAGCTGGGTGGGCAAGGACTCTTCATGCCATAAATCACTTCAGCTGCGCTAATTCTTCAGCACCAAAAGCCTAAAAACAGCTCAAGAGACAAACACGTCTTGTGTCTCTCCTTAACCCACCCTTTCCCACTGTGGATGGCTCTCTGGTGCTAATAAGTAGCATTTTGCTTTTGTTTTGTTTTGACTTTTTAAGTTTTAAAAAATCTTTATCACAGTTTTTTAGGCAAGTTAGTGTTTTCTTATTTATCTTCTTTGCCAGGAAAATGTGGTACCAAGGCAAGGAACACACTGTTCCTTTCTCTATATGGTTATTTATAGTACAGTCTATATCAACAAAATAGCACTATGTCATTCTCTTCCTGATTGTTTAATGTTCATAGTTCAAAATTCTAGCCAGCGTCCTGAAGTGGTTTTGCTCTTATTTAAGATTTCCTGCTAAAGATGCTGTATTACAGCTTTGCAAATAAATACCTCTTTAGCCTCATGTTGCTGTAAAGGTAATTTAGTAATTTAAATAAACACCCTCTGCCGATCTGTTTCCTCTCTTCTGGGAGACTGAAAAAGAAGTTTACATTATATATCTAGTTTCTTTCCTTTTTTTCTTAAATGACCTTTCAGTCTTCAACCAAGATGTTTTGGGGGTAGTTATATATCCTATGTCTTCAGGCCAAGCATGGAATGCAATTTATTAGACAACGATTTTTAAGTAAAAATACAACTACTTACTGATAATGCCAGTGAATGCCTACTGAGTAAGAGATTTAATTCTGGTTTGAGATCATATTGCTATGGTTAATAAAAATCTCAAAGTATGGTACTCTATCTATACCCAGGAAATTCCCGGCTCAGTTATTTACTCCCCTCCCCACAATAATTAAAATGAATTGCATATGATTTTTCCGGTATGCTAATACTGCCTTCCCACCTAGTATTTGATAAGCCCATATGATAGGTTGCTGATTTCACATTTTTAATGGTTAACAGAAAGTGGGATACAAAAGTGAATTGAAAAGTTATCCTTATCCTTAAAGAAAACTTCAAATTGCCTGTGGTGAGCAGAGTCACAGCTGTGTTTCGTTACCATGGAAGCAGCCTCTGGAGCTAAGTGAGCTTTGGTTGGTTGTAGTCAATTAGTTTTTGATTTGATTTTCATAAATGTCGAGTATCTTTCGCTGTTGATTTCTTCGAAACCCATGCAAAACCACACTTCAGAGTTTGCCACTGTGATCCAACTTCACAACTATTATTTAAGTATAAATTCGTCATCTCAATGTGACTGAAATCCGTGTGCATCTCACACTTCCTGACTTTGGAGTGTGAGAGGGAAGGGAAGTGTGAACACGAAGAACCGGTTCAGAGCTACAAGCATGGAACTCCATACTCACACAGAGTCAGACTTCTGAAAGACACTGTTCCCATAGTGTGAGGCATTTGTGCAAGCATACTGTTCACAATTAAAGATGAATGTTTTATTATTAATAATTTTTATTAATTTTTAAAATTAGACAGCAAGGTAATGACTTTCATTGTGGCATTTTCATATGTATTGTCATCATTCACTGTTTTAATTGTCCTGCCCTAAATCATCTGTCCTTCTGTTCCTGGCATATTTCCCCCCTCTTCTAGACCCTCCTAAATCATGACCCCCCCTCATTTCACAGGAGAACCAGTACCACTCGCTTCTCATTCCGGCTCCTTTCGGGTCTCTTCAAAACAACCCTGCTCTTCTTTCTACTTTTATGAGAACACACACACATACATTCATATACACACACACACACACACACACATATACACAAACACACAAATACATATACGCACAAACATGTACACACACAAACACACACCTCTGCACACACAAATACAAACAAATGCCCACAAGCATACAAACACATGCACAGGAACACAGGCACAAATGCACACAAACATACTAACATACAGACACACACCAATGCACACACACAATCATATGCACATAAACACACACACACTAACACACACACACACACACGTTTAATTCTAGATTCAGCAAAGGGAGAAAAGCATGTTGCATTTGTCGTCCTAAGGCTGACTCACTTCGTTACAGTTCCGTACTTTTCGCTGTAAATGTCACTGTTTCATTTTTCTTTATGGCTAAAAAAGCAATCCACTGTGGTCATGCACTGCACTTTCTTTCTCCCTTCATCTATTGGTAGAAAATCTAGGCTGGTTCCGTGGTTATAATGAATAACTCAGAGTAAATAGAAGCATACGTATCTCTGTGGCATGTTCTCTTAGAGCCTTTCAGAAATACAACCAGGAGTGGGATAGCCTTATCATATCATAGTGCTCTTTTATATTGGGGGGGGGCAGGGTGAGAGGTTTGGTTTTGTTTGTTTTGGTTTTTCGCTCTTTGTTTTCTAGAAACCTCTACATTGACAGTCATAATGGCTGTACCAGTTTACACATATACCAGCAGTAAATATGGGATCCCCTTTGCTTCCATCAGAAGCATTTGCCGTCATTTGTGTTTTCTTGATGGTTGCCAGTCCGACTGGTGAAAGGCAATCACAGAACAGTTTAAGAATGTATGTCCTTGGCATTTTCTGGGGATGCTGCAAGAATTCCACATGTAGTTCCTTATCCAGTCACAGATTTTCCTAGAATATGGTCCTCTTTATAGACTGTCTCTTGGAATACAGGTAAGAATATGTTTTAACATTTATTGGGTGGAATATTCTACAAATATCTGTTAAGTTCATACGCTCTATAGTACAGCTTAACTCTGACATTTCTTTCTTGGCTTTTAGTTTTGACAAAGGCCTCAAAACAAGAATGAGTATTGAAATTACCCACCATTGTTATCAGAACCCTCTGACCTTTTGTGCTTATTAGTGTTTATTATTATGAATCAAGAGAACAAAGAAAAACCTTATTTAATTAATTAATATAATTTATAAGAAATACCAAGGGCACAAAGTACTATGCTCAGTTGTACCAGAGTTGATTCTCAAATGCTCTTCCCTTGATAATTTCAGGTCAAAGTTGATGGATGTAAATGAGGTCCATTCAATGATTCTTACAACTCTTTCACAAGAGAACAGACAGCATCTTTGGTTCTTGCTTCAGTGAATAGGCTGTGTATAGCATAGGAAGCTAAATAGCATGGTTCTGGTATCATAGATACAAGATTCAGGAAATTTGGGTCTGTGGGTTGTCTCTCCTATCCAGTTACTTTCTCCTTCCCCCATCACCAAATTTTTTCCCTTTGTCTTAGGGTTTCTAATTCTGTGAAGAGACACTATGACCACGGAAGCTTTTATTAAGAAAAACATTTAATTGGGGCTGGCTTGCAATTTCAGAGGTTTAGTCCATTATCATCATGGTGGGAAGCAAGGCAGCATGCAGGCAGACATGGTGCTAAAGAAAAGAGTGGAGAAGTAGCTGCATCTTCATTCCACAGGCAGCAAGAAGAAGTCTGAAACACTGAGTAGGTCTTGAGCATATATGAGACCTCAAAGCCCACTTCCACAGTGACATGGAGGAACAACAAAGCCATAGCTATTGCAACAAAGTCACACTTCCCAATAATGTCATTCCCCATAAGGGGCCAATTGTGTTCAAACTACCACGCTTATGATTCGGTTATGTTTACTAATTTATCTCCCTTTTGTATAATTTATCTTGATTTGGTCATCTAATTCGTCCATGTAGAAAATAATTCTAGTACAAAACCTGTTCATACATATTTTGGTAGATAATAATGATAATGCATGTGTATTGGGGCACATGGTTTTAGTAACAGGAAATTAAGGCAACTATGAGCTATGAAAGCAAAACATGGGGGTCTTTAATGCACTGTACAATAAAAGTTCTGCCCAAAATTTTTTATACTCATCTGGGAGATTGGATTCTCTTTTCTCTTTCATAATTAAATATGTTTCCAATCCTCTTTCTTTATGTAAGCGAGCACAAACGTTGCAGTCACTGTGGCCTGAAGACAGCTTTTCTACAAAAATGAGCTGCGAAGGGCAGAGTGGATGAGAGTTCCAAATTTTTAGAAAGAAGCAGGAGGAAATCACAAAATCACAGAAAACAGTGAGAGAAGGCAGGCAGTAGACATGTGCCATGTCGGTTAGACATGTTTCTCCCTCTGAATTACTCACTAACTGCTGCTCATTTGGAGCTCCCTCCGCTGCCTTCTCTGGGTCTGGACAATTTATACATGCACATGTTTGCATCCTATTTGTCAGCAATCTGCTGGTGTTAGCAGGAAGGGTGAAATACGATAGAAAAGGTAATTTCCAATGTACCTACGTAAAAGTCAAAGAAAATACTCTTCAGGTGAGCCAGCTGCATTCTGCCAAGTTTCCCAAGGCTTGATAACTTTCCCATTCTTTGCTTGGGCAATGCAGAGGGCGGGCAACGCAGAGGGCAGGCAACGCAGAGGGCAAGAGGGATTGTTTCTTGTTACTGGATGATTTTTACACCCTGTGATTTGGGGTCTTCTTCAGTGTGTACTATATTTAATGGAATAAAATGAAAGAAAGCCCAATATCTTGAGCATTTTTTCTTAATAAAGTTATGATTGGCTTCAAAACAGTTGTTCTATGGTAGCAGTTATCGAACACTGGCCATAGCCCTACGAACCACCTTTAATGAACTCTTAGTAAAAGCAAAGCACCATGCGCAGACCTTTCACTAAGCTGTTTTGTTTCAACCCTAGGAGTGACTGTGTGTCTTTTTCTCCCTGAATATATAGAAATTAAAAATTTATGTCTATCCTTATGGTAGTTGGAATTACATGGGTAGCAACAGTTGGGTGAGATATCATTGATTTTAGTACTCCATACACCTAAACAATGGAGCTATTACTTAATAGTTACAAATGCATGCATTAGATAATGACCAGTAAATAGGTCTCTGTTTTGTGGGTATTATAAACTGAATTTCATTTTATTTATTCATTTGCTTTACCTAGGAAAATAAGAAACACTAGATTAAAATTACCCAACATTTATATAAAGCTTTCAAAATTCAAAGGCAAATCAAATTAATATTAAATGCATATCTTTAAGTCAAAACGAACTATTTTTTCATGTTATAAAAAGGCTGGTATTTTCTGGAAAAAAAATTAATGCTCAGATTCACAGATTGTACAAGTAGCAAAGTTTGGACATAAGAGCTGATTTGTCTGGTAGGTACAGAGTCTGCATACATTTGAGCTGGTCTTGACTGATGAGAGAAACAATAGATTTTCCTTCGCTTTTTCTAGCACAAAACATCAAGCAAAATGTTTAGGTAGGAGGTGGGGAATATCAAATGCTCTGTTTCCCCAATTTCAAATATCCATCAGCATGTACATTATCTGAATATCTACAACAAGATTAAAAGTGCATTAAAGACCAGCAGCTCTTTTGGCCCAACACTGGAAATTCTCGGTAGGAAGAGGATTGCGGGAATAACTGGCCCAACTCTGCAGAAATGTCTAGAAATGTCCAGAGTTAGCCAGCTTCTACCTTGTCCTTGTGTCTAATTGGTTGATCTCTGAGACATGATATCTGCATTTTGACAGAGCTGTTTCTTTACAAAGGTTTAATGGCACAAAAAGCAGCTGTTTGAGAGCATATAAACAACAGGGCTTAGGTGTAGTTCACATCGCAGTACAACGTACTGCCCCAATTCCCTAGCTACCATTTTCTCAGGCACTTATTTCCTGTGGAGGTTTCTGCAAGTAGTCATTTTTTTTTTAGGAGAATGGTAGTTAAAATAATAGCGCTTTTAAGGGATCTGCAGTTTGGTGATTAGGACTGTGGCCGGTGCATGCATTTCCTGCTATCTGTGAGAATACAGAAAGCAGCATTCCTTCCTAATTATTGCACAAACAAAACTTCCTTGTAATTTTTTTTTTCACTAGAAGATTGATAAGTGAGCAGAGCCACAGACCATGGTGCTGTGGGACATTATGCTCTCAGAGAAACAGAACAGGAAACAAACCAAGAAAGGCAATCTTGATTTCCTCAGACAAGCTGACAGTTGGGAGACCTATGTTTAGATAGGAGTGATACAATCAAAGGTTTACTGTATCATAACAAAGAGGCCTGAGTATGATCAAGCCTCTGAATGGTTTCTTGCAAATGCTATTTGGAAGCAATATTATTTATTTTGCTGTAGATGTTGAACGAAAAAACATAGCTCTTCGGGAGCCTGGTTTATAATGAAGAACAGTTTTGAGAACATAAAAACTACACCAGCCCTCCATTTCAAACCAACGTAGTTTGTTTGGTGGCTGAAAGGCAATGTGATTTTATCAAATTTTTATTTATATATTTGGGAATTCTTACAATATACTTTTTTTTTTGCTTTCCCAAGCATTTCACCCTTTCTTTCCTGTAGTCAGAGGTTGCTTATTCATTTCCCAGCTGCCCAGACCCAAAAAAAAAATTCACACAAAAACTATATTAATTGCAACACTGCTAGGTCAAGAGCTTAGGATTCTTATTAAGTAACTTGTACATCTTAAATTAACCCATTCTATTAATCTGTGTATCACCATGTGGCTGTGGCCTACCAGTAAGTTTCCATCTGGTGTCTTTCCTTCAGTGGCTACATGGCATCTCTCTGACTCTGCCTTCTTTTCTTCTCTGCCTCTGCTTGGGATTCCCACCTTGATCTATCCTGCACTGCTATAGACCCAAAGCTTTATTAGCCAGTGGTAATAAGACATATTCACAACATACAGAGGGGAATCCCACATGACTTACCTATTAAGAAATTCCCCAGGGCTGGAGAGATGGCTCCATGGCTGAAAAACAGACTCACTGCTCTCTCTTCCAGATGACTGGGAATTCAGTTCCCAGCGCCCAAGTCTAATGGCTCACAGCCTCCTGCATCTCCAGTTGCGGGGAACTAATGCCCTCTTCTGGCCTCTTCAGGTACTAGCATACATGTGGCTCACACACAAAGACACACAGGCAAGTAGGAATAAAGCATTTATTTTTAAAGAAACTGCTGTCTTTCTTTGTAAAACTTATACTTAAGTCAGCCAAGCTTACTGTCATTATACTGCCTGGATCTTTTCCCTAACGGATTTCCCCCTTTAGAGTCTTGTATAACTGTCTGTGGCAGGTCCAGTCTTTAATATGGCCTGTCAATAGTGCGGACATTGTAATATTGCTGAGCTAAAGCTTGGGTACACAAAATGATTTCTTTGTTAGGTGTTAATCACAGAGGAAAGATCAAACCAATTTCAGAAAAATGATTGGCCTCACAAAATTCTTGCCTTTTGGATGAAATCCTTGAAATAAAAAGTAATACCTGTCATTGTCAAGTCTATCTTCTGATACCTTGCATCTCGTATCTTGTTGCCCTGCCTTCTGGTGATCAGTGCCCCAGCTCCCTCTGATAAAACTATATTTTTCTTTCTTTTTCCTTTCTTAGAACAGGTGACTTGTCTGAGACAGCAGCCAACATCTTGGGGGTTGAAACATGATATTGACCTATACTATATTATCTTAATTCATTTGAATCTTTCTAGTGATAGGTAGGAGGCCTGGCATGAACAAAAAACTCAACAGAGATCTCTTACTAATATTCTCTGTACCGTTCCAATTTTAGTATATGTGCTGCCAAAGATAGCACCAACAGAGATCTCTCAATACTAAAAAGAAAGAAACATACACTCTCAGTTCTGATAACATTTTAACAAAAAGGAAACATGCAGATTCATGAAAATTGGACCACAGCATGATCACAGTACCACTTAGATTTGTTGACTCGTAGCAACTGTGTCCTTTAGTCAGGAGCTGGATTTCTTTTCTTGTGATTTCACGTTTTCAAGTTTCTGAAGGCGAGTTACAAGCGTAAGACTTTACAGTACATTACTAAAGGAATGATATGATGTCTCATACTACAATAGTTACAAACATGGATTGTTTTTACTTTACACTTTTTCTCCTACTTGATTTATGTGACTCTGATTCTTATTGTATGGACTGATGAGTTTGGTAACTCAGTATTGGTCTCAAATTCTCTTTTAAAGTTTTCTGCATCCTTTCTTCTTCATGCCCACTTGCTGTTGCTGCTGAACTGGTTCCTTGGATTTTTTGTCTTTCTCTTCCAGACCTGAGGCTCCAACTCAAGACTTGCTACGTGTTAGGCTGCTGTTCTATGGCTGAGCTGTGTACCTAGACTTCACTTCTGCTTTCTATTGAGCTTTACTCAAGATTCTGCAGCACCATTATCCAGTTTGGGTGATGTCTTAACACTAGGCTCCATCTACGCATTTTACAAACACTTCCTATGTAGGAAAATCCTACTTGAGTTCTAGAGAAGTCTGTTGGACTCTTTCCCACAACTAGAATTATAGAAGTAAATACAAAGTGGTCCCAGATACAACAGCAAGAACACTAACAAAGCCTTAGTAAATTCTGAGTTCCCATCAACAAACATATAGCATTATCAATAAATGTAAATGACTTTCAGGAGCTTCTCTGGTTCTGTGTTCTAGAATCCCTCTCATGTTGAGTGCTCATTTCCCTTATGTTCACATCAAGAATATTGAATTAGTCCAGGTCAATCTTATCAATGAACAATTTTTAAATATTAGAACCAAAGAATTCTTCATTCATTCACCTTTTTGAAAAATTGAAACTAGTGCTTTTGTCTGGGCCTAGTAGAACATACATGTAATCCCAGTGTTCCTGTGGCTGAAGCAAGAGGATTCTGAGTTTAAGGCCAGCATGGGTACACAGAGAACCCCTGTCTCAAAGTCACTAAGGCAAACAAAACCAACAAATCATTATGAACCCAAATAAGTGGAAACCACAAGCTTTCAATAAGCAAGCCTCTTATTACCTCCCCAAACTATCAGAATCATCAACCTAAGAATATCCCTCCAACTTTTTTTTCAGTTCATGTATGTGACTTAAAATACAGCCTTGCCCTTCCCAACCCAAGGAGGTAAAAGAGAAACCTAGGCCTCCACCAAAGACATTTAACCAATACCAAAACTCTAGCCACAAACGTGTGTGTGGTCCTCTTGGCAACGGTTGCCTGATAAGTATCATCAGCTGGCTTATGTTTCATTTGAGACAGACACAGGAACATAACCAGAGAGTTCAGATGGAGAAGATAAAATGTCAGTCCACCTATAACATATATTACTAATACCTAGTAAACCTGTCAAACATAATTGAGATAAAAAGTTGTATTTTAATTCTCTATAATAAAAAATGTATTCTGAGAGTAAGGGTTTGTCCTTTAGAAGATGGATGTGTGTGAGTGCTCACACACAAGCGCTCCAACGGTTGATCATTTGACAGTAAAGAAACTAAAGATATTTCTGAGGAGAGCAGATGGTAGTGTTCTGCAGGATTTGGTGTGCCAAATGGCGTCTTGGATGTCCTATGGCAGTGGTGGGCTTATGTTATACCAAACTTGATGATTTAGTCTTGGGGGGGGGGTGTTCTACGAGCATAGTGGTCTGAAAGGATACCAGTAGCCCTGAGGTTTGGTATGCATTCATTGGGGAATTCAGAAAAGTTCAGGAAGGAAAATTTGACTCAAACATCAAACTCAGGGTTTGAAAGGAAATTTTAAGAAAAAAAATGGATGTTCTTGCTTAAAATGACACTTCGTGGATATTTTTAAAATAGATTTGGGAATGTTATATTTATTTAGATATTTATCTTTAATGTCCTTCTTCTGAAACTTTAAGTCCCAGTGAATCAACCCCATTGGGACAACACTAGAGCAGAAGTGGGAGAGAGTGCTTTGATAATGAGGAAATGGAATAAGAGCACACAGGATGGCTTTGGAGAGGAGAATACATTCCTTTAAATGACTGCATTCTGAAATGCCCCTGCGTGTTTTACAAAGGGTCTTTTTCCCCATAACTTTTTATGTTCATAAAGCAGAATAACGGGTTTCTTTTACCTGTGCAAAATATCGTTCAACAATACACTGCGGAGGACTTCTACGGATACAATCTAAAAGCAAGCTAGTACAACCAAATAGACACTGGCTTTATTAACATCTTTATTAACTATTAGACATAGTTCAACCTACAGCCTGGCAATGTGACTGGAAGTTGGAAATGTACTTTTCCCTTCCTGGCACTGTAAAGACGGTGACAGCAAACTGTGGACAAATTTGGTTTTGGATGTCCATACAGACTTTGTTGGCAATGGTGACAGACCAGCCGCTCTGCTGAAAACAGCTAGGAATGCAGACAAGGATTGCTACTAAAGCAGAGAACCAGCTGAGTAACGAGCTCGAAAGGCCAAAGATGGAGAGCAGCAGCAACCGCACATTCTCCTGCCTTGAAAACATTAACAACACAGTCTCTAAAGTTCCCATCCACCTAACGAGTGATGGAATCACGCAAACTTGCTAAGCTTTACCTCCGTCTGCCTTTTTCCTTTATCTCTTAGGAAAAGGTCGGCCAGGCGGTGGTGGCACATGTCTTTAACTCCAGCAGTTGGGAGGCAGAGGCAAGCGGATCTCTGTGAGTTCAAGGCCAGCCTGGTCTACAGAGCAAGTTCCAGGACAGCCAGGGCTACACAGAGAAATCCTCTTGAAAGAAACAAAACAAACAAACAACAGCAACAAAAAATTGATTCTATCTTCATTATTAATTATGATAGCTTTTGGCTACTCTGAATTTTATGAATAATCAGTGATTCTAGCTCTTCCCATGGCTTTTAGTATAATCAATTAACAAAGTAGGGAGTAGCAGTTACCAGGCATATTTCAGGTGGTAGCTTTCTAAGATAATTAAAAGTTTAGGTTTGAGTCAAAAACACAGACTGAATCCTGGCTGTCCACCTGTTGACAACCCTTTTGCCGCTGTAGAGTTAATTTGTTATGCTGACACTTCTAGTGATAGAGAATGTATAAACTTGCCAGACTAGTGATGGCATACAGTGGTGCTCAATTATTATTTAAAAATGGAAAGTTCATTAATGAATTAGAGAAAGCAGAATAAAAAATAGCCATGGTATACATTTAGCAGATAAAATAGCAAAGACTTATTTTTATCTCCTTATGACACAGATGTATAATAGATAGGTATGTGAAAGTGCCTTTAATGTATAAGTAAATTTTCTTCTATCATATATAACACATGTGGACAGGGTAGTTTTGAACCTTTCCCTGGTGATTGCTTTAGGGATGTGTACCTGACATAGGCAGACCTGGTGTGAGTGTGCACACAGAGATAGTGTGAGTATATACACAGACCTGATGTGAGTGTGCACACAGACCTGGTGTGAGTGTGCACACAGAGCTAGTGTGATTTTGTACACTGAGCTGGTGTGAGTGTGCACACTAAGCTGGTGTGAATGTGCCCACTGAGCTGGTGTGAGTGTGCCCACAGAACTGGTGTGAGTGTACACACAGAGCTGGTGTGAGTGTGCACACAGAGCTGGTATGAGTATGAGCACAGAGCTGTTGTGAGTGTGCACACAGAGCTGGTGTGAGTGTCCACTAAAACTTTTACAAGAAATCTGAAATATTTCCTCCCATTAGAACTCTGAACTACGTAGTTGGAGGCTAAATGTTGTGAGCCCTTCAGCGTGCTCTTAACTGCTGACATTTGGCTATTCTGTTTCCTTTGTGTTTCCATTGAATTTTTGTTAGCTCTGTGAAAAAAATGTAACTTGGACTTTCATAGGGATTACAATGGATTTATAGACTGCTTTCATAATATAATCATTTCATACTATCAATTCTATAAATCCATGAGCATAATAGGCCTTCCCACCGTCTAGAATCTTCTCTAATTATTTTTAGTCAAAATCTTAAGGAGAAAATTTTCATTTGTGTGACCAAACTAAGGATTACAGCAGTGTGGTGAAATCGTCCCTATTATTATCACAGCATCTATCCAACCTTTGTGCCCAGTGGCATGGATTCTGTAGAACTGGGAGGCTAACACTTAGTGGACATGTATTTATAATTGTTATATCTTTTGATTAATTTCTCCCCTTATTACTGCGCAATGATTGTATTTTTCTCCTCTGACTTAACTTTGGTTTAATGTCTACTTTATTAGCTATAAGAATAGTTAAAAATGGCTTCTTTTTCAGCTTCTTTCCCTTCCATCTTTTTCTCACAGCCTATGTATGTCTTGCAAGGAAGGTACATTTGGGGGGAGGGGATACCATGGAAGCTAGGTTTAGTTGTGGTTGTCCTGTTTTGTGTGTGTGTGTGTGTGTGTGTGTGTGTGTGTGTGTTCCACTGGGCTAGTCTGTCTGTCTTTACTAATGAGCTGAGACCATCTACAACTAAAATTGTTACCGAGAGATGCTTGCTGATTTGTGTAATTTTGTTTGTTTTTTAAATTGCAATTACAGGCAACCTCTCCGTAATCTAATGAAGGAGACAGTAGAAATAAGAAACACTAGACTCTGTTCCAAAGGAAAAAGAAAAACTCCAGAAATCTACAAAGGAAGCGAAGGGATACAAGAAAATGTGGAGAAAACGATAAGTAATCAAGGGTAGGAAGGAGGCAGGACACAGCTTCCCCGGTGTGGCCCTCTGGCAGGGACAGGGAGGCAGAAACTGCTTCCTGAAGGGAAGACACGTGAGAAATGGAACATTGTGCATACAAGCCTACAGCTGACACACATTACAGACACAGCTGCCGATTTTGGTGAGACTGTGATTTAAGTTTAAGAGAAGTCACGTTGTGTCACTCTGTATGACTCAAAGGGTGACAGACAGTGCCATTGTGCAGGAAACTGTTAAACTCTGAGCTACAGTGCAGACCTGAGGGGGGGGGGGAGGACAACCACAGATCAAAGAGTCACGATTAGACCTGTAGACCTGTCCAGCCCTGAGATGAGGGAAGGTTCAGGAAAAAAACTGAGGGAAAACAGAGGGGCCAGAAACTTGAAGTGGAATGCATTTCCCCTCAGACTGCAAAGTTGTATGACTTGTTCCTCAGAACTGCAACTTGCCCTCCAAATTCAAGCATTCTTTCCAGGAGGAGAGGAGCCACTCAGGAGCTTCCTGTGGTAAACAAGAAGTTAACAAAATATATCCAGGAAGATTCTTGAGGCATCTACCAGCAAAAAAAAAAAATAAAAAAAATAAACAGTTGCTGGGGTGGAGGTTCTTACCAACAAAACTGTGGAAAGAATTTGACCGTGGAGATGCCTGCCAGCTGAGGAGAGAACTCCGGGGTTGTAGGTTTTGGGAAGTCCTCACCTGTGTTGGGTGGCTTGCTGAAGCATCTACTTTTAAGTTATCATTCTCCTTGTAAATGATCTTCACCCATATTCCTGTTAGTAACTGCACACACACACACACACACACACACACACACACACACACACACACATCATCATCATCATCATCATCATCATCATCATAATAAATCTCTTTGGTTCACTAATTGGACATTGGTGTGACCATTACTTTGACTTGCCATGGATTCTCTTTCTGTGTTAAGTAGATATGTGTAAAAGATTGCATCTCTCCAGGAAATATCTGTCATGCAACAGCAGTACACTGGGAAAGATATTCCCACCTTGAGATCCAGGATCCAGTCTCATCAACTGAGTCTAAACCAGGGCATTTGATAACTCTGGGTCCGGAGTCAGCAGGTAGATCAACCTGACGAGCCCGTCCCTTGTCATGGCCAGTTCCACAGTTGGAAATCTATATTTAGATTATTTCTGATTGTCAACAGATACCCTGCTCTCCCAAATATTTCAATAAAAGGAAAACTGATTTTTTTTCTCTTGCTTAAGAATGTTATTTGTTCTTTGTAGAATTTTTGAAAAATACAGGAAATTTTCAGAAAACAAAAGTCACAGCCAAGAGAACACCACTCCTAATTCTACTCTGGACTTTTTCTGGAATTTTAAGTAATAGATGGTACTGGTGGAACTTCTGGAACAAAAAATTGTATGCTTACTCAATTATGCAGGTCAATTAAAAAATTGAGAGTGAGGATATAGTTCAGTGATAAAACATTCAGCTTGTATGTCCTGAGTTCAACCCCAAGCACCACAAAGAGAAAAACAAAGAAAAAGAAAAGTTAGGCCTGGATGACACATGACTGTATTTCCATCACTCAGCAGGCTGAAGACCAAGGATACAGAGTTAAGGTCAGCCTGAGCTACACTGCAAAACCCTGTTCCAATATCTGAGTAGACCAATGCAGGTACACAAGGAAAGGGGAAGAGGGCCCTCAACTTTCTAAAATCAGCTTCAAGCTCCCAAACATGGAAACCACAGAGAGTTAATGATAATTGACATCATATGTTTCTTATCAAAGCCTCCCCAAAAAAAGTAGCTTAAGGGAAAATTCATAAATACTTGACTTGACCACAGTCTACCAATCCTCTTCCGCATTGGAGCCTTCAGCTAATTTGTTGACTTAATTACCCAAGGCACAGGAAGGTTAAACAGAGTGATAATCTGATTTTCCCTGATTGCTCATCACTGAAGAAAGTGGCCTATAGGATGCAAAATAAGCCTAGAACCTCAAGCTATTTAAAATGCATAGATGAAGCAATTATCCAGCTCATTCCCGCAAAGTGGACTGTTTACAGTAATCCAATTATCTGAATAAGTGCTCCACCGACACTTTGTCTGCAAGATCAGCGCTTTAATCACTGTCCATGAGGTCAGGTCCTTGCACCTAGTTAGTTTAAGCCAGTCATACTTAGTATCAAATATACAAGGAAAGACACTATTACAGAGTCCTATAAAATATCATCTGATATGATAGGGATAAGTAACATTTTGTTCAAGGAAAGAATTGAGTGGTTTGTGCTTAAATAATTTAGAAAACATGAGAACACAGAAAGAAAGTAGCATGTGGTTAAAAAAAATGCCTCTGGTCTAATCTATATCAAAATAATTTCAGGAGTTGAAGCTTTTTTATAGCAAATGGAAGTTTGTCCCACACCATTTCAACTGTTAATCTACATTCTGATGATCTCCAATTATCAAGACTTACCCTCCCACAAGTAAATACAGGAAAAATCAGTTATTTGTTTAAGAATTTTAAAAGAATTAATTGTTTAAGTTATTTGTTTAAGACTATAATGCTCACTTTAAAAATTTTCAAAAGCATAAAAAATTTCAAAAAGCCAAAATCACCACTTTTTATTCTATTGTGGGCTTCTTTTACTTCTTTCATTTTAAAAGAAGTTTAAATAACATATTGTGTTATTTGAAGTTCTGAAACAAAAAGGGATGCTTATTTAATCATGAAAGTGAATTTAAAGACTGGAGGAGGGCTGCAGCCTCATGGTGGAGAGTTCACTTTATACACCCACGAAGCTCTGAGTACAATCCCCAGACTTACAGAAGCGAAAGAAAGGATACTGCTGGGTATGGCAAGTGCCCAAAATTCTAGCACTTGTGGGGCTGAAGGAGGTGAACAGAGTTCAAAATCAGCTTAGACTACATAGCAAAGCCCTATTGAAGAACAGGAGGAGGAGGAGGAAGAGGAGGAGGAGAAAAAGAGGGAGAGGGGAGGGAAAAATGTTCCCTGCCCCCCACATTCAGGATGAGTGCCCGGACTCCTAAGTCTGTGCCTCTGGAAGAACCTTCCCAGACACACAGAAGTGGACTTTATTAATCTCCTATGCACTTCTCAGTCCGATAAAGTTGATAATCAAGATTAGTTATCGCATTCTCTTACATGAATTATGGCATAAACCTAATTTCTATTTTGAACCATAAAGTTATTTCCAATTTTATTATATACGGAACACCGTGGGATTGTTAATTATTTGAGAATCTTATGTACACAGATGAATCCATACCCCATTTACTCCTATTTCTCTCCTAACCCCACAACTACTTTCTGCTCGAAATTTCATGTACTCTTTTTGAAACCCACTGAGTGTTCGTAATACTGTCTGTATATGCATGGGTATAACTCCATCTACTGAAACATGGGTAGTCTCTGGGGATTCACATCCCTGAAGAAAACTCTACACACACACACCCAATCACAACCATCAACTCTCACTAACTCCTTGGTTATTAAAGGGATGTCGTGAGCCCAGCTCATCTGTGCTGGGATTTGGGATGTCTTTGTCTTGTGCAGTGCTTGTGAGTTGGGCAGCCATTGTGAGTTCATGTGAGTAACAGAGTTGTCCTGTCAAGCAAATACATTTAGGAAGCAAGCATCAGTACCTCTGGCTCTTAACAGTTTCCTGCCTCTTTTTCTACATTGATCATTTAACATTGGGTAGAAGGGGTTAGATATATCTGTCTCATTTCAAACTGAGAATTTCAGTTTCTTCATCTCTGTACATTCACCAGTTGTGGGTCTCTGTATCAATAACCATCTAGTAAAAACAAAACAAAACACCGGCTTCTCTGCTGAAGTTGAGATGTGGATAATTAAGGGTACGATGTTAAGACTTACGGGGTAGTTTGCTATGTCGACTTAGCAGAATGAAAGAAGAGTCACTCTTCTTCTCAGCCAGCCATGTGTTTATGGTCCAGGTAGCATAACAGTTACTGTTGTCAGATATTCTTAAATATGTAACTTTGCAAACTTGTTTGACTTTTCGCTTCTATTTCTAGAAATCTATAAACAGAAACAGATTCTAGATTCCTAGAAAGAGAAGTGCTAGATTTTAAAAAAATGATATTTACATTGCCTTTATTATGTATTAGTCAGTCAAATGCCAAAGACAGAGGCTAGGAATACATGCCTATTGAATACAATATACTTTCACTAAATACCATATTTCTCTTCATATTCTTCTTGTTTTAACTATATGATATAAAAGACTCTTTATTCTTTTTCTTTGTATGTTATGAAAAATAAATATCTTCCCATACTATATTTACATTTCTATTTTCTTATTTTGTGAACTACCTTTAGAACTATTGCTCTTTATGATTCATTTTGTGTTACTTTTCATTCTCAAAACATCACAATAACAGAATCTCTCACCCCTTTCTATGACTATTTTGCAAATAATTTTGTTGTTGATTTGCCTTGCAATATTTGTATTGTATCTTTCAGCTCAAAAGTTTCTATATTATCATGTGTGATTGTGTGTGTGTGTGTTTGGTGTTCATGTGTAAATGTATAAGTATGTATAAGTATGTATAAGTATTTACCTATGTATAAGCAAACAAGTGTTCAGATTGCTTGTGCACATATTTTCATGAAGAAGCCAGAATTTGGTGCCATATCTTAGCCAAAATTGCTCTCCACTGAGTTATTAAGGTGAGGCCACTCACCAAACCTTGAGCTCACTAATTTGACTAGTATAGCTAGTTGGTTTGTTCCAGGAATCTCTTGTCTCTACCTTTCAATTAAGTGCTGGAATTACAGATGGCTACAACTGTTCTACTGAGTACTTTATCAGTTAAACTCTGACTTGTATCATGTGTCATCCACTGAATCAGCTAGCCCTGGCTGCCATTTTTAATGTTTTCAGTATTGTTTTTCATACTTACTCATATTTTTTCTCATTTTTCAGAACTAGTTATAGGTGTTATGGTTTAGATAAAATACTGTGGTTCCCCAGGCAGCAGGCAGCAAAGGCCAGCGGGTCCCAGGCAGAGAGCTGCACAGTGGATGTGAGACAGAGACGGATAGGCACACCATGCAAAGAAAGTAGGTATTTATTTAGTGGGTGATGGAGGGGAAAGGGAAAGGAGGGAAGGGGAGAAGGGAGAAGAGAAGAAAGAAAGGCAGAGAAAGAGAGAGAGAAAGGAGGAGGAAAGGGAGAAGTGAGGAGAAGGGAGAGAGGCAGAAGCTGCCTGTTTGGGAGAGAGACCGAAAGGAAGAGCTTGCCTGTTGGAAGCAGAAGGAAGATCCCCTTGCCTCAGTGGACAGGGAAGGGCTTGTCTCTTAAAGGAACAGGATAGACCATTACAACAGGCATGCTTACTCTTTAGTCTATCATGCCTTATTGCTATTTTAATTTTAAACCTTTAAAATATTTTGCAGAAAAAAATTGACCACCAAGGAAATGCAGTTTCAGCTGGGGTTTAATTTTGTTGATCATGATTTTTTTGCTTTGCTTCTTTGATAATTTGATAATTAAGACTTCATACCAAGGCACACAGACCTACAATAGATGACACTAAGACTGACTGGGGATCTCAAAAATGAAATTCAGAACACTTAGGTTAAAAATGAATTAAGAGAAGAAAACCCAAAAGCAAAAGAACAAAAAACAGAAGGTATAATGTCACATGGCAGAAACTCTGAAGTGTGAAGCAGGAGGATCATTTGCACCTAGGAGCCTGGGGTCAGCAGGGAAGTATAAGAAGATGATCTTAATAAATAAATAAACAAAGAAAAGGCATTTTAAGAAGAACCTTCTCTTAGGTTAGTTTTTTTTTTTTGTTTTTGTTTTTTGTTTTTCGAGACAGGATTTCTCTGTGGCTTAGGAGCCCGGCTCTTCTCTTAGGTTAGTATGCTGCTAGAAGACATGGAATAAATTGTAATAATATGAGCTGCGGGCTGCTTCCCACCGCCTGGCTAGCTTTATACCCGAAATAATTACACGGAAACTGTATTCATTTAAACACTGCTTGGCCCATTAGTTCCAGCCTCTTATTGGCTAGCTCTTACATATTGATCTAACCCATTTCTAATAATCTGTGTAGCCCACGAGGTGGCTTACCAGGGAAGATCTTAACCTGCATCTGTCTGGAGTGGGAGCATCATAGCAACTCTCTGACTCAGCTTCTTTCTCCCAGCATTCTGTTCTGCCTACTCCACCCACCTAAGGTGGTGGATCGCCTGTCAAAATGGGCCAAGGCAGTTTCTTTATTAGCCAATGACCTTCCTCCATCAATAAATACCCTAAGTTTTGAGATAAAGTAATTTCAGCCTAGATTCTTTACTAACAAACTCACATTCGGACAAAATGAAAGCCTTTTCCCCAACACACCGAGAAGGACCAAGTAACTTTATACATCCGAGGATTTTCCCAAGAACTTAACTGAATGTTTCAACAAACTAAAAACATAAAGTTTATTTTATCTGATCCAGGAGGCCAAGTTTTCAAGGCCAGGTGTTGGAGCCCACAAGACGATACAGGGAATGCACAGTGGACAGACTAATAGGCAGATCCACAGGAAGTGTATATGTACACATCCACATGGAGCAACCCATACTGAGGAGCTGCGGGAACACTTGGCTTTTGGAAAAGTCACTGTCATATCTGTAAGAACCTTGTGAAGCCATGATTCTTCCCTTTGAAATGGGATTCATTGCCAGAACACCTCAGTAGTGTAACTTCTGCATGGGTAGTGGAATGACCTTGCTCCATTTCCCCACACCAAGAGGCCTTGGAGCCATGGCATTCACTCTTTGTTCTAACAGTCAGATTTACATACAGTCAACCCCACAGAATTACCTGCAAGCAGACCATATAAAAATGTCTATAAAAGACAGGTACTGAGCAGAAAGGCAGTATGCCCCACCTTTGCTAGCAAACAAATTCTGGGCATCCCCCAAAGCTGATTATCACAAAAGAGATTAGATGAGGAGAATGGTTGAATCCAGAACTCAGGGGTATTTAGTAACTTAATCTGATGGTTTGGAATGTCAGGTGCTTCCCCTTGAATGCTGACTTCCACCTGTTCCAGAGTAGTGCTTTCTCAGGTCCTACCTGCCCCCTCTTTTTGATTGTGATATGTATATTATCATTAACCTTGCTTGTGGAATTTTCCAACTGTAAAAACTAGAAACCTCGTGGAGATCAGCTCTTACTCTTCTCCTCTCTACTTCCCCCCCCCTTACTCTTCTTCCTTCTTTTCCTTATTCTTTCCCTTCCTCTTCTTCTTATTTTTCCTCTCCTCCATGCCCCCTTCTCTTCACTTTGTCCCCTCATATGAAAAATAAAGAACACACAGAGGTAACATACTTGAGTTAATTTTTTACTCTCAAATCTTCGCCTGCTATAGACATCCAGTTCTCCGTCCTGAGGGGTTACTGAGGCTGGTACTCAAGGCCTCCCATAGCCAGGGTCTGTGATGTGTGTCCAGTTTAACATACCTTCACAACGCTACCCGTCTCTCAGTGCAAGTTGTAGCTTCGGAGGGGAGGCTCCATTTGTAATTATTCAGCCACAGATAAGGCTACACTTCCGGGTTCTAAAGGCAGGCACATACGGACATCCACATAGGACTCAGCTAAAACCCTTGCACGCATGCGTGAGTCGCCCATCTGTGTCATCAGCGTAAAACCGCAGTCACGCTAACCCCCTGTGCGCATGTGCTAGGCAGCTTTTAAAAGCTAAACGCATCATCTCTCTGTCTCTGTCTGTCTGAACACTGGTCCCCAGGCCTGTACGCACCCCGTCTAATAGGCGTTTCCTTCTCACGCGCTGGGTAATTTCACCATCCCATAAAGACAAAAGGTGGATATTACTTAGCAATAGATGGCCAGATAGAAAATATGAGGCAGAGGGCAGAATACTGCAAGAATTAAATAATATTAGGAACAAGACTTTTATTCAAACAAGAAACGCAGGTGAAGCATAATTTTAATTTTTATGTAATTGATAAAACACATTTAGCCTTGGTGCCGTGAACAGGCTCCTTCAACCTGTCCCCAAATGGTAGCGATGAAACTGTAAATGTGAAAATAAGATACTATCATGTCATTTGAACCATAAGATACTATCATGTCATTTGAACCAACTTAGAACATTTGCATAGCTATAATAATATAAAACTCACAACTGACCTCCAACTTTGTAACATTCATGTCAGAAGATGTGTACCAGGACTCCACATTGTCAGGCAGTACAATGATGTTAAAAATAAACAAACAAAGACAAAAAACAAAACAAAAAATCTGAAAATTTATAATACCAGTAGACAGAAAATATAGAAGAATAAAGAGAAAAAGTTAGGGCAATGGTTGGTTGGGATGCTATATCCTACATCCTCATTTTACAAAGTAAGAGTCAAGAGATAGTCTGAAAAATTAGTGAAGTAAGAATAAAATAATATATAAGTGGTGGCACATGCCTTTAACCCGGCATTCGGGAGGCAAAGGCAGGCAGATCTCTGAGTTTGAGGCCAGCATGGTCTACAAGAACTAGTTCCAGGACAGGTCCCAAAGCTACAGAGAAACCTTGTCTCAAAATTAAAAAAAAAAGAATAAATTATAGAGGTATCATGACTAAAGACTAATAAATAAATACTGACTGCTGATATGAATGAGAATATGGGAAAATGGGATCGTATGGACAAAGAAATCATCACTTCCAAAACAGCAGATAAAGCCAGAAATACATAGCTAAAAAAGAAATAATTGCAGAATTACAAACTGAAGCATACTGTAGAATGGGCTAGGATAGATACTAGTTCTCTTGTTCTTATAAGCTCCGGTGTTTGTTTTATTTGTTATCAGTTCTTTGTAATACTTATATAAAACATAAATCTAAAGATAAGGAAAGAAAAACTGTCTGATAAATCTGAATTCTGGACGAATGTCTGAATACCTTGGTATTCATCTTACTCTTACAATCATCGTGAAGAAGAAACCAGAGATCACTGTGAGTAAATCAAGGTTTGCACTTTATTTGATCCAATGTATTCATGCATTTTAAGCACTATTTCTCATTGCCATATACTTCATCCTTCTCTCTGAATTATTATCTTCTTTCTTCTTGCTAACTTTGAACATAATTTGAGAGAGAAAGGCTAATGTCAGTTCTACCTTCCAGGGGTGGAGACCTGCTGGCACCACTGACCAAATGGGAGGGGTTCTGACACTTAAGGAAGATGCTCTCATTTCCCAGGTCCACAAACAGTCCGAAACAAGCCCTGTCATTAGGGCCAGTGTGGTTAAATTGAACATACGATTAATAGTCAAGGAGGAGCAAACTTTCAGTGGGCACTGTGCTTTCCGTGTGACTCGGAGGGCTTTGTGAGGCTCACACGGCTTCAGGCTTGCTGTTTTCCTCGTCTGTGATAAAAAGTTTCAGTGATAACATCTGCTGGGAGCAAGGTGATGGCAAAAATCTCACATCAGGAAACTAGTCAGTGAACTCGGCGTTATTCTTCCACAGCATCCAAGTCCTCAAACAAGACAAGGGAAGAGAAGTGGATTTTGTAGGGCTTTTCCTTTTGTTTTGTGTTATCCATCTTGTTACAACCCTTCCTTCCTAGGAGAGGGGGGCAGGGGTTGTGGTGTTGTCAAGTAAGGTCATGGTTTAAAAATATCTTGTCTTTCCCCCGAGTTCTATAAAAATATCTGCGATCCACTGAGCAACCAATTACTGTACACCCCAAATGCCTGTTTTCACAGTTATTTTTAGGGGCGAGATTCAGTCACTACACATCCTGTCCACTCAAAACAACAGACAGCCGTCGAGGGCAGCTAATGACTAGGTAGCCAAATGACAATGTCTCCTCACTTCTGACTTTCCTTCCAGAGCCCAAGCGGCTGCCTGACCGTCTCCACACTGGCGTCAAACAGTCCCCTACAGTATGCAGTTTAAATTATTACAAGGCAATGTTACAAGTATGGACTCTGGCACAAAAGCGAAGTAATTACATTCAATTAGCAGTCCCCAAAGTGACGGCCCAACACTGGGGGCTTTAGATGTTGCCTTTTGTCGACGTACAGAAGCCAGGTAATGAGTGAAACTTCAAAGTGCAAGGGCCAAAATGACGGCTTCGTTAGTGGAAACCGCATCGGGAGAGATTGCAGTAGAGAGAGAAAACACCCGTAATTTTCTTTTGTTGTAGGAATTCAGAGAATAAGCTCCGTTTCCCAAGTAATAACAACGGATAGTGAAACACGGAAATATACTTCTGAGGAAATGCCTGCTAGGATGATGCCAGTGGCAGTGGTCTCCTTGAGGGAAAAATTATTTATTTCGTGTGTTGCTGTGTCTGCATGCCTAGTGACTTCCCTGCCTCCAACGCCTCATTAGAAGCTTAAGAAATAAACTTGAACAATCATAGAATTTAATTTGTGACTAACAATGAAAATGTTTTAATGGAATACAATTAGCTGCCCAAAAGGAGTTGTGTTTTACGAATCCCGTGATCTCAAGCAAGAAAAATGATGAGCCTTTACTATACATAGCCTACTTCTGTGGATATTATTGGGCCAAGTTTGTTTCACACCCACGTAAACGTTATGAAAGCTGCTCCAGGTAACAATTGAAAATGTGCAAATAATCTAATCATACAATGCTTTTTTCCCATGTCTTGATTAGTTTTAATAAACACTCTTGTGATTTTTTTTTATGCCTTCAAGATCTGTAACCATGAAACACCGAGTCATCTGAGCTTTATGAGGAGAGGATGAAGCGCTGATTGGATGACTGGCTTGTGACACTGTTAGGAAGTATCCAAGGGAATTTGCATAACTTTGATCACTAATTCCTTCTACGTGTTATCCCAGACAGAAGAGGAAACAATAGTGCTAAATGGGGACATACATGGTATGTTTTATGCAGGAGGCATTAATGTAAGTTTCAGTATAAGGGACTGTATGTGGATAATAGAAAAATATTCTCATGAAGGCGTTAAGTCACAAACAATGCCACAGCAGTTTGGAATTATGATTAATAGGGTGGTATTTATTTAAAGGGGGGAAAAAACTTACAGATCACCGTCAGCCCTCTGCCGCAACCAGGAAGGGAGTCTAGTTGCCGGTGGAGAGGGAAGTGGCCGCTTTTTTCAAGGGAGAGAGACCACGCCCCAATGGGCTGGTATCTCAGCGGCTATAGGCTGGAGGAGCGGAAGAACCTCCCGCAACATTCTCATGCTCATGCTCAGTTCATGACCTCCTTCTACTCATTCAGAGTCATTTACATGGCTGTCACTTCAGAACCTTGACTCCTTCCTTAGTTCTCTGCCTTAACCCAGGCACTGTTAGGCCTATATTTTCTTAAATAATCTATAAGATATGTTTTAAAGCCAAGTTTTTCAGAGTTTAATCTTCTAATCCAATTTACAGAGCCACATTTCTCATTAATAATAAAGTATCTAACCTCTCCCTGAATGAGATATCTTTGTCCGAATGAGTGAGGAGCTCAGTTTATGCAGTCACTAGTAACTGGGCATAGCTGGTAAAGTTTATTTCCTAGACAGGCCAAAGTGGGAGGAAAAGTTTCTCAAGGGAAGCCCAGGTACCTGCCTATTCTCCGTCCATTTTCTCCTCCTGAGGCCCTTGGGCAGTTGGGTGCTCTGGTGATGACAGTAGTTGCTAGGGAAGGAAAGTAGGATGCTCTCTCCTCCAGCCTGACTTTTGAGCTCAGCGCTTTCACAGTCCTCTCCAGGAGCTCTGGGATCTTTTGTTTTGTCCTTTACTCCTTCATCTAAAGACTTCCCTAATTATTTTTAAGAATTACTTTTTTAACGTAGTTCATTTTATTAAGAGCAGGGAAGCTGTGATGCATTGCGTTTAAGAATAGTTGATAAGTAATTCAAGCTCTGGGAATATGCCCTACCAGCATAAAGCAACAAACTCAGAATTTATGTATAAGAAAAAGGAGAGAGGATGGTAAATTAGCAATAAACATGTCTGAAAAGCCATAAGGAATCATATCATTAACTATTTACCTAATTGATCTTATTATATATATAATTCTACATGTGAACATACATATATAATTTCATTAAAGTGAAACTTTTTCTCATCTGGGGTGATTATGCTGCCTCCAAAAGCCAAAACCACTTAATCAAAAAATTAAAAAATTAAAATTAAAAAAGATAGTAGACATGAGAAGCCCTCTTTAGAGTTATGGACTCCAAGAGAATCCAAAGGAAACAGCCTATTGCTATTGCTCTTGTTTCCCTCAGAGGCAGAAGAAGGTAAGTCCCTATTGCTGAAGACACCATTCATTTTAGAGACAGGTTCCAGAAACCCCTGATCTGGGACTGACATAAATTTCTTCTCCGTGAGGACTGACTGTCATGGTTACCATATGGCACCATGCAAGTTTCTAAAGAAAGGTGGTAACCAACAGTCCTACTTAGCTATGGTGCCTATGAATCATATCAACTGCCAGCATAGCACAATAATCCCAAGGGTGCAATAATGGCAATAGCCAACTCTCTAGTGGTACTTAAGATCTACTCAACAAGAGGGTATCATAACCAGTACTAGAAACCTAGTTAACTACTCAGTGCTAGAGGAGACTCTACAACCACTGTTTTATTAACCCAGTATAATCCCTATCAACAATCTAACCATTTGTCTCTCTAACCACCGACAAGTGTTTTTACCCCTCACCAATGAGACTTCTCTTTGCACCAGATAGAAACCACTACAGAAAATTACAACTAATCAAAACGCAGAGTTGTGGAGCCCAGTCCCAGTGAATATATCTATAAAACACTCCCAATAAAAATCAATGAACACTGCAAGAGATGGGAAGATTGTAAGAATCAGAGGATCAGGAAGTTGGCTGTGAGGTTGTGTCTTCTAGAAATGTCAGAAACTGTGCCCATAAAGTCTCAACAGCATAGCTGCCAAACCCCTGTTGAACAAGGACAACAATGGAGAAGTTAAAGTGGGTAGGGAAAGCCGCAATGTCTCAACTCTCCACAGAACTTCTGGCAACTAAGACATTTAGGAGCAGGAGAAATAGTCTTTCCCAGGAAAAAACACACCAACTGATTATCCAATACCAAATGGGCAACCCTTAAAACATATATATAAGTAACATTATACAGACTGAACAGGTCATATTTATAAATATATGTATATATATATACATATATACATGTGGTGGCAATGAAAAAAAGTACAAGGAAGGGTATATGGGAGGATTTGGAGGGAGAAATGTGATTACATTATAATCTCAAATCTTTTAAAGATTAATTTATATATAAACATGATTTCTGCCTTATTAATTGTGATAAAGCCTAGAAGAACTTCTATGACAAAAAGTAGGGATAAATGATAGCATGTTCATATCAAAAATACTAGAAAGCTATTAAAATCAATTCTGTAAATTATTAAATATGTATGTCATATAATTTAATTCTTCTAAGAACTTCAACCCTAAAACTATTCTAAAGAATGCATACATTAAGTTAATATCCTTGTTATGTGATCAAGGGGAAGGTTGGGAGAATTTATACCACAGTTCATGTCTTATTCTTGTTGAAATGGTAGAAATTATCAATAAGTTAGGTCTCCCTCAGCTGCAAATACTAAATTTTCAAATAAAACTGAATTTTGAGCCAACAGTGATGGGGTGAGATGCTATAGCAATCCACCCCCTTGCCCAGACCAGGGGCTGCTTCAGAATCGCTGACGGCCTAGGCTCTGGGCCTTAGGATTTCTATCCTCTTTGGTGGTTTTGACAAGCATCCCCTTTGCTCTCCTTACACTGACAAATAGCTATTGCAATTCTTGGTCTTCTAGCAACACTCCTGGAGCCCCTGCCCATTGTCACATAAACTGAAGGATGAAGGAGTGCCTGGAATACATGCTCCGAGAAACAGGAAAAAGCTGGTACAGTCCCTGGCGAACCATTGCCTCTTGCCTTCACAATATCAAAAGTAAAAAGCGGGGACGTAGTGTTACCTCCTGATGTGGTTTAAATGGCAGCATGTCTCTTACAGGCTCAAGTGTCTGAATGGCTGGTCCCAGCTGGAGATGCTGCTTTGGTAGGTTATGGAGCCTACAGAAAATGAGGCCTACCTGGAGGAAATGGGAGGCTGGGGGTGAGTTTTTGACTAAGGTTTCTGTTCCACCTGGTCCTTCAGCCATTCAGTCTGAAACACACAGAGGTCTACATTAATCATAAACTGGCTGTTCTTTTATTAGCTAAGGTGTCTTATTAACTCTTATAACTCATATTAGCCCATAACGATTGTCTGTATTAGTCATGTGGTTTGGTACCTTTTATTAGCGAGGCATCCTCAACTTGCTTGCTCTGTGTCTGACTTCCTCTGTAGCTGGATGACGACTGCAGACAGAGTCTTTCTTCTTCCCAGAATTCTCCTATTCTCGTTGCCCCACCTATACTTCTTGCCTGGCTACTGATCAATCAGCATTTTGTTAAAATACAACTTATAAATCTTTATGGGTGATAGATCATTGTACCGCAGCACTCCCTCCTTTTTTTTCAAAACAAGAACGCTGAATCTAATCTCTTTTGTTTAGCTTTCTTCCTGACCATTATCCATAACAACTTGTAACAAGCATTCTAAACAAAGAAAACCATCCATAATCCATTTTTTGGAATGTGGGTGTGTTTTTTCAGGATATTTCCTGCTGACTGGGGTTGCTGATAATCTTACAAGGACCTAAAGAAAATTTTAAATTATGGTCAAGTCTTGACTGGAATATTCTGTGAAACTTGATCATCTCAGTCTTGAGGCTGTTCTGATTGTAGAACTCAGACATCTGGGCCATCCATTCAGATTGGAGATTACTCAGGGGGGATCTTCCTTGATCAAACCTGATTTTTCTTAACCCGGAATGAATCCAAAGTCTCTCTTTTCCTGTGGAAACAAAGACAAAACCCCTTTTCCAAAATAATGTATCTTTTAACTTCAATTATGAAGTCAAAACATTTTCAAACTACCTATCTTGGATTAATCCAGCAGCACTTATAATCAAATGTCTCTTAGCAGCTGTTGCTCCTTCCTCAGCCATCAAACAATTCAAAGACAACACAATATATACAGTATCCAGACTCTGTGTATTTTCTATCTTTATGTGGTTTTATTTTAAACTTCATTTTTCTTTAATTTTTGGTTTTTTGAGACTAGGTTTCTCTGTGTATCTTTGGCTGTCCTGGCACTCACTCTGTAGACCAGGTTGTCCTTGAACTCACAGAAATCTGCCTGCCTCTTGCCTCCCACCTTTTGGGATTAAATGTGTGTGCCACCACATCTGACTACTCTCTTTCTTTCTTTTTTATTTTAAGGACTTTATCCTTTTTTCTTTTCTCTCCCAAGCCTATATATATTTTTTAACACACCCTAAACTGTTTCGAGATTTTTTTTATTCATCTGAATCTATCTTTACTGTATATCTCTCTTTTTCTGACCACATGAGTCTTTAATTTGTTAAGTGATATGGCTAGGATTAAAGGAGTGGCTTTGACGACTGTATCCACCCCATTCCTTAGCTTTCTGGGAGTCTAGCTTTATGGCAGAGGTACTAGCCAGAGCCATGTTTATTGCCACAACTCTATGGAGTTTCAAGGTCCTGCCACCATCAAGAAGCATGGTGTCAGCTATTCATAAACAGCATTTAAGTGTTTTGTGGCAGGGCTTCTTAAAAGAGAACTGCAAGATTTTTGCAGCTAAAGCTGAGTCAGGAAGCCTATCTCAAATGAGATGTGCTTGCCTCTAGCAAACAGATCTCACCTGAGAAAATGCTACTACCAAGAAGTCATGCTTAACTCTGTTCCTTTGTGTCTAGAATTACTTCCCATGCTCTCTCAGGTTTTATGTGGATACAGTTGTCCACATTGGTGCTATTTGTTTACTGAGGTTTCTGTCCCACCCAGTCCTGCAGTTGTTCAGTTCCAAAGAAACACAGAGGTCTACGTTAATCATAAACTGGTTGGCCTATTAGCTCAGGCTTCTTATTAACTCTTATAACTTATATTAGCCCATATCTCTTGTCTATATTAACCACGTGGTTTGGTACCTTTTATTAGCGAGGCATTCTCATCTTGCTTCCTCTGTGTCTGGATGATGACTGTAGACTGAGGCTTTCCTCTTCCCAGAATTCTCCTATTCTCATTGCCCCACCTATACTTCCTACCTGGCTACTGACCAGTCAGCATTTTATTAAAAGACAACTGACAAATCTTTACAGGGTACAAGATCGTTGTCCAATAGCAGTGAATCACTCACAAGCTCAGTGCTTAACTGTTTATTCATTTTTCTGGATTTGGGGAAAATTTTATTCCTTTTTTTTTCCCGAGACAGGGTTTCTCTGTAGCTTTGGAGCCTGTCCTGGAACTCCCTTTGTAGACCAGGCTGGCCTTGAACTCATAGAGATCCGCCTGCCTCTGCCTCCCTAGTGCTGGGATTAAAGGTGTGCGCCACCACCGCCCGGCGAAATTTTTATTCTTATTTTGTGGAATAGATTATTTATATATTTGGGTTCTCTTCAACTCCAGATGGTCTTGGGCTTGGTCTCTAGAAAGTATTTCAGAGTTCTTATACATTTGAATCATGAACATCAATTTTTGTTCCCACATTTATCTGAGTGTATTATTGTCCTCCATTCTTGAAATTTGTTATTCTGTTTCAACTTGTTTTCTTACTTCTTAGTAATGCCTTCCCCCTTCCGTTTTCTGATTCACTTAATCTTTTGCTTCTAGCAATTTTTTTCTTCTTCTGTCTCAATTTCCTTGCTGAATTCATGCTTGACATTTTCTTCTTTTAATTTCCCTACCAAATCGCTGACCATTTCCTCCACCCTGCTAATGTTCTTGAGTAGACTGAATTAATTCTCTTACTTTGTTCTTCTGTTTACTTGTGCCATCTATGTAGTCATTGGTTCTTTTTAAATGTAGGATGCTGGAACCCTTTTCTGACATCTCGGCTGTCTCATTGTATTTCTCTCCAACACCAAGGAGCTGTTCCACGGGATTGTTTGAGCCTATTTTGTATGTGTGCTTCTCTGTTGTTCTTTGCAAACTGGATTTTCCCCCTACTTTTTGTTTGCTCGCCCTTCCCTGTTCTTTTTGCTTCTTTGTTTTCTTTTCCATGAGTCCTTCCTGCCTTCACTTATTAAGAACACTTGATGCTGTATCAGA
>NC_022015.1:59471690-59477294 GCF_000317375.1 Microtus ochrogaster | reverse complement strand
GAGCCCAAGCAGTTTGTTTATTACTTAACCAATGAAATCAACAGATTGATATATGACACTCCCACATCACTTGACAGCAGCTGCAAGCTGCTTACCTTTTCACCTGTGTTTTCAACAAAGTTTGTAAGTTGCATTACTTGAGTGCCAACTGGGAAAAGTGCAGTTCACAAGTTTTTAAAGCTGAGGATATCAATTAATAATAAAGTAAGTCAGGGGGAAAGAGGGAGTAGAATACAAATGAGAGGCAAAGAATATGGGTTGGAGGCTCAAGAAAAATAGACCAGGTGAAGAGAAAGACAAATGAGCCATAAAATCCCTGAAAGCAAAACAACTAAACAAATGAGCTACAACAGTACAAATTAAAGGAACAAAATAAAAACTGAAAAGGAGAAATAAAATGAAACGAAAAACTTTATAACTTCAGTGTTTTTCTTCTTCCTTGGCATGGGTGATTGTTAGTTTTAGTCAACTTGAAAAGAAGCAGAGTCTCCTAGCTAGGGAGCCTCAAAAGACTATCTAGATCAGAAGGGCTGGTGAGCATGTCTGGGGGGCGGGACTGTTGATTGCCTTAATCGGAGTACAAAGACCCACTCTAACTAGCTGGGAGGCACTTTCTGTAGCAATATAGATAAGAAGGCATGGAAAGATAGATAGATTATTGTTTTGTGGTGCTTGCCTGTCACCCATGCTGGTAAATTCTTTGCCTTGTGGCTGACACTGACAAGTCCTTCACTGATATCACAACCAGCTACTCTGCACTTCCAGTGTGGACAGCAGCAGCTCTCCAGCTCTCCAGAAATCGTCCAGAACCAGAAAATCCAAGCTGCTGAGGCATCCAGTATCACAGCCTGAGCAACTAACATTCTCTCACCTCTCTAGCATGAGACACCCATTGTCGGACTTCTCTGACTGCATCCTGCAAACCATGCTAATAAATTCCCTTTAAATGTGTATTCATTCTGTTGGTTCATGTCTTATAGAGAATCTTGGCTAATGCGGATAAATCTGGCTTCTATTTTTAGCAATCTCTGCTGCTGAGGTGATGGCAGGTTGAGTAAGGATGCTCTTCGTGCAGAGAGGGGTTTCTACTCAGAACTCAACTTTCTATCTGAGGCACCTCAGCCCTGCCTGCCATTTTGAACGTCCTCTCTGATATTTGGGGCATCGTTCTTAAGGCTCTGAGAGAGTACAGAAGATTTATCTGTCTACCCTTGCTTTTGTCATTGCTGGTCATCTCTTGCTCTTGTGTCTATGAACAAGACTTTACCATGTTTAGAAGCAGTAATTCTCAAATCCTTGGATTGGTGTTTATTCAGGCCGAGGTGGGGGTATGAGGATGTCTTTTGGAGAGGAGGTCCTGAGACTATAAAAGGAACCACAAGAGGGGAAGAAGAGGTCTTAAGGGAGGCATCAGGAGGAAAGAAAAAGGCAGAGAATAATAGAACACATGTGACCTAAAAGCCGAAGGGAGATGTTAAGGGAGAGGAAATAGACCATCAGAAGAGTCTCAGGGGACAGGTGGAAAGACTCCAGAGGGATTAATGAGAACAAAGTATATACCAAAATGTCAGGGCAAAAAAATCTATCACATGTCATGTTAAGTTTAAATAAAACTTCTAAAAGAAAACTTTGCTTGTATGGTTTCCTTCTGAAAAATATAATAAAAACTGTTTGGTTTCTCTAAAATTGTCTTTCAATAGTTGAATCTAATAGTTAAATATAGCGTAGACATATAATGTTATCGCATCAAATCAATGTTCTTAACTGGCAGAGTATTTCCACTGGCAAGGATATGTGTGTGTAAACTTAACAGAAAGATGATGAGGAGCGCGTGGGTTTTCTCCAATAGTGAAATGAAAATGGAACCTTTGGAAAAGGCCACACAATGCCAGCAAAGGTTCTTTTCCTCTCCCAAACTACTGATCTCATGCTGATGAATTACTTTCTAGGTTTGAATCGATCTGTGACATACCCTAAAACCACTGCTTGAAAATTTCTTAATACTCTACTTATTCAGTTTGTGTTTATATTCAAAAGTGCAATTGCCTTGTCTGATATTTAGCTTTTATCATGTCAAGCTAAACTTCAATATTATACTTTCTTAAAAGCATTAGAAAGAGGGTTTTCTTCTTTGATCTGGAAAAATAGATATATAAGTAAGAAAAGAAGGTTTCTTTATTTACAAATGTCTCTATAGAACAAATAAACAACATTATTCAAAAATTACCAAGTGCTAGTTCCTTCTATCCTCACAAAACTATGAGACAAGTACTGTTTTTGTTCCTATTTTATAGATGAAAGTTGAGGCACAGAGAAGTTAAGTGATTTGCCAGAGATAACACAGTTGGTAAGTGGCAGAATTTGATAAGATTTGACTCCAGACAGTCTGGTCCCAGCGACTATACGGTGACATAATTTAAACCACAGGGCTTCTCCCACGCTTGTATTTTATACTTTTCCAGTTTCTTTCATGATTTCTGGGATTTCCTTTGCAAATAACGATCATTTAGTGTGTTGAATTTAATTGGTTTTTTTTGTGTTTGTTTGTTTGTTTTACAAGGCAGTAAAGCCGACACTAAGTGGTGTGACAAAATTTAAAAATCAGTTCTTCCTGCTGTCAAAAATATTTACTGACCTGAACTTGGGGACAAACTTCTGTAAGATCAGCCCTAAAGAGACTGGAGACAGGAGGATCAGGAGTTTGAAGCCAGCTGGAACACTTCATGGAACTCACCTAAGGAAACTGTAGTAGGAAACCATCCCAAAACTAGGTCGGATCTCTGCTGGCATAGCAGTGATGTTCAAATGGAGCAAGACACGGAAGTCAAATAAACAGGTGGTGTGTACGCTGTGAGTAAAGCCAAGTGGAACAAAGACACACAGTGCTGAGCAAGTAAACATCCCCGGACAGTGTTGGCAAAACCCAAGGAGGGTGTGGAGCCAGCACGTGTGTAGATAGCCTGGGAGCCTTACAACAGCAGTGGGAATGGCCAGTAGGATCGTGTTGGAGAGTGTAAGAAACAGCAGAGGAGAAAAGAGCCAATGTGACAATAAAGAACATGGTGAGAAACGTCATTAGGAGGCCCCTGGAGTCCGAATCTTGTGGGAACGTCCATGGGTCATGGTAAGAACAACTTTATTTCATGAAACATGGCATAAAATGGAAGGTGTATATGGAGACAGCACACGGGCTCCATGAGGAGGACTCTATGGCTCTGTAAAGCTAGAACTAAGGAAAGTAGAACTGGAATCAGAATCCTTGAGAAAAGGCTAGTTGTCATCCACATGACAGAGGTAGAAATTCTGAGAACCGCCTCAAGTCTGACAGAACCTAGAGGGTGAAGTCATTGAGGATGACTCAGAGTTGAGGTTAAACAGCTGGAAGAGCAGAGTGACATTTTCTAAGGTAAGGAAGACCAGATGAGCATTGAGTTTGACAAGATTTTTTTTAAATTATACATGTTAATTTGTGATGATATATTAATTTAGAATTACTAATCTAGCAAATTACCACAAAACTAATTATTTTGTATTAATTTTATTTGTGAGAACTCCATACATGAGTACTGTGTCTATATAAATTCCACTCTTACCTCACCATTCACCTCTTCCTATGTTCCTCCCTCTTCCTTCCAAATTCATTGCATATACATAAATACACACAATATTTGTGTGTGTGTGTGTGTGTGTGTGTGTGTGTGTACTAAACCTGAGTCCATTTAATGTTGTCCATATGCACATACACCCAGAGCTGACCATTGGGTAGCAGCTTCTCAGTGGAAGAAATCAATTTCCCATCTCTCTATAGCCATTGATTACATATAGCTCTTCATCTAAGGGTAGGACTATATGTAATATCTCCTGTCTGTATTGGCATGCTAAGTGACATTGCACCTATGCTGATCTTATTCAGGCAAATGTGTTGTTGAGATTTTATGGGTACATTCATGACATCCTGTCATGTCTAAGGAACACTGTCCATCTACAGGCATCCTGAGGCTCTGACATTTATATTCCTTTTGCTTACTCTTCCCCAGTTTTCCCTAAACCTTACTGTATTGCAAGTGTATCAACTGGTGCTGAGCATCCCACGATCACGTGCTCTCTGCATTTTGACAAGTTGTGGATCTCTGTAGTAGTCTTCTCTGTTGCAAAAGGAAGCTTCTCTGATATGGGGTGAGAGCTACACTTATCCGTTGGCATAAAGATAAATATTTAGAATATAGTTTTGCAATTACATTAGTTTAGGAGAAATGAAAGTTGTGGGTTCTCCTTTAGTGGCTATTCTCTCTCCAGCCCTCTATAATTGGCTGGTTCCCAGGAGCAGACATGAGTTCCCTCCCATAGATCAGACCTTCATGACCATTGGTTATTCTCAAGATAAAAGTGTTGCTGTTATAACAATGTATTTTGCCAGTCCAGGCACTGTTGTTATACATAGGCTTCACAGTTGCCAATTGCTCCTCCCCCTTAGGAGGTTGTACAGCACCATGTGATACTGCAAGAACCTGTCCGACTTAGGCTTCCAGGTCAGTTCCAGTTCAGTTTCTCCAAGTTGTGTGCCTTATGTGTGTGGTAGTTTCAACAATAGTGTCTCACTTTCACGTTATGGAATGCAACTGAAGACAACAGCAATATCCTCTATCTATTTCCAGATACCATGTACCTTGTCAGTGGTTGAGGCATGGGCAGTTCCTTGTCCAAAGGCCAGTTGTGCCAAGAAGAAAACAAACTCTGAGTGGAGTGTCTTCGGTACTCAACATTCTCTCGAGAATAGATTGGTGCTGTCAGGAGCAATCATGCCCCATGTCAACAGAACCCTAAGTTATTTAAATACCATGTTCTACAGATCCTTAAAATGGTTGAAGATTACCTATCTAGACAGAATACAATCTCTATGTATCTAAAGAACCTAATTGATCTGACTGTATGTACAACAAACATGAACAACTATTGTCCTATAATATTTAATACCTGTATAACTTAAAGACTAAAACTTTATGCCAGAATATTAAATAATCTGTAAACAAATGTGCAACAAATTAAGACAATGACCTCAAAATGCAAACAATCTATAAGTATCTTAATCAGAGGTAGAAGTAATATATAAGGCAATGTGAAAATATATCCTAAAAGTTGTATCAACATACAAAATGTCCTAAACAGAGGTAGAAACCTGCATATATACAATCTGACAGAATAACTTTGCATAGGTATGTAAATAAAATAACAAATATAATTTGAACTTGTATCAATATACAAAAGCTATACCAATGTAATGTAAATTATCCATAATAGCTCACAAGTATTCACTCTATTATTCACTATTGTTATTCCCTTTTTAACAAACAAAATTTTTTCAAATATTGTAACTGTAATTCTTGCTTGATACCTATTTTGTTATATGTAATTTTACTATGTTAAAGCCTTCCTTTTTGTTTAAACAGAAAGGGGGAAATGGTGTGGGAGGTTCTTCTGTCTATGTGTTTTTTGAATTGGTTAATGAATAAAGAAACTGCCTTGACCTGATAGGGCAGAACTTAGATAGGCAGAGACAACTGGACTGAATGCTAGAAGAAAGAAGGGCAGAGTCAGGAGGCACCA
>NC_022015.1:59441049-59469628 GCF_000317375.1 Microtus ochrogaster | reverse complement strand
GCCAGCAACTTCTCATACAAAAATTTCAAATATAGGGATTGCATCCTTTGAATTTCCAAAATCTCCTACTCTCAAAATGACTGGACTGTGAGGACTGCCAATCATTCTAAGGGCAAACCTAATGACCACTTTGATCCTCTTGTCCACAAATGTAAAACATTATCAGACTCACGGTGAGAAGAAATATTTCTCCTACCTCCCTCTGCTTCCATTCCAAGTAATAAAAGATGAAATAAAGAATATAATGGGTGATAAATGGTACCTAATGGGTAACCTCTGTGCATTATGTACTGTTGCAACTCTCCATTGTTTTTGTTTACTTGTTTCTCTTTCTTTCTATCTTGAACCTCATAACACAACTATGAGTTAAATATTAAGTTCATTTCTGTTTTTCTGATGCTAAGCTAAGGGTTAGAAACTTGGTCTGCTTATTAAGGGACAGAGTTGGGAGTCAAAATCAAATCTGTACGGTATCAAGGTGCATCCTCCTTTTAATAAAATTCTGTGCTTTCTTGACTTCTTCCGAGAACTATTGGTAGAATTAGTCAGAGCAGCACCATTCATTCATTCATTCATTCCTCCATTCATGCATTTAACTCGGGAGACTGTTTAGTATCATAGAGCCAGATGTCTTCTAGTTATTTGTGAAGCTGTGGAAAATACAGCAGAGCTAATGACCTCACGGAGACTGCAACCTCCTAGAGATGGTGGCTATTTATTTGGCACAACACACTGAGTTGTGTATGTGGAATTACAGAGTATTGCATAATAGTACTTTCTGCAATTCTGGTGCTGAACTCATCTGTATTACCCTCATTACAAGAACACATAAATATCAGTGTAGGTGCCTATTGCCCCTAAAGATTATGGCTTTCTTGATAGCGTGCATCTTATTTATTTTTGTGTGCACATAGTAAGTGCAAAAAACATATTTGTGAACAATTATTTGATTATAACCAGTTCCTAAGTAACTTTTGAGTCCCTCCTCTGGTATTGTCAGTGATTGATTATTTTAAAGTAAACCTGTTAATTATGTGATTATACTAATCAGCTTAATTTCTAGGAATTAAAAATAATACAGTCCCTTCCCTCATTTAACAAACATTTGCCCACTTACAAGACACAAAAATGCTACTTTATGTAGGTCAGGAAGGAGAGAAGTAAATTAAAATTTGGGCTCATGTTTAAGATTTGGTATCTAGTGGAAAGTGAAAAATAAATTTATAGATGATCATTCAAGAATTTATGGTATGTGTATGTGATGTGTGTACGTGTGTGTGTGTGTGTGTGTGTGTGTGTGTGTGTGTGTGTGTGTAAGGACTTATGTATCCAAACTCAGAGAGAATGACTATGTTGGAAGGAATGGGAGAATGACTCATTCAGGTTCTCCCTTTCAGTCTTTTTTCAAGAAAATGCTGGAGCAGTGAACCTTTCGACCCAGATGAAGAGTAAATGATAAAAACTAATTTTTGGATCAAGAAATTTCGAGTTTAAGTTCTCGATCTTTCTTTTTGATTTTGTGTGACCTGAGTTTCTCATTTCTCTCAGGCATATTTTTTCATCTGCAAAGATAAATTTTAAACTCCACATACTTAAAAATCTATTTTTTAATCTACTTAAAAAAATAAAACAAATTACAAGCTACCGACAATACTTCCTGCCATACAATACAGGCTAGCACATCTATGTCCCCGATGAGTAGCATCTATTACTAGTGGGAACCAATGCAAGTCTCTCTGGTTCTGAAAATGAATGCAAAGATGGGAGCCCTGTAGGGTATAGTATCCAAATTCACTCCTCTCGAACAAGATTTCAGAAAATAAAAGAGCAAATACGTACTTGCCTAAAGGAAGGAAGTGACTTCTTGATGAATGACTACTGAAACTCTGAAATTTATCCCACAGAGGTAATAAAAGCAAGAGCTTTCTTAAAAAGAATAATCAGATCTGGTTTGCGTTTCACCAGACTGTGTTACAGAGCAAATCTGCTTTACTGTTTCATTTACGTGACCTATGGAGTGACAAGTTATTGAGCTGATAAATTGTTTTCGGTGATTTAATCACAGAGCAATCATTGTACTGTATTTCTGCTCTCCTAATTCCAAACAGATCCACTCCTTTGTCCAGCTGCTTTCCCGTGTGTGTGCCATGCCTGTCAGCCATAGCAACGGGGCTGTCCTCTTCCGACTGTCGGTGTTAGACTTCCGGGGGCAACAGCATGCTTATGTCACAAGGCACGTCTGCCACTGGGTGATTTGTGTTTCTCTTCAGGTTAGTAATATCTAATGCGGGCACCAGGTCTCCTTCCTGTAAAAGCAAGGAGTCAGAAGCCTGCCTGAGAAAGAGGTGCTCCAAAGATCAAAACAGGCAGCGACAGTGACATGTGGGGTCCCGAATTGGGAATGGCGGCGTCAGATCGCTCCTAAACATGGAAACGGTGGTGACTGTGTAGCATAAAGGGAACGTGGGGTATCGCCAGTCCCGTCAGAAGGTCAGAGTCTGTAACCTCATACACTGGAGGCTTACACACACAGACACACACACACATGCACACGCGCACGTGTGCTCACGCACAAACACACACACACACAGAGTTCTGTCCAGAATGTACAGAATAAAAGAAAATCAGTTAAGATGTGAATTCTCAAATAGGCTATAAATTCAGAAATGTGAGCACAGGTATACGACTTTCAGGGTAAACTTTAAAGAAAACATCTGCTCTGGGTACTCTGAGTATTTAAAACCCTTGATTGGGGAGTTAAGTTAAAGGTTTGGTAGGTTAGTGATTAAACAGATATTCTTAAAGTCCTTAATAATCACCATTATCTACATGTGTTAGCAAGGTAACGCCGCCTAGAATTTTTTACTCGTATGTACCAGGCAGTCTAGTTTAATTCTCACTGAAAACATGGTGGAACTTTGCACTCGCTAGCTTCACCTCTGCTACGCGCAATCTCGTTTTGTTCTCACAGTGCTAGGAGATGGCTGTCATCATCAACCTAAGGCCCTCAGAGATGCTGAGAGTGCACAAGTCTGTGCAGCTGGTGGATGGTGGAGGGAGATTCAAGCCCCCATCTGTTTCCAGATGCCTCTTAACCTATGGCTCTCAAGGCTCTGCCTTAGCGTTTAACCTCATTAATAGGGAGGGTTGGGGAAAATCCCTAACCTACTTAGGCTCAGTTCTCTCAGTTCTCATTTGTATGATTGCAATCATCATTCTATATACTGAATGGACTTGTTATGAAGGTCTATGCGGTAATACATAAAATTCTGTAGCCTATTGACTGGCATATAAGATTTTGGTTTAAACAATCCAGAGTATGTTTCTTGGATTGTTTGTTTATTTAGTTAATTGGGTGGGGAGGTGGATGGGAGGTTTTGTAGGAGAGGGATTAATTAAGGATTTCAACCCCAAATGACAGAATATAGTTTTATCCTTTATCATCAGGATTTGAATACTGTGTAGTCCAGTTTTAATTATTTTAACCCAATGCTGTCTTCATGCCTTTTTTCCTTATCCAACTCCGAGTCTTATATTACTCAGAAAATGTTTGCTAATTTGTTCTCTTCTGTGGGCTCCCATCCAGGCAACATTCTTAAGAGGAGAAACTGAAGTTAAAACCTCACTAAACTTACTCCAGCCGGGAGGTTATGCATGTGTAACAAAATGCATGGGAAATTTAATCTCTGACTTAAAAAATTATAGTATCTATTAGTGGAAATATTTTCCAAACAGTTAAGTATAAAATCAGATGAAAAACCATGGCCTTAAATCTCTCTGTTAGTTTTTTCCTAAGTACAAACATGTTCTTCCTGTGGCTCAGCAAACATTTCCTTATCTGGGAATTAAGGGACCAGCAGTATAGATAACCTAATAAGGAATGCACTTAGACAAGTCTTGAAGAGTTCCTGTGCCAGAATCATTTCCTTTGTGACCGGGAGCATTGGGAATGGGCAGTCCATTGCAATGTGATCTTATTACGACTGTATTACAGAAAAGCCTATGTGGCTTAGTGAACCTGGAGTGCTGCAATCTTTCTGATAATCCCATGCTTGTCACTTGAATACATTTTACCAACAATCTGATAAACTCAGCACAATTTTTAAAAATCTGCTAGACTCCTATTTATGTAATAGTAAAAGTTTACTTTAAAAAGTAGTGAGTGAACCATTGCTTTCTACCATAACAATGTATACAAGCAAGCTAAATTCAACGATCTTTTATTAAACCCTACCAAACTATATTGATATTGTATTTACATCCACTCTTCTTTCATTAGATATTGAATGTATAATCCCCACTTGAATTACAACTGCTTTTCTCTTAGAAAGAAAAAAATGTGCTCTTTTCTCTTTGAAAATTGAAAAAAAATAGAATTTATGAGGTGATTGTAAAACGAAGCAAAAACGGTAATTCATGGGTAAAACTAGTATTGAACTTAATGTACAATCTTGTGCTATGAAGTCTACAGTGAATACTAAGGGTTAGTCATAGATTAATATTGCATTTCTAGTGACAAAACCAGGAGACAAATATTAGAGTTTTTTTTAAAAAATATCATTCAACACCCTGCTAGAATATCTGCTAGGATGTACTGGGTGATTTTATTTACTAAGATCTAAGAAAATACAAAATTAAGTGATATGTATCAAAGTCAAAGTTATTTAAAAGAAGTATGTTTTTGAATTTGATATTGAAAATTAAGCACAATTTCTCCTTAAATCATTGTGAAATATGTCTCGCTAATTTTAATAGTAACTTTTACTATGACATGTTGGCAATGAATGACAATTACAATGAATCATTTATAATGATGCTATATACAAAATAAGAGAGATCTAGGAGAAGGGCAACTGAGGCAACCTGAAAGACTCCCAGAAGTTCGTGGTCAATTAATATTTAGTTATTATTATATATTATATTATATTATAATAATATTCATGAAGATTTGTAAGTTTTCCAGCAGAACTTATTGGTATTCCAAATAAGTATGGAAAATGACAGATATGGAGACAAACGTTCCTGATTCTAAGTTCAGACTGATAATTACCTAGGTTTTGTGCTGAGGTGACATGGTAACATGCACCTGTAATTTCAACTCTCAGGGAGCAGAGGCAGGAGCAGTCCCCATGAGGTCACGACCAGCTGAGCCTACGTGGTGAGTTTCAAACAAGACTTTTTTTTTTAAGTGAAATAAATGAAGCTGAGTGAGCAGAAAGGCTGAAGATAAAGAGCCTAGGATGCCATGCAGAAAAAAAAACATTCAGACTCTAAAACCACTGGGGAAATGGTGGACTTGCAAATTAGAAAGATAAAGAAAAAGCTGAGGAAAGATGGGACTCTAAAAAGGAAAAAAAATGAATATAATGCCCAAAGTAAGAGAAGTATAAGGAACCTGGACAGTGATGTGATAGGTAGAGGAAAGCAGGATTGGACCTGGGAGACAGCTGCTGATGCCTTGCTTGACTGAGGCGTAACAGCACGTAATGAACACATGGAGTGTTTTTGTCTTTCTCAAACAGTTTATAATTGTAGACTCTTTTCCCCTGGGAAGCAGATTTTCTCTATCACAGCTCTGTGTGTTTTCATTTCATAGACTTGTAGCCTGTTTTTCTTGTTGCTGATGCTTTGAGACAAAATGCCCTGCATTAAAGCTGGCCTTGAACTCACTCTTTAACTGATGCTAGTACTGAGCCCTTGGTACCCCTACCAGTCCCTCCCCAGTACTGGGGTTACAGGTGTGTAAGCATCACCATGCCTAGCAGTTTGCCTGTTTTTCTTAATCCTTCCTGTTTCTTTTCTACCTGCTCTTTTCTTCAAGGCCACGTGTCAGTGACAGTGTGTGAAAGAGGTGACATTTGCTAGCTTCCCTGACTAACAAGGGTGCAGGTATATTACCCTTGTCTCTTGACCAGTAACTCTCAAGGCAAGATGCCAGACTGCCTTAACCCCTCATGACGATTACATTCTGTGTCCTTTAGAAGTTCGTCGGTTGGCTATATCTAGAAGTTGTTAACAAAGCCGTCCCTTCCAATCTTGTGACATAGAAGAGCTGAATGCTGCAATCTGTTCCTTCTTCCCCTACAGCTCTCCTTTCCTTCCTGTTTTCCCAGGAGTGCTTTTCACCTCCCACAGTCTTTCCTGAGGATTGCTTAACTGCTACACACCAAGAGCTCTCAATGGATGGTGGTGATGGAGCCCAAAATATGACTTCAGCCTCAGTCTGTAGTATAACTCAGGAAAACTTGAGTATACAGACCTTAGCATTGAAGAAAAACTGCCTCTGGTGCTCTGTTTCATCTGCTCCAGCCATTCTGGGTCCTTTCTACACATTCTTAATAAGTTCTAATCTGAGGTTCGTCAACTTTTAGGGCAGTTTCCATCACAAGTTGCAACTTAAATGGAGTGTGTACGGAGGGAACTCCTGTAGGAGAGGAGCAGAAAAGTTGGATTATAAGAGCTATGAGGAGAATTAAGAAATGGATGGCAGTGTTGCTCCTTTCCAAACTCTGCGTTTCAGGCTGTTTCCGCTCTCCACTCAATTCATATGTTGAGATCATAGCCCATGGGGTGATAGTATTGGGGAGGTCACTAGGTCTAGTGGGGGGGGGCTCTCATGGATGGGTTAATGCCTTATAATGAGAACCTGCAACAGCATCTCATACTCATTCAGTTCTCCAGGACAGTAAGAAATTTCTGTCACTTATAAGCCAGCTGGTCTATAGCACTTTGCCATAGTCACTTGAGCTATGATACCTGCATATCTCTAAAACACGACTCCTCATTTCTTCCTTATCTTTGGCTTACACAGACTGTCAAGTGACTGTCATGAACATGGGAAAACCAAAGCTCCCCGCTAAACAAACTATGTTTTCACGGTAACGCCTTGTTCTACTGATGACGTCCAGGCACTAGAGAAGACAACAATCACTGTATCACACCATCTTCTTTCATGGCTTTTGGGGAAATAGGTGAAGAATTATCTAAGAACACTACAGATTTTGCTCTGAAACACCGAGGGAGGGGTAGTAACATCTACCAAGGTAAATTGTACCCCCAAAACAAGAATGGTGTAGGTAGCAGAAACTTCCATTTTAGATGTCTAATTCAAGGTGCTCTTAGGCGAACCAGGTAGAAATACTCAGTGCTAAATGTGGTCCAGGTATTTATTTCTATGGAGAGAGAACACTGGGCTACAAATTCAAATTTTAGGGTGACTATATCTCAAGTGAAGCAATGTATAATGACTTTTAAAATACAAGTTATTCCCAAGCTAAAAAAAAAATAATTCCCCCAAATTTAAAATGTTTTCATAACATTAGAATTCTTGTACTAAGGAAGGATATAGTCAGATATTTACATGAGGCATTACATCAGTGCAATAAAGGAGGAAAAGGTTGTCATTGTTGAAGTTTGAGTGTGCTCATTTCCCAAAAGAAAAAGGTGACGGTCTATACATGATTTTCTAAGAACTACTTATTACTTTATTAGCACTTCCTTGACAAAATTTCACACAGTGGGAAGATTTAACACCAGAGACAGGGTTGGCTATCTAGGTCAGGGCAGGATAGGTTTCTTCTGAAAGCTTGCTCTTTGCCTGGCAGTTGGCGGCCTTCTCTGTGCCATCCCTCTATGTATGTGACTTCTTGTGGTGTGTGTTCCAGACCCTTCTTTTAAAGACTACAATCCCAACTGGTGGCCTTATTTTAATTTAATAACCTTAAAAATCTTATTTCTCAGAGAGGCTTTCTTTTTAAGCACTGGGAATCTGTACTTCAACTATGAATTCCAAGTTGGACACCTCATGATAGAATATTTCTCTGCGGCAATTTGAAGTATGCTAGAGATGGAATGTGTATTTCTGACTTCTCACCAGAAAAGCAATCAACAGTTATCAGTTTCAGTCACTGCAGAGAGCCTGGTCATACACTCCTCTGAGAGAATGTTCCAATCTCTTCTTATCTTGCTCAAAGTCCAGCAAAAAAATTTTCTTATATCCTACAACCTCTTCCTGGTGCTCTTACCTCTTTAAATTTAGCTTCCTCTCCTCTGCTTGTAGATCTCTATTCTAGCACCCCAGACCACTCCATCAGACCTTACTTCTTCAGTATTTGTGCCTGCTGCTTTCAGCCATCCATCCCTTCCCCCTACTTGCTCCTCCCTCTGAGCGATCATCATTTATATATGACTTTCTCATGGGAACCCCTGCGAGCTGTGTAGTCTGCAGTCCTCCACCCTGGCTTGCCTTCAGCATTCAGCATTAGTATATCTTGGTTTTATTTACCATGATGTCTCCTCTCCCACAAGTCCACCTACTAGATTCTGTCAGCTTTATTGATTGATGTGTCCTCAGAATACTGCCTGAAAAGTTACAGATGCCCAATGAACATTTTGACACAAATGAATAAAAGAACAGCAAAATTTGATTTGGATTCCTTTTCTTTCAACTTCTCTTGTTCTGATGAAAGGCAATGCTGAGAGTCCACAGTGGTCAAAGATAGGGTCTTGGGGAGAGAGACAATTAGGCTACATTGCCTGTTAATGATTGATCCTGGAAAGTCTTCCAGCTGAGCCTCGGGCTAGCTCAGTGAAACTGAAAGTGGCTGCCATCTTTGAAGGGTGATGGATTGAAGTGGGTTAAACAATTAGTTATCAGAGTACTCACTCAGTACATTGTAATTATAAACCCAGGCTTGAGTTCAGAGCTGAAACTTCCATTGATTAACCAGGTCACCTCTAGGGAGGGTACACCTGAGAACTATTCAGAAAGCTGGTTGATGCCCTAATGCCTGGAAATAGGGAGCCTAGCCTTACAATATCAGGATCAAATTATGTTTTTTTTTGTTTTTACTCTTTCACAGTATAGAGATCATCATCGAAACCAGTAAAATTAGTCTAATTATTTGGGTTTGAAGTTGAAAAGCAAATAAAAAAAAAAAAGAAGAGGATTTTTTCTCTTATTAATTTCTGTGATTTTTTTAGTTTTATATATACATATATATGTGTGTGTATATATGTTGTTTTATTGTTTCACTATCCTTAGTTTCTTCACATTTCCAAAAATGCTTAAAGGATTGTATGACTTGCTGAATGAGATCATTAAGTTATGCTGCCGATAATCCAGGTTCTACAAGCAATGAGGGTAAAACCCAAACGGAGACTTACCCTAAAATACATGTATCTGCTAGAGGCCTGGAAACAGACCTAATGTGTAAAAGGAAATAAATACACTGAAAAAAAAAATGTGAGCGGCTGAGTTGGGGTAACATGGTCACATGATCATGTCTTCCTTTAACACTGAATCTTCTTTTTGAAAATGATGGAGTCCATCCTAGTGACGTTAGACTGGTCACTAAATCCTCAGGGCTGCATTTGTGAGTCCATATCTAACTTCATTACCCAACAAGCAACCACAGACAATTGTGAAAGACCAAAACTCACCCACGATCCTCCGCCTCTGGGCAATGCCTACAGAATGGCCATTCTACTAAAGCCTTTATACTTCCCAAGGGACTTCTTCCTCTTGCTTTTTCCTGAATGAGGAAGTGCTTATAATCTCACCTCTTAAATTACATTTTAAGGCCTCACAAAGCACAGTAAAGGAAGGAACAGAGTCAGCACCAATTTCATAAGCTATCTATAAGAGAATTAATTACAACCTGACATTTTTCCTTTTAGAAAGAAGTTGTAAAAGAGTCCTATAAATTGTGAAGGAGGAATAGCTTTTTTTCTCAAAAGGGGAGAGAATAGCAATAAAATGTTAAAATGGCATAGATTAAACTTGACTGAGATCTCCTATAAAATTAAATCAAGCACTCTGAAGAAAAAGCAGTGTGTCCAGCAAAAATCTAAATTATTATATTTACATATATGTTCTGTACAAATACCTTTAAGTTAGGATCCAAGAAAATTAAATATATCAAGACATGATGTTTTAGACTAAATTTAGTGTTCTTCAAAATAATTCATTTTTTATTATTGACATATGTATTCATTGTGCATGGTGATAAGTTTCACAAAACACATATCCAGAATGTTCTTTAAGTACGTTCATCTGTCTTCCCTCTCCCTCATCCTCACTGGTCCTCTTTCGCCAGGCTCATTTCCACATTCGTTTTATATATGTGTGAATATATGTATACACACGCACATGCACACACACGTGCGCGCACACACACACACACACACACACATATATATATATATATATGTATGTATAAAACCTAGAATCCACATTTTAAAAAAAACATATTTGTCCTTCTGAATCTGACTTATTTAACTTAATATGGTAAGCTCTGGTTGTATTCATTGTCCTGGCAATGACAATAGCTTTCCTTTAGTGACTAAATAAAAATACATTCTGCATATACACCAGTTTCTTTTATCCATTCATCTGCTGACAGACACTGGGACTTGGACCCTAAGCTACAATCAGTGCTACAATCAGCTTAGTTGTTTGATTATCTTTGCCATCTAGAGACTTAGACTCCTTTGAGACTCTAAGAAGCTGTAGTTGTATTGCATGGTAGATCTATTCAGAGGTTTTCTGAGAAAGTTTTGTACTGATTTCCACAGTGTCTAAATGAATGAAATTCCCTTCCACAGTGTATAATGGTGTTGCCAATCCACAGCATACAGAGGGGAATCCCACATCATAAGGGTTTCTCTCTCGCCATATTTTCCTCAACATTTGTCATTGATAGACATTCTGACTGAGGTAAATTGGGAACATAATTTCCTTCATTAATGTGGAATGGACCACTTTATTTCTTCTAATTTTTGTTTGAAGTCTTCTCTATCAGATATCAGAATGCTATTGCAACTTGTTTGCAGCTTCTGTTCACTTGGTAAATTATTTTCTGTCCTTCATCTCTCTGCCAGTGAGTGTTTTTCAAAGAGAGATAGATGTTCGATCTAGTTTTTCGATCAGTCAAGCAATTTGTGTCTCTCTGTGAGCAATGTGGGGGCATTTGTCATTACCATTTTCATAATTGTTATTTTTATGGTTGAGAGATGATACTAGCTCCCATGATTTTTATTTATGATTTCTATGGATGGTTAGATTACTGTTCATCCTTCACACTTCATGCTTGAAATACATTAGGTATTTGGAGGTTGATTAAATTGATAAAATAGAGTTCTTTCTAGTTCTCCTTTTTTCAGCTATTTCTCCTAAGAATTTTCTTCTTTCCTGGTTTCTTCTTATTGAGACTCTTTTATCAAGAGTTTATATTATCAGAAGATTATTTGTCCGTTTCAAAATGCAAAATTGCTAGCGTATCAACCTTGTTCAGCAGTCATTTCCTTCCAGGGCTTGAATTACATCACCTGTCTTTTAGGATTGCCTGTGAGAGAGCTGATGATATTCTGATGAGTTATCTGTTGTAAACAAGTTGGCATTTTTCCCTTTCGGCTTTTAATGTTATTTATTTGCTTTGTGCTTTTGATATATTGACTGTAATATAGCTCCTCCATCATGTGTTCTTAGGGTTCTAAATGCCTCTTGTTGTTGGACTGTCCATTTCCTTACCAAGATTTGGGGATTTTCATGCTGTGATTTCATTAACTAGATTTTGTTTAGTTCTTAATTCAGTATATATCATGGAGTCTTAGATTTGGATTCTTGATCATAGCCCAAAGTTCTTGAACATTGTGGTCATGCTTATTCATTTCTTTTTGGGAGTGAGAGTCTCATTATGCTATTTTGGTTGTCTCTGAACTGTATACCAAGCTGCCCCTGCCTTCAGGGTGCTTGGATTAATATTTCTTTCCTTCTTAATATATGAATAAAGTTTCCTTTGACTTTCTCCTTCAACCTTGGTTTTTTTATGCTTGGTTGATTCTACTGTTGATGCATTCACGTATGGTTCACATTTGATTCTTTGAACTTTTCACTTTTTACTCTGTTTCTTTTTTCAAAACCTCAATCTCCTTGCTGAAGTTTTCCTCAATGTTAAAAAAAAATGACATTTTTAACCAATTTTCTCATCAACTGGTGATACCTTTTTCGTCTCTATTCCCAACTTTCCTCTCCACACTGGGTTGACTCAGCCTGCTTTCCTTTTAAATATTCTTTCAGTCGACTATCATTTTTACTAGTAAATTTTTGAAATTTTGATGTGGCATTTACAATAATACCATATATGAAAGGATGGATATTTGAGAAGCTTCTTTCTGGTTCCTCAAAAATTAGAACCTGGCAGTTACGTACACATATATCATGTGAACTCATTAGTTTTTGCCTTTTCTATTATTTAGGCTGCAGCCTAGTCTGTATTGGGCAGATGGCTCCTGTTTGCCAGAGCTATCTTCTCCATCTTGATTTCTTCTTTGATTTCTTCTTTCCTTCTTTGATTATTATTGCCCTCTGATGGCCATACCTAGCTATGCAGTCTTTGATGCTGGAATGCTATCTCAGATTCTTCTGCCTGAGGAGACTTTCTAAATGGGGAGTGTCTCCCACATACCCTAGAAGTGTGAGCGATACCCATAATGTTGTACCCACATAGGTCAAGCATCTGTCTGCATAAGCTCAAGACTCCTGAGCTCCAATTGCCCTGCTGGAGAGAAATACCTATTGCTATTAAGTGTGATCTGCCAAGAGAGAGAGCCAAGAGGCTCCAGAGGTTGACCCATCTGTTTGCTTGATGCTCAAAGCCATTGAAGCCCAGAGATATTTTCATTTGAGTCACTGGGGGAAGTCCTGCCTATATGCACTTTTCCATCTGAGTTGAGCCTCCTGGTGCTTGCCAATATTTTACTCTTTGATCTCCAACTCCCTCTGGTGTTTTCTTCATTCTCAGGTTGCAAGAGCCTAACTGGTGTTCCCTAATCTGTGGCTGATTCCTCTGGCTGATAGGTCAATGGTGGGGAGAAAGGCGATTTTGTCTCTCTGTATAAATAGGAGGGCATACCCAGAGTTTATGTTGAGAGATTCCGTAGTGTTAAAAACAAACCTGCTACCTAAGAAAGCTCAATACAAGAATCAACCATAAAATAGGAAGCACCAATTTGGCGCATGGCAGCCTGAGAATGGTTTGTGATGTTTAGAATTATTCACTATGCCTTATATTTTACACATTTATTTATGCAACCCATGGAATTTATCATAAATGTGTTAAATTTTTTATCATTTTAAGACTTCTTCACCTTTTCTTACTTTCTGTCTTTTGTAGAATTATTTTTCCCTTTATATCACAGTTCCTAACATACTACTTTCTTCTAATATCTCTAATAAAAACTGTCTATAATCCCAGCACTAGGGAGGCTGAGGTTGTAGGACCATGAGTTAGAGGCTAGCCTGGAATACACATTGAAATCATTACCTCAAGACCAGACAATAACCAAAACCTAAACCCATGAGTTTGATTAATGAATTATTAAATTCTCCACATTTCGCAAAACTCTTTTTTTTTTCTGGTTTTTTGAGACAGGGTTTCTCTGTGGCTTTGGAGCCTGTCCTGGCACTAGCTCTGTAGACCAGGCTGGTCTCGAACTCACAGAGGTCAGCCTGCCTCTGCGATTAAAGGCGTGCGCCAACATCGCCCGGCTTCGCAAAACTCTTAACAGAATGTAAATGTATGTTGATAATTGTTAATAAAACTAGAAAGAATTTTAAAAAGATTTTGTCTTCTCAGATTTCACTAAGCATTTTATTTTTTCATTTTTAATTTGATGTCTGAAAATTTCAGACAAGATTTTTTTATCATATTATTTTCTGTCCTCCATTTGCTCCCAGACCATCTACCTCCCTATAGGTTTTGGAATGTTGTGTTTTAATTTTTATCCTATTATAAAACAACTTTAATTTTCTTTTGGTTTCTGCCTTGACAAAATTTTTGGGCAGAAGTGAGGTGTTTTGTTTATCTTTCATGAGTTTATCCACTTTCTGCCATTTATATTGCTGTTGATATCCATCTTTAAGCCATGTTGGTCAGATGTGATTTGGGATACTCTTACTTTTCCTATATTTGTTCACTATACACTCTTAAAATCATTTTAATTCATTGTCTGGGGTTTTAAAGGCTTTACTTTATTTGGAATTCACTGCTGTGGAATTAGTGATTTGAGAAGAGTCAAGTTTCCTTAATTTTTCATGTTCCTTGTATCTCTACCTTTAGGAATTATTATTCTTTTATTGTGTATGTCATTAGGCTATTTTGTCAACCATATTATTTATATTAATGTATTTACAATGTTCAGATGATATAGTCGTACTGAGGTCTTGTTTCTGAACTGGGGAGTATAACTCAGTGATTAGCCTCTCAGGCCGTGTGATCAGGATACCAGGCACAAGCATCAGCTCCAATCTGCAAGGCCAAACTGGGAGGCAACCACCACAAGCGAATAGGCCTGTAATGGAAATATAGCATTAACCAATTTAAAACAGTTGCACCCTCAAGTAAAATAACTGAGGAAAATAAATTAAAAAAGGATAGATAGCCCAGTATGTACTAAGAAATTAGTTATTAAGAGCAGGAAGGGAAAGGGGAAAGTAGTGTAGGCAGATAATTAACATTAGAAATATACAGAAAAAATAGAAGAGGAAAATAAATATGAAGGAGGAACAAGAGAGAAGAGGGGAAGAGATTAACCAGCAACAATGGGCACCAAAATAGATTTTCTTTTAAATGCCGTTAGAAAACTTTTAAAAATCTCAGCGCCCAGGAGGGTGAGGCAGGGAGACCTTCAGTCCATCTTGTGCCCTTAAGAAAGCCTGCCTCCAAACAAGAAAACAAAATCAAAAAAGTAGAGAGAGAGAGATAACAAGACAGAGCAAAGCTCATATACAAAGACTAGCATTAAGTACAAGAGGCCAAACTGTCATCAACTCCTTTTCCCAATTTAAAAGTTAACAATTCCCTAACTCTAAGGAAGATGGCATCTAAATACTTGGTGTACACTTACACACACACACACACACACACACTATATATATATATATATACATATATATACATATATATACATATATGTATGTATATATATATATTACATAAAGATATTAATATGTGTGCTACTCGAATATTTGGGAGTGCCCCCCACTAAAAACTAATCATGCTAGAAGTAAGTAGTCTAAAATAATGGGAACAGACTTTTGGAGAGGGGTAAAGTTATGTCTCAAACCCAACTGCAAAAGACCTAGCTTTGCCATTTTCTCAAGTTCGGTATTTCTCAAGCCTGTTAGTCTCTCTTATAGCTGCTTTTTAGAAATAAAGGTCTTGCCCTCATTTCTTACCCATCACATATGAGGAGTATCATAGTTTTGTGGATTATCTTTTTCCCACAGGATTCTGTTACCTATACCCTTTAGCAATTGGGTTCCATGGTTGGTAATTAAAATGCTACTAGTCGAGTATAAAATATACTATAAAATATGGTATAAAATATAGATCAGATACTATGTCCTCTTTTCCCAAAAGTATCTTTAGATGACCATCCCATGCAATATAAGAAGAAAAGTGTCTGGTAGTGTCTTTCAGCATTTAGTAAAGAGAAGCACAAGATAGGAGTTGTGAATCCACAGCAAGTTCTTTGGCTGAGTTTAACTTTTGGCAACCTCTAATTTTCTTATGCTTTCCTTGAGTTCTTTTTAAAAGTCTGTTCAACTTTGTCTGATTGTGGAACATCATCTATAGAGGTCAAGCAGTTCTTTTGAGATTTTTCCAATGTGCTTCCAATCTGCTCTGATAGGTTTTAGAGACACTTTTAGACATAATTTCAATTTTAAAAAAATTCTAATGAAAATAAAAGGAGGTCCAGAAGGATGGATCAGTGGATAAAATACACTTTATACAATGGTATTTCTAGCTTGAGAATGATGAGTAGTTTACAGATCTATTCTACACTTCCAAGATGTAGTCGTATCATCTTAAAAGTCTTTTTTATTTTTTATACTCATTCTTTCCTAAATGCTTTCATGCGTCTTCCGACTTAGCTTGAAATCAGAGTTCTTGCACTGTCCTTGTATCCTAAACCCTCTCCATCTCTTGACCAAAATTAAACCATCCTAGGCCTAACTCCCTTAGTAACCCATCATTCTGCAGTTACATTCATAAGTAATAGATGCAGTTTTAATATTTAGTTTTTAGCTGTGTGGGTCTTTTTCCTGCATGTGTTTCCCTCAGAGACCTAAAGAGGATTTCAAATCCTGGAGCTGTTAGCTGCCGGGTGGGCCCTGGGAATTAAGCCTGGACCAACTGGAACAACAGTCAGCGCCACTGATTCCTGAGCCATCTCTGCAGCCCAGTATCTGCATCCTTAGAGGTTTCAATTTTATGTTCATTTGTGATTGAGGAAACACATATGTGGAGGTCAGAAAACAACTTTCTAGAGCTAGCTCCCTCCCACCATGTTGATCTGAATTTCAGGAAATAAACTCAAGTCTCCAGACTTGCACGCCAAGGCAAGTGTCTACCTGCTGAACCTCATAACTTCTCCCATTATTTCTGAAGCCAATCCTTTCCTTTAGAAAGTGAGTATAAGTTTCAAGACCTCTCCAAGTCATTTTGAAGGAGAGTTTTAAGCCAAGAAACTACTCATTCTTTTAAGAACCATGTTCTGTTCTGGATCTTCCTATCCTTCATATTCATCTATCTGCTCGAAAAAGAACTGACATAAATAGTATAGATGTCTGGTGGCTTTCCAGAACCAATTATCAACTCGACTTCAGTGATGCAGTACGTGTTCGGAAAATGGAAGACAAACATCCCCTGGTCTTTGGACTTGGTCCCTGTTTATGCAAGAGTTTCTGTTTTAGTGACAAAAAGAGTGGTGTACATGGCTGGTACTACAAAGAAAAAACAGCTCTTCCAGCCAGCCATTCGGTGAGCAAACTGTTGACTCAATAAGTAAATCTCAATCCTTCTTTATCCAATAAATGAACTTTTAGTAAGGAAGACTTCAAACTTTCAGGTTCTGAATGACTATGAAATTGATTTGCAAATAAAATTTCAAAGACCTGTGAACAGGTTAGTAACATCAATATTTTTGAAAATTGGAAGAATGATCATATTTTTTAAAAGAAGACATGAACTTGAAAAAAAGAATGGAAATTAGAAAAAAGAAAGCCTTCAAAGGAGGACATGGGCCCTGTTGTTACAGATCTCATATGTGTTTCAGCTTCTGCCAACGCAATGATTCATGTGAATTCTAAGCATCTCATCAAGTCCCCTTATTTTTTTTTAAGAGTTTTCTTGAGCGTTGCATTTTTCTCTGCTCTCCTCCCTTCCTCTCCCCTCCCCTTCAACTCTCTCCCAAGGTCCCCATGCTCCCAATTTACTCAGGACACCTTGCCTTTTTCTACTTTCCATGTAGATTAGATCCATGTATATCTCTCTTAGGGTCCTCATTATTGTTTAGGTTCTCTGGGATTGTGATTTATAGGCTGCTTTTCTTTGCTTTATGTCTAAAAGCCACTTAGGAGTGAGTACATATGATATTTGTTTTTCTGGATCTGGGTTACCTCACTCAATATGATGTTTTTAGCTCCATCCATTTGTCTGCAAATTTAAAATTGTCATTACTTTTTCTGCTGTGTAGTATTCCATTGTATAAATGTACTACATTTTATTTATCCATTCTACAGTCGAGGGGCATTTAGGTTGTTTCCAGGTTCTGGCTATGACAAGCAATGCTGCTGTGAACATAGCTGAGCACATGGCCTTGTGTATGATTGAGCATCCTTTGGGTATATACCCAAATGTAGTATTGCTGGGTCTTGAGGAAGGCTGTTTCCTAATTTTCTGAAAAATCACCACAGTGATATCTAAAGGGATTGTACCAGCTTGCATTCCCACCAGCAACGTAGGAGTGTTCCCTTTATCCCACAACCTCTCCAGCAAAAGTAGTCATCAGTCTTTTTCATCTTGGCAGTTGTAAGATGGTGTAAGATGGAATCTCAGAGCTGTTTTTATTTGTATTTCTCTGATTGCTAAGCATGTTGAACATTTCCTTAAGTGTCTTTCAGCCATTTTAGATTCCTCTGCTGAGAGGTCTCTGTTTAGGTCTGTACCCCATTTTTATTGAATTATTTGTTTTTTTGATAACCAATTTCTTGAGGTTTTTTTGTATTTTGGAAATTAGCCCTTGTTTCAATGTGGGGTTGGTGAAGATCTTTTTCCCATTCTGTAAGCTGCCATTTTGTCTTGTTGACCATGTCCTTTGCTTTACAGAAGCTTTTCAGTTTCAGGAAGTCCCATTTATTAATTGTTGCTCTCAGTGTCTGTGCTACTGGGGTTATATTTAGGAAGTGGTCTTCTGTGCCAATGTGTTCAAGTGTACTTCCCACTGTCTCTTCTATGATGCTTAGTGTGGCTGGCTTTAAGTTGAAGTCTTTGATCCATTTGGACTTGAGTTTTGTGCATGGTGATAGATATGGATCTATTTTCATTCTCCTACATGTTAATATCCAGTTATGCCAGCACTACTTGTTAAATATGCTTTTTTCCATTTTATATTTTTTGCTTCTTTGTCAAAACTCAGGTGTTCATAGGTGTGTGGATTAATATCCAGGTCTTCTATTCAGTTCCATTGGTCCTCCTGTCTGTTTTTATGACAATACCAGGCTGTTTTCAATACTGTAGCTCTGTAGTAGAGTTTGAAGTCAGGGATTGTGATGTCTCCAGGAGTTCCTTTATTGTACAGGATTGTTTTGGCTATCATGGTTTGTTTTTATTTTGTTTTGTTTTGTTTTGTTTTGTTTTTTTGCTTTTCCATATGAAGTTGAGTATGGTTCTTTCAAGGTCTTTGAAGAATTTTGCTGGGATTTTGATACAAGTTCATTTATTTTTAAGACCAGTGTTCTAAGCCTATTTTCTCTTGAAGTAGCTTATATCCTAGCAGGCTAATTACTGGAATTAGTTCAAACATAAATATCAGACTAATTACAATGAATTTAAGATCAAAAGTTTTTGGAAAGGAAAAACATTGATCTTCATTTATTAGAGTTACTGATCCTTTATTTAAGCATTTAAATCTGCAATAGTCAATACACAAAATTTAGCAAATACACACCATTTTTCAGTTTCATTTTCTGCAACCCCAAGACCATGATCCACCACCAACCTTCCATCTTTGTCAATAGTTTCTCAAGATAAATCGTTTTCCACATGGTATTCTCATTCATCCAATCTCTTGATTTCTTCAATTAAAGTCTAAGCCTAAACCACAAAAATATTTCTTTAGTCATCACTTCTCTCCCAAAGCATTTCTGGGTGTCTCTGCCTTTGCCAAGCAGTCTATACAGCTCTGCATTTGCCAACAGATGGCATGAAATAGCATAGCAGCAGCTAGATACGTCAGAGTGAGCTCTTTATTCTAAAGACACCGTGTAAGTATTGAGCAAACATAATTCTCCCAGAACACACATGAAGCACACCTTTTCCTTGAGACTATACACCAGAAACCTCTGCCCAGGCACATGCAGATGTTCTTTTTATAATACTTTTGCCAAGGTCCTCACCCTCTGTTGCTTTTATATATTTCATGGTACTCGGAGTAAAATTGTGTGTGTGCACATTAATAAATAGATAGTAACTGACAATACTGAATTAATAAATCTACCTGAATAGGAAGACTTCTGATGTAATCTTTCATTATGGAAATGTTGAGTGGTGATCGCAAAGAAGATACTAAAATTCTCTGTCCCCTCGCCTCCACATGAGACCCGAGGCTTATGGGAACAGCCAAACAAGCTAATACTTGGATTCCGGGTATGTCTACTTTTGCCCTATACTGCAAATATAACTTTTTACACTAGTCCTGAACTCTTCCTTTCAGATTTGGCAAGAAACCAGGGTGTTCAGGATGAGAGACAAAAACAGAAATTACAAGAAGATAATTACATGTTTGACAACACCAGAACAATTGCTCCAAGGCCTGATATAGTGAGTAGGGAGGCATGAATCATAAGGTAAAAGGCAGCTTCGGAGTTAAGTGGCTAACCACAGAAAAATGCATGGGATAAGCCAATAAGCCCCTGAGTGAGGCATAAAATCCACAAATGCACAGCATACATTATTTTTAAAACCCACTTACCTGTGAATGATAGATAGTAAATGTGAAAATGAGACCATGAAGTTTTTCACTCTATGGCTATATTAAGAAATGCTGGCAAGGTGCTGTGCTAAGAATAAGAAAGAAAAATGAGAAAGTGAGTGACGCCATATATCAATAGGTATTCAGTTTGTGAGCCAGCCCCAAAGTGATTTTCTTATTGTATTTTTGTTGGCTTTCTTTTGTGCTTAATAATATGAAAACAGAACAAAACAGCATTTTTTTTTTGCTTTCATTTGTTGCTACCTCTCCTCTCCTCTTTCAAGCTCACCCAGTTCTCCCCTGACGCCTGGAGAGAAGAGATATTTAGTACTGAGTGGGCTGTTTTGTAAGATGTTCAATTAAGACTTTCTAAAAGGACATTATCTAGGAAGATGATTAAAGAAGCTCATACAATGTGACTTGTTGAGTTTCCCTTAATTTTAATATTCAGTATCAGATTAATTTTTGCAACTCTAATAGATAGTAAAGCATTGGTACTTTTCTATTATTTTAACCTACAGGTATCTGCAGAGTCCAGAGGCAAAAGACACTCCTGTAGCTGGAGATAGACCCCCCCTGTAACTGTAGCAGTTGTGAGCCATGTGATGTTGGTTCTAGGATCTGAACTTGGGTCCTCTGAAAGCAAGTCCCCCTAACCAATCAAACGATTTCCGAAGTCTCTAGAGCACTGATATTTTAATAAGCAAAAGAACACAACTTACTGCTGTGGTGATATTTTGTTTGTGCTCTAACAAATAAAACTTGCCCAAGGGTCAGAGTGTAGAGCTAAGCCACTAGTTAGCCATAGAGGCCAGGCAGTGGTGGCACACACCTGTAATCCCAGCACTCAGGAGGCAGAGGCAAATAGAGGCAGATGGATCTCTATGAGTTCAAGGCCACCTTGGGCTACACGCCATTGACCCAGTCTAAAAGAGAAACAGAGCAGTGACAGTTCACACCTTTAATCCCAGTATTTGGGAGTCATGCACCTTTAATCCCAGCACTAGGGAGGTGGAGACAGAAAGGAATATGGCTGGGCAGAGAGAGGAATATAAGGCAGGAGGAGGCGGGAGCTCAGGATTCAGCCTGACACCCCCCTTGGGTCCCAGGATTCCATCTTGTAGAGGTAGAACTAGTGGCTGGTTGCTCTACTTCTCAGATCTTCTAGCTTTCACCCCCTGTTATCTGACTCCGAATTTTTCTTATTAAGATCAATTAGCATTCGCTCAACACACTGCCATTGTCAGGTTTTTAGTATTAAGACCAATTAGAATCTGCCAAACATGAAGAATGGGAGGAAGGAGAATATAAGCAAAAGGTCATGACCACGATGGGGACACCCACTGAAACAGTTTACCTGAGCTAATAGAAGCTCACCAACTCCAGCTGGACAGGGAAGGAACCAACATAGGACCAAACTAGACCCTCTGATTGTAGCTGACAGTTGTATGGCTGGGTCAGACTGTGGGGCCACTGGCTGTGGCACCAGGATTTACCCCTAATGCTTGTACTTTTTTTTAACCCATTTTCTTTAGAGGGATACCTTGCTCAGCCTAGATATAGTAGGGAGGGCGTTGGACCTTCCCCAAAGTCATGTGCCTTACCCTCTCTGAGGATTAGATGGGGGTGCAGTGAAGGATAGGTGGAGGGAATGGGAGGAGGGGAAGAGAGTGGGAACTGGGATTAGTATGTAAAATGAAAAAAGATAGTTTGTTTTCTTTTTTAAAAAAATAAAATGTTATATATATTAAAAAAAAAGAATCTGCCCAAGAGACTCCATTGCTGCATTAAAGACCTCCCTCCTCAATTCGATCTTTACAAACTCAGTACCATTTAAGGGGTGATAGAATTCTTATTTCCTTTTTATTATTACTCATACAATTGATTCAGAGTTTATGCTCTTTTGGCTTATCTGGAGTTCACATTTGTAACAGGCAGCTACATGCCATTCACAAACACTATTTAAAAGAAAATCTCAAAAGTTTGGGACACTGCTAAAACTAGTTACATGGCTACATATTGTGAACGCCATATAAGGAGTATCATGTGCTACAAGAAAAGGTCTATTGTGCTGCCCAGATGAGGTGTAGGACTCTCTCCTGAGTTCTTCCTAGAGCTGCAGCTAGTGAGGGGTGGGGTCAACTCTGTACAGCCTTATCCTTTCAGTCTTTGGTGGTATCAAGAGCCACAGACGTGTACAGAGACCTTGGCTGCATCAGAGCCATGAACCCGGACATGGGCCCCAGCAGCAGCCATGGGCCCCAGCACAGCCAGGCCCAGGCAACACCATGGCCCTGGGTGGCAATAAAGCCACCCACATCAGCCCACTCCTCACCTCTTTCTCCTCTTCAGATGTGCCTCTGCCCACAGGGCATGAACCACTGTCTCTCTCCGTCCCATACCACACCATACATTTATTCAACATAATAGTGCTTATCTGCCCAGCCCCACAAAGTGCCGAGTGCCCATGTGTTTTCTCCTCAGAGCCCGAGGCAGAGGGCACCGGGGGTGCAGGTGAGTCTCCTTGTCCTGCTCAGCCTGGCATGGCACTGGGCAGGATCATGCTTCTTCATTACAAGGATATCATAACAGTGCTCAGCTCGGCAGGCTCCTGGTTGGTGCAGAGATGTAGCTGGAGTCCTCTTGTGGGCTGGGCCTAGAAACCTTGGGCTATATTTGGTTTGCAATTTTCAATTTTAAAACAAAATCATGTATCTGACAATGAATCAGTTGAAAATAGACAAAACAAATGTTAGCAATGATTAAATGTAATTACATATTACTTAGATTGTAAGTACATTATGCTGTTTAGGGCAATTACACCACTTGCTAATTTTTGATCAGAAATTACACGAATCTACTATAATATCTCTGACCTTTTCTCTAGCAATCAAAGACAAACTATTGTGAAATATCTACCTGTTTTTTTTTAATAGTTCAGTGCTTTATTTACTGAGATCTCCATGGCCACTTTCACTTTCTCATGGAGAGTCTGGTTAAAAGACAAGGCTTCACACCTATGTTGACAACAATCAGACCAATTCCTAACAGTGGAGAAAGGCAGTAAGTAAATAAATAGCCAGGTGGACTATATATAAAATGCATAAGAAAGCCACATTCCTTATAGAATTTGTTTTAGTTAATTTTAAGAAATAAACATAAAATTTTCATAGAATATGGAAACAGACTACACAAATTAAGAGAATTTAAGAACCTAATGTTCACCATATTAGAAATGTCACAGAAATATCTCTTTAAACATCATCGTTCAATTTCCTTTTCTCAGAACATGGAGAATAGGAACAGGGAAACTACTCTGTTGTATGGAGAAGCAGGTTGCATCCCGCTGCCCAGCTAGCCAGGCTAGCTTAACCCCCGAAATAACCGCACAGAAATTGTATTAATTAAATTACTACTTGGCCCATAAGCTCTAGCCTCTTATCGGATACCTCTCATCTTGATTCAACCCATTTCTAATAATCTGTATGTCATCACGAAGTTGTGGCTTACCTGGAAAGATTCAGCATGTCTGACCTGGCAGCTTCATGGCGGCTCAGCACTATCTGCTGCTTTCTTCCTCCCAGAATACAGTTCTTCTCCGCCTATCTAAGTTCTGCCCTATCAGGCCAAGCAGTTTCTTTATTGATTAACCAATGAAAAGCAACACAAATGCTGAAGGCCCTCTTACACCACTACTCAATGAGTAAAGCCCTTGCCCCGAAAGCATGAGAGCCTGCGTTCACCCCCACACCTACACTCCTAGTACTCCTGGGACAATGTGGGAAGTAGAGACCAAAGAATCCCCAGACTCTCGCAGACCACCTAGCCTGGCACACACAGAGACAAACAAGGAGATGCGGTCTCTAACAAGGGGGAAGGCAAAGACTGAACTACAGCAGAGATCCCTCTCCGACAGCCAGAAGCAGACCATAGCATATGCATACCCATCCCATGCAATCAGAGAGAGACAGTGGCAAAGAGAGATCATACACACAGATTTCATATATGTATGTATGCATTTAATTTTCCATATATATGGAGGTCCCCTCATGAAATTGTTGAAAATATTAAATGAGATGTTATGGCTGACACTGAGATACAGCTGTGCAGAAACAGCTATAACACCTTTAACTTGGGCAACATCAACTATATGTCCCATGTAAAAGAGGGAATAACAATCGCATTGGTCCTTTTGTCTCATTTGATACACCTACTACAATAGGGCCACTGGCAAATATAACCGCAGAATTTGAATCCAGGTATCTTTAGGCATCTCATGCCTCCTGCTTTAGGCATAAACAGGCTATTGAACAAAGTCATGGAGATTGTTTTCAGACATTACACAGAGGGATGTATGAACTTGGTTTTTTAAAAGCTACTTCCAGAACCTAGGTTTTTGATATTATATTGATTTTAAAAGGGCGACTTTTGGCAATTTCTATTCATTGATTATGTCTTTTTAAACAGAATAGTGAGAGAGAAGCCTGGATGATGTCAGGCCACGGATTTGTAGCACTTTATTCAAAAGCTTCTGGATAATCATTGAGGAGTTTTGAATAAGGAACATAACTAAAGTTGTATTTTTAAAACACTAAAATTAGCCAAAACTTGTAAGACACTAAACTTAAAACTTTAATTTTTAAAGCAATTTTTTTTTCAAACTTTGTTACCATGTGTGTCTAAACGAAGCAGGCTATCACTTGGAAAACAGAGTGAGGGACAGGAAGTCTAAGCACACAAATCGGATATCCGAAAAATACAAGTTTACCACCACAGAGGAACTTGCATCACCACTGTCCTCCAAGCACTTAACTCATTTCAATTGCAGCTTGGCAATGAAGCACAGCCCTGAACAATGTACCAGCTTGAGTGGATGACTGGCACCCCCCGCAGTGTGGGCATTATAACCCCAGGGTACCATTCGGAGAGCTATTTTTAGTTATCTGACGACCTAGTTCTCCTGATCCACGATATTTTGCCCTTTCCCTCTGTAGTCACAGACTAACCACAAAAATGAATGCTCGATAAATCATTTCATTCTTGCTACTTTTCTTTTTTTTTTTTAAATCTCTGTCTGTTGGCAGTTCAGTTGTGTCGTTTGCTTTAAGGTCAGGAGGCAAACCGTTTTTAATCGCCCTGCAAGTATTTACATCCTAGGCATCCTGTGATTACAGCAATTACACTTGTCAGTCTCCCACCCCCTGCCGAAGGAACCGCAACATTATCGTGAGGAAATCATATAAAAACAAAGTGCATCAACATACTTATTTGGCCCCAACTGTAACACCAGGACGAATGCCAGCCTTCAGAAATTCGCACGGCAGGATGGCTTTCCCCCTCCTGCCACTGGTGGGCCGCCACTGCAGCAGGACTTAACTATGACCTCGGAAATAACAAGATCATCCTATTACAATGCCACGTCCTGTAAATGCTCCAGTTGTGTCTGTAATTGCCTAAAATGTGTGGTCTGCTGTGCTTGCCTGTGCCTATGGGAGTTGAGACACTCACCTTCAGAACCACAACAGATTCCATTACTAATGTTTCTTGATGGTGAATTGAGTAGAACAGCAGCAATGATGGTTACTGTTGGAGTTCGTTAACCGAAGAAACACGCCTGGAATTCCTTGCCCGTTGATGATGTCATTTATCCTGATTCAGTTATTGGTTTGTTGGGAGTTTCTAGGTTTTTTGGTTGTTTTCTGACAAGTCTAACAAACACAGAGTTGCTTACTCACAAGGAGACAGTGCTCGTAATTTGAGTATAAAATTAAACTACATAACTCGGAGCCTAAGAGGTCTCCTGGACTTTGCCCTGGTCTCCTGCACTTAGCACAAACTGGATTTGAAATCTGGAAGTAACAACAACAAAAAATCTGGAAATATCAATAGCAATGCCAGACTGGCTGGGGAGTGTTGCGCAGTCCTGACAGGGTCAATCGTGATCTGTTTTTAAGGAACTGGGCCATGGCTGAAGTCCTCTAGGGAAGCTGCATACCCCTGTCGGTGCGGGACAACAGTGACACCCAGTGCTAATAGGCGTGACGTGAAGAGTTCAAACAAGAACGCATCGTTTCTCAGTCAAAGAGCAAGTCTGATGACAAGGGAGGCGTGGCGAAGATAAACGCCCTCCCTAATAGCTGCCTCACGGTGATAAACACAGATAGAGGGAACAACTCAGGACCGCACCGGCTTCTGCTTTGTCTCAGCGTCACTTCTGGGAAGCACTCGTAGGGCACTCAGCTCTCGGCACACTCTCACTTCCCGTCTTCGCCTTGTCTTTGGTCTTGCTTCTGGGAGATAGCGGCACCCCTTGGGCTCTCAGCACTCCCTTAGTTTATCTCTCGTACCCTCTACGGTTATCAGCAAAATGGAGTTGATGATGCCCTCCCACTGTTTGCTCACAAATACCCCAGCCTCAGAAGCTTCTATCCCGATAGTGGAAGAAAACACTCAGAGATGTCACTGAAAAAGTAGAAAAGTCCAAACTGCAACTGTAGGAAATTACTGCCTTGCCCTATCATGGAGCAGAAGTACCTTCTGATGCTACAGTGTGAGGGCTTTGCTTGTTTCTGTTTTATTTTGAACGACAAATATTTCCCATAATGGTTATGAATATAGCATTTACTGGATGGCAGTTACAGGCAGGCATAGCTTGTCCTTGGTCACAATACTGTTTTTAGTTTTAAAACTGCCCACATCAGACAGATGTTGCCTCCATTTCACGGGTGAAGAAACTGCAGCCTCAAGAACCTCAGTAATTTTTGGTGCTCACAAAATTGTTAGGTGGCAATTGCAAGATTTGAACCAATATGTTCTAATGCCATTGTTCCTTTTCTGAGAGTTCTAGAGTTCAGAGCCCTAAGGTAACCACCTGGCGGAAATAAACCTATTCTAAGAGATATTTGGACCCTTCCTTTTGGCTGTCAGACGATAGAAATGGCAGAAGTGCTCTGGAATCTCATGTCAGAGGAAGAGACAGAAAGCTGGTGTCAGCCCGCAGATGAAGCTGTCTCCCAGGCAGATCTTCCATGTTGTTCTGACAGCTTGTCATAACACCTTGTAGAAGACGCTGGAGCCATGGTAATGGGTGGAAGCCACATCTTGTCTAGAAGTTCTGCATTCCTTCAACCTTCTATTTAATCATAAGCCTCATGTCGGGACTTAAAAAAGGACTTGAGATGGGGGTGGGTGTCACTATGGCCACATTGAAGAAACCTCAGTTCTCTGACTTTCACGGTTTGCTCGTCTTTTTAACTAGTCTAGTGAGAATGGATGATGGGTTCCAGTTTTAGGGCTTCCAGGGCCCAGTCTGTGAGCCTAGCAACACCAATACCACTAAGCCAGCTGAGTCTAGCATCTCTAGGCCCCTAGAGACTGTAAAGCTGGGCTTCACTTACTGGTAAGAGCTGTAGTTCTAGAGACGGTTTTATATTGTTCAATACATCTGCATGTGTGCATAGACGTGCATGGGTTCCCAACTAGAATTTACTCTTTTGACACCAGTGACTGTATTATTTTCTTGTTCTTTGTCACAGGGAGAGCATGGTTAAGGATATACATAAAGTGCTTCTGTTATATTTGTTTTAAATGGGCAGGTGAATATAATATGACCCCACCCTCAAGTTTAGATCACTTTTATTTTCTTCAACCTTTATGAAGATTGATGGAATTATGCTTTCTGTTGCATGTGTATTGCTGTTTGTCTGCATGTATGTCTATGTGAGGGTGTTAGATCCCCCTGGAACTGGAGTAACAAACAGTTGGGAACTGTCATGTGGGTGCTGGGAATTAAACCTGGAGCTGTCTGGAAGGGAAGCCAGTGCTCTTAACCACTTAACTATAGCCATTTTCTTTAGTCCTGGGATTGTGTTTTCTGGGGAAAAAGAAAAAGAAAATCACAGAATAGTTTCAATTGAGTTCTTTACAATCTGGGGCTCTATGGAAGGCAGAGACAAAAATTTTGTTGATTTTTGATTACTTGAACAACCTAATCCAATGACTTGGATGCTCAATAAAAATAAAGTTGAAGACAGTGGATTTTGTTTGTTTGTTTGTTTGTTTTTATGAAATTTAACAAATAGGGGAAGAACTTTCCTTTTCCAGAGACGGAGAAGAAACTTTATACCGCATCACCAGGCTCTGTTTTCTCAGGTGAATTTGATTTGGCACTCTGAAAGAATCAACTAGTCCTTATCTTCTCGAGAAGAGAAGCCCAGCCGGTTTCCCCTCAGATTAAAGAAAGTTCCAGGAAGCATTCAAAGCACGCGTCGGGAAAAGGTTAAAACTGTCAAAGGACTGGACGTGCTGGAGAGCACACAGTCTCGCGTCTTAAGGAATTGGGGAGAGTTCAATGGAGACAATCTCTCCCACCCTAGGTGGGCCTTGACTCAGGAGATGAAGAAACAGCAGCCAACAGTCACACAAGGCTTCCACTGAACCAGTGCCTCCAGATTGTCGTCTGGAGAATTTGAAGAATGAGAAACTCATGGACCACAGAGAGCAATTTTTAGAAAGAAATTTTGTTAGAGGACTCTTTTTTTTT
>NC_022015.1:59430378-59440439 GCF_000317375.1 Microtus ochrogaster | reverse complement strand
AAAAAAAAAGAAAGAAAAATCAATGTCCCTGTGTTGTTTGGAGTGAGTCTCAGGAAATGGAGTACCTCTGAGCTGTTAGCCCAGAGGCTTTTTCTGGCAGAAACTCGGGTGAGGTATGGCGAAGGAATTGGCCCAGCCATGCGGTGTCTAGATGAATCTCATTTTCTCTCACACCCTCAGGTATAGTTTCCAGGCAGTGGTATTCTATAAGGGGAAGAGATGACAGACGAGACCTCCTTTTGGCAAGAACAGAACTGGCGAGACCAAGCATTTTTCCAGCTTTTAGTCAGAAGTTGAACGGCCAGCTTTCAAGGTCACTGCCCAAAGACCGGAGGAGCAGTTTCTACCTCTTGTGCCTGTTAGCATGATGGTTGGGTGAGCAAGAATCCTCCTTTTCCTTCCTAAGTAGATGTTTGCCAGGCAAATACACATAATTTAGGACAAAAAAAAAAAAGCATTTCTTTCTGCCATGAAGGCAGGAAACATGTTTGTTTTGCGAAAAGCTGGGTCTAAAGATCATAGTACCAAGGGGGCCTGCACAATTAGTGAAATTCTTACAGTCATTAATAAGTGAATGAGTACACAGGCAGGTTTTTTTTTTAAAGGACTTTAGTCAGAAGAGTCCAAGATGGAGTCCAGAAGACTTAACTCAAGCTGTTACTAACCACATGTCACTATTTAAATTTCACTAAATAAATTTAGAATTTAATTCTTCAGTCTTACTAGCTGCATTTTAAATGTGTGTTAGCCGCATCTACCTTATGGCTACCATAAATAAAACGATAAATGAAAATATTATCTAACAATATTGAAATGTCCTTTCAGAGAGTTTTATTCTAGTGTATAAGGAAGGAAAGTCAAGAATATTTTTAAAGTCTCCCTCCCTATTATAGTATCCATCTTAGCTCAATAGTAAGAAACCGGTCAGGGCTCTGGAGTTAAAAGGGAATTCTGGGATAAACAATATGCATTTGACTGGAGAGTGTTATCTTTTGTGTTTCATAACAGTAATAAGCAAATCATAGGTTCCAACAATGCTCTAGGGGATGAGAAGACCTGTCATAATGGCCCTGATCAGTACAGTCTCTGGCTAATGGTGCTCTCACATTTTGGGGGGGACTCCTAGGATATAGAGCAAATTTAGAGGGGAGGTGGTGAAGGGAATAGATTTTCTTTGATATCAAATTTGAAAGGAATAGGTATGATAAACAAAAACTAAATTAAAATGTTTTCCCATTCTGAAAATGACAGGCTTAAAATACAGCTTCTTTTTAGAGACTCTTATTTAATAACTGCAATGTATCACATCACAAACTGTTTTTATGTAGTTGCCCTAAATGCACATCTCCAATTAATTTACTGGGTTTACACTGTGTTTTAGGTTAGAATAACTTAGCAACGGGAGAATTGTCCAAGGAGTGTTTGCTGCGTCCTTGGCTTACCCGCCACTCCAGTGTGATTGCGTTCCTCGAGGATGCCTGCTACACTGAAGAGCCAGTAGAACAAGGCTTTTGCTTTTTGTTTCATTTGGGTTTTTGTCCCAGCTCCCATTTTAGACATTGAAAACTGTGTGAGTGCTAACAGAGGCAAATGCAAACCACTGACGTGTCTGTCTTCTCTGCGCTGACTCTGTGACACTGACTCATCTTCCTAACTGCCCTGACCCCAAGTCCCTTACCTTTAAATGGGCAATCAAAAATTTCACTTACACTACCTTCCAATGAGATGTTGTTTCTGCTCTATCGGGTGCTTGATTTCATGTTAGCTCTCTACCGATACTTCTATCTGCTCGTGTTTTGATCTCCACTTACATGTGAGAGAGTTCAGAGGATGAGATTAAAGTTTCCTAATTGCAAAGTTTCCAAGGGACAGATCAGAACTGATTACACAGATCTCTTGTCTAGCCTGCTTACCATGGTGTCTCACTTAACACTGGCTCAGGTCCACATAGGTTTTTTTTTTTAATAACTCTTTCGGCTGACTGTATGTTAGCGCATGTGTATATGTATGTGTCTGGATTCAGGGCAATATAGAGGATGATCATCCATAATTGAAATGGTACATCAAAGAAACAGCAAGATATGCTTACAGAGGTTACCCTGTTCTGTTCTGGTTTGGTTTTGTTTGTTTTTTTTTGTTTGTTTGTTTTGTTTTGTTTTGTTTTTTTCATTTACAAGAGCAAAATCCGACAAAGAGTCCAACCTTAGGAGAACCTCATTTCCTATTACTGTAAGGAGTGCTGAAAGCCTACTGATCCAGCATATTGTTTTCTTGAAGCATTAGCATTCGCCCTTCCCTGCCTGGAATGCTTGCGAAGCTCTGTCAGTCTCATTTACCACTGCTTCTGAGGAGGGCTCCAAGCTGGCTGCTCGGCAAGGGGAGCTTACTGTTCTTATTTGTAAACTGTCAGCATGAGGCAGGAACTAACCCTCAGTGAGATTCGCTCCTCTGAAAACACCAACTGATTGCAAGCCTACAAACCTCAGCGGTTGAACTTCTTTCATTCCTTCCAATTCTTTCCTTTCTTTGTGGGCCTCTTATGAAGAGAGCCTAGCATCCTCTTGGGGCTGTTCCTCCTTTGTGTGATTGACGGTTTTTTCTCAGATGGCATCTTTAACTGCTGTGTTTGCAGAATCAGCTCGTGAATGCAGGTTCGAATAAAACCAAATAGCGTTGCAAAAAAATAAATAAATAAATAAAATTTTAAAAAAAGTGTTTCCCCTGTTCTTAGAAGTTGTCATGGTATTTGAAATGAATACCTTCTGGGATTTCCTCACATTTCAATACACTAAAGCACCAGAGATGGACTCAATGTAATATTAAACAAGGATCAGATATAATGAGTTGGTATCTCCACTTCATGTGTGGTCTCCTCAGTATTTACAAATGCGGGATGGCTTCCTAGTCACTCATGTTCCAGCCTCCCAGAAGCACTGATTTAAAGACACTGTGCCCACAGAGTAGGGAGGAAACACTAAGCAATGCATTTTAAAAGAGAGGGGGGAAAAACTCTAGGAAGCTCAATCTTGGTAATTACAGGGCGACGCTGAAGCTTGGATACACAGGCTTCTCTTGACTCTCTTCAAATGTTTATTTGCCAAATATGTGTGTCGGTGAAAAGTCACATTTAGGGAGTACGGTCTTCGAGTTGCTCAGACCTCACCAATTGCCTTCTACCCTACAAGTGAACGCTGAGCTGAGTCCATCAGAACATTGCTCAGGCAGAAAGCTGAGAAACTGGACATTTTTTACTATTTACTGAAGCACAGTAAAATAGGCACTTAGAATTGCATTCGCACAGCATGAAGTTTTAGCAACAGCCCTCCAGCAAAGGACAAGTTTCAATGTAGCATCAGCTTGCTACGAGGACTGCTTATTACAGATTAAAAGATCCATAATTACCATTGTCCATGATTATAATCCGTATAGGGTTGGGGGTTGGGAGGAAATTTTATAGGCTCAGGGATGTCTTTGGGGAAAAAAAGGAAAATTGGATGAGATAATAGATTGGTATGAGCTTACTCACACTAATAATAATAACAGTGAGTAATAGAGTGAATGCCTGTGAGTTATTATTTATAGAGAGTTACATTGGTATATATTCTTGCATATTGATACAAAGTTAAGCCGGGCGGTGGTGGCGCATGCCTTTGATCCCAGCACTCGGGAGGCAGAGGCAGGTGGATCTCTGTGAGTTCGAGGCCAGCCTGGTTTACAGGAGCTAGTTCCAGGACAGGAACCAAAAGCTACGGAGAAACCCTGTCTCGAAAATTTAAAAAAAAAGAAAAAGAAAAAAAACAAAGTTAAAGTGTATTGAATATTGTATACATGCATGCTTCTACCTCTGTATAAAACATTTTTTATATATTGATATATATTTACCATATTGCAATGTAAATTTTACCTCTGATCAAGATACTTACACATTGTTTACATTTGGAGGTCATTGTCCTTATTTATTGCACAGTTGTTTATTGTCTTAGTCTTTAAGTTATACAGGTATTAGGAATTATAGATCAATAGTCATCTATGTTTGTTATACTTATAGTTAGACTAATCAGGTTCTTTAGTTACACAGAGATTATATTCTGCATAGATAGATAATCTTCAACCACCTCAAAGAGCTGTAGAAATGGCATTTAAATAACTCAGAGTTCTGTTGAAATGAGACACAATTGCTCCTGGCAGCACTGATCTATTCCTGAGAGAATGTTGAGCACCAAAGACACTCCACTTGGAGCTTGTTTTCTTCTTGGCAAAACTGGCCTTTGGGCAAAGAAATGCCCATACCTCAACCACTGACAAGATACATAGTATCTGGAAATGAATAAGCAGAACTGTCAAATGTTGCCAAGACAGGGTAAGAATAAGGTTCTTATTCAAGCCACCACAATATTTATATCCTTGACAACGAAATATGGATGAAATCTTAATTGTCAACCCCCTTTTAGGAATGTCCCCATCCCTCACACTTGGTTACAAAAAGTTGATGACTTAGTTTTATCTCCCAGCACTGACATAGCCTCTATGCTTTATAGGCCTCCTAGAAATCCATGGCACAGAATCGAGCTGGAGAAACAAGCTATGGGTCTAAGACTGTCCACTGATTTTCAGAGGAATACTCCCAATGTTACAACTATTACTGAGCCATACGGGGGAAATTCCCTGGCTGGGGCTCACAACACTACTCTTTTTTTGGCTTTTGCAATGTTTTATTAAAACCAGTTACTAAACAAATTTATTCAGTAAATGATCCTAAATTGTCAATGAAGGCAATGTGACGATGATTAATCTGGGTTGTCAATTTGATGGCATTTTGGAGCAGTGTGGTGGTTTGAATGAGAAATGCCCCCGTAGGCTCAGACATTTGAACCCTTGGCCCCCAGCTGGTGGAGCTGTTTCGGGAAGTTTAAAAGATGTGATCTTGCTGGAGGAAGTGTCTCACTGGGAGTGCGCTTTGAGAGTGTATCACCTCAGGCAACTTCCAGTTTGCTCTCTGCTTCATGACTGCAGTTAATGTTTGATCTCTCAGCCCTTTGCTCGCCATCATGCCTCTGTTTGTTGCCCTCTTGCCATGATGGACTCTTTAACGCATCTTCATTCCTATCAGGGTCGTCTTACAGAAACATCAAAACTGAGTTTAAAAAACAAGCAACCATAATAGCAAAGAGAGGCAATGGTTATTAGCCTAATACCAACTTGTCCCTCTGACTCTGTGCCTGTCTCCTCAATCTTTCTTTTTCACTCACATTGGAATCTAAGAACAGGACTGATAGAAACATCTTTTTAACAAGGGACTCTACCTCCAAAGAACTGGCGAGCCTGTGGATTATGCACGCACGCGCACACACACACACACACACACACACACAGAGGAAGTTATCCATAAGGGTGAAGCCACATGTACCAACAAGAAAGTACATCCATCTTAGGAGAACCAAATAGTCCCCTCTGGTGGTGACAACGTTAAATTCTTTGGGATCACCTTACAGAACCAAAACTTCGACGGTGATCAACCATACCACACCTTGACCAGAGCTGCTTAATCATGCCTACTCCTCATGCCGCCATTTTTCTCTACTTAAATTTAAATATCTGTGTCAGTGTCCTGGGGTCACCGGACCTCTTCATTTTTCTTTCATCCAGTATCCTCATTAAGCAAACCTCTTCTCCTTCTTTTCACCATTAGTCATCTCTTTAATTTGTGTTTAATTTAATTGTTTAGCCTAGTTTGCTGGGACTGCCAGAGCAGGGACATTGGCCCTAAAACACTACTACAAACTTTAGCGAGCCGAGCAGGAGAAAAAACCCTTGTGGCATCAGTCACCAGCAGCGTGGCTGACCAGGATAGACAGAAAAGAACCAATGGTCTCAAGTGGCCAATAGAAACACTTTTCTTTCCAGGACATTTTTAGATCTTTCCACTTTGAAATGCATTTGCTGTATTCTATCACTACTTTTTGAAATAGAGAGAAAAGTGTTTAAATCCCAAAGGGGGAAATTCCCTTCAAGGGAACATTTCTGGTAAGTCCTTTTTCCAATGGTGCCTTTTAGCCTTGTTCTTGTTCTTACTTCTTGTTGTTTGAGCTCTGAGATAAATGTGAGTTTATGCCATTTGCCATTGACCAGAAACTCTGAAATTATGGCTGGATTCTTGCTACTTTGTTGTTTGAGATTTTTGAGACCATTCTGGGCTTAAATCACTATTAAAAACACACAAACAAACAAGTTAAAAAACGGAAACAGGTAAGCTGGAAATTTAATTTTAACTGTAATCTGCTTTTTTAAATTTATCTTTATTACTTAAGCTTGAAGGCTGTTTTGGCCTTAAGCCATCTGATTCTAGATAGGAAATGTTAAAATTCTATAAGATCAAATAGTAAGAAGAAACAGAAGATGAATTTAAGGAATCAATGGGAGAGACAGCCATTATAATTTGTATGCCATGAGAAGAAAAATTAATTCTATGCTATCAGGAAACCCCTTAGGAATAATTCTAGAAGACTGACCCAACTATAGCTGCAAAGCCATAAATAAGAGGAACTGGCTACTCTTTAAATTTTATTTAAAGTTCATTCCATGAGGTGGAGCCTAATATTGGCAGCGTCAATAAGGCCAAGAACACATACCTAGATAGGCCCTACAATGGGAAAACCTATTATTCTGCTAAATAAACATAGCAATAAGCAACTCCTAATGGCATATTACTATACCTGTAGATCAGTCAGTACGTGACCCAACCCTCATCAAAGAAGCTCTTACAGTAGATGGCAATTAACACAGGAACCCACAAATGGCCCACACAGCAGAGAATAAGAGACTTTGGGATGCTCAGCTCTAAAGAGGATGTCTATAGCCCACCCCTCCCCTCAAGCCTCAGGGATCTACATGGAGAGACAGGGTAGAAAGGCTGTAGAACCAGAAATGGTGAATAACTTCCAGGGAACTGTTTCCCTGACACAACAGGGCAGATGCACATACAAACACAGAGAGTGAGAGATTGTAACACAACGTTGAAGACCTGCACAAGTTCAAGCTAGACAAAATCCCTTCGTGAAAATGGGGTGGGCCTGTTACCTATCAATGAAATTGTCCAGGACATTCACTCTGCAGAACCCAATCCTACAGTCTGAATCAGAAGAGGATAAATGGCTCGCCATTTCTGATCTAAAGGATGCTTTTGTTTGCTCTCTGGTTGAAAACAAATCACATCCAAGTTGGCCTTTGGATGAACAAAACTAGCCAGAAGGTGCTCTACAGTCCTCCAATACTTCAGCAGCATGCCGTCCATTCAAAATCTCACCATCACCTTTGTGAGATGCTAACTAAAGATTTGAGATTGTAACAGTTAAATCAGTCTCGTTTATGAATTTTTTCCCTGGAAAACAGCATTCAGGTCTTTAATCACCTTGTTGAATGAGGGCATCTGATGTCCCCTTCTAAAATACAAATCTACAAGGAACAAGTTGTTTATCTGGGAGCCCAGTTATGAAACATCAACAAGACCTAATGGATATCCAGAAAAAAAAACATAATTACTATTGCTAGCATTTAGGTTCCCCTAGCACACAAACAATTGAGGAGTTGTTGGTGATGACTATTTAGTAGAGAATGGGGATATAAATAAATACTTATAGCTCTTGTTGGGATGGCTCTTGAGCCCTTAACTCAGCCAATAAAGTAACAAATTGCTTTTAAACTTTCAAAGACCAGCTGACATCTGAGGCCACTTTGAGACTGCCTAACTTAACAAAACCATTTAAACTTTATATGTAATAATATCAAGAAGAAATGTGGGTTTAGTTTCCTAGCCCAGTTCTCAAAGCAATTTGATCATATAGCCCAAGTATGACTTTCTTATCTCTAGCACATAGCTCAGGGATGGTCTCCTTATCTCTAGACAACAGCAGCCCCTTGTGATGTGCCAAAAGAAGTTGATAGCTTCCCATTGGACCATCTATTAACTTATATAGATCATGCTGGGTATAACTTTACTAGAGAAGAAGGGAAAGACTAACACTGATTAACTGCTATCAGGCTAAAAAGTATCTTATCAGATAACCCTGACCTGACTCACCAAACAATGCCACTTTAAAATCCAGCCACTTTGTTGCCTGAAAAACAGGAGCCTCTAACCACGCATCAAAACATATGTGAAAGTTGTTGATAGTGTATCCATGACCAATCAGACCTGACAAGCCAGCCATCTGCTCAGATACTTTGGGCAAACTCTTCACAAAAGGAAGGAACTTCCTGAGTCACAGAGGATGCCATGCTGGGCACACAGTAGTAACTTTACAAGAGCTCACTGACTTAGATCCCCTCCCTGAAGGTAGTTAAGCTCAAGAGGGCTATATTACTAGCTCTTACCAGAGCCTCTAAAGTTTTCATAACAGAAACGTCTTCACATTTCTACTGACTCCAAATATACATTTGGATTGCCCATGCCCAAAGGTCTCTATGAGGAGAGAGAAGAGTCCTGACCTCTAATAATAAAGAGATAAAGCTTTTCTAGGTACAGCTCCTCTAGAAGCTGTCCTCGTGCAGAAAGAGTGGTTGTCATACGCTGTCCCTGTCATCAAAAGGGAAACTGTCACAGCCCACCGCTATTGCCTGGTTGACCAGGACAGTGCTTTTGGTGCCCCTAATACTTGAAATAAACTTGACTTCAGTCTTTCCTGAGTCTTTAAAAACAAGCATTAGGGACCAGAGGATGGAGTTTCAATGGCCAGGACTGTCTCTTCTCATTGGAAGATGAAGTCTCATGAAGTTACATTATTGCATGAAAAGTTTGTGTTTTCTATAGTTAGTTTTGGTCACCAAGGCTTTCATTCTGGGGAAGACACATCCACTGAAGTTTTAGGTCACAGCTCAGATGACCAGCAATAAGTGAGATAACTCAAACATGCCTCCCTGTGCTAAGCACGAGACCAAAATGAAACAGTGAACAAGAATTAGGAGATCTAGTGTGGTGGGCCATATCCCTCTAGACTGATCACAATATTTCATCCAGGTGACCAGGCTGTTGGAAACTTCTAGTACCTACTAGTCAGTGTGGCTATCTCTTCAATTGAGTTTAAGAAAGAAATCTCACTAGGACAGAAAAGATGTCTCACAGGTAGCACGGAGCTTTCTAAAGAACATCATTCCCAGTTATGGCATGTCTAACTCTGTTAACAGGAAAAATGTTCTTGCCTTTGTCTCTACAGTAACACGACTGTGGAGTCAAGCCCCAGGAACTGACTGGAAACGATTAGTGAGTGGTGCCTGGAGGTCTCATTAAGATGAAAACAGTAAGATGGGAAAGATAAGCCATGCTCTGAAAAAGACTTAACTAAAATATGTCTAGTCTAACATAAAGAAGGTACTGTCCCCTACTCCTCTCTGCATCTGAGTGACTCCTATAGATGGGCTACAATCGAATCCACCTAAAATTACTTATGAGCAACCATTCCAGATCTCCATACAGGAGCTACGGTCCCCACAATGAAACCATGAAGATAATTATTGTGTATAACTACTCAACTTAGTCTAACCTCTGTACATGAGCTTGTTTTTCCTATGATTAAGTCCTAACCGAGGAGAAGCACACAAAGTCTGGCAACACTCACACTTTGTTAAAACTTACAGATCAAGTTATGGGTCCACAGTAGCACAGTACCTGAGTGAAGATGGCAGCCACCGATAATTACCCTCCTAACCTTTCATAGGGCCAACAGTCAACTCATCTCACTGGAGAACAACCAATATGGAGGACCTCAAGCATCTCTTTTAAAAAACAAGATCAAAAAAGACGCTTTACCAGGACAGTCACCAAAGCCACAGAGAAACCCTGTCTCAAAAAACCAAAAAAAAAAAAAAGACACTTTATATCATCGTAAGTTGTGATGTTGTGATGCTGCCACTCTCAACTTTCTGTCTTTTTCTTATTCCAGGTTAGATCCAATCTACCAGCAAGCTAATTCAGTATGCAGGGAACTCTCTCTCTGTCTCTTTCTGTGTGTCTCTCTGTCTCTCTCTTTCTGTCTCTCTGTCTCTGTCTCTCTGTCTCCTCTCTCTCT
>NC_022015.1:59428802-59430224 GCF_000317375.1 Microtus ochrogaster | reverse complement strand
CTCTCTCTCTCTCTCTCTCTCTCTCTCTCTCTCTCTCTCTCTCTCTCTCTCCTATTGATGGATCCATAGAAAATCCAGCCAAGTTGTCTGAGATTAGAGAATACATTTTCCTTCTCCTGCTTGAGGACACTTCTCTCCTTCCTCTAAGCAAGAGGATCCTAAGATTTTCTAACTGAAACAAAAAGGCACGTGTTTGCCTTAACAGATGAGCAAAATCAGTCACACCTGGTGTGATGTAGCTCTCTGGGGGGATTAGCAGCAGAAAATAATGGTTGCCATGGGATTCTCCAAATAATAGATTTAACTCTTGCCCAGCAAAAGAAGTGTATTTTGACTGACTCTGACAGAACCTATGTGGCTCAGTTGTCAGAATTACTAGGAAAACAGTCACCCTCTATGCCATGAGGACCACGAAGGTCATGCAGCTAAGCTTGCCAAGTCTTCCAAGATGAATCTTCTTTCACTTGCCAGCACTGCCTTATAACTGGGACATTGTGAAAAGTTCAGCAACACAATAAGAGGCTCCTGTGGTTCTACCTTCAGGCCCTACTTGCCCGTGTCGGGCTCCTCCTGTTATAGAATCACCCTTTTAATCAAAGCAGACAAGACATCACCCACTAAATGAAGAGACTCACAAACTCACAAGGTAGTCCTCCCAAAATGTCCTTGGATATTTTGAGTATTATCCAAGATGGAATTCGAGCTTTTATCAAGATGAAATATTGTGCTTATATCCCCAACCATGCAAAAGTTAGCTGAAGCGGTGAAAGACAACATCACCACTTGCAGTTCCTTTGCAATAGAGACTTTGAGCAGCTGACTAGTCAGATCCTTCTCATGCTTGGGCTATTGTTTTTCTTCTCTTTTTTTCTCTTTCTTTTTGCTGCTATCTAACTTTCTGCATTTGTAAGACTATTATCCATACAACCCATATCACCAATAGAAACACCTCTGCTGCATATCCAGGAAAGGACATAGGAAACAAAAGTTTCTAATACTGTCATGGTCTTACCCTAAAATATTCCTGCAGTGCCACTGGCTGTCAAAGAGCAGTTATTAAAGGAAATAGCATTTGGCCCTTAATCCTTCATTGAAATGAAATGGAGGCTAAACGGAGGGTGTGAAGGAGGATGCCCGCCACTGGCCTAATTCCACTTTGTCCTCTTCTGGTTTGCCCCCTTACCTTTTCTTTTTGAATCTCTTTGAATCCAGAAACAACAGAACTGATAGACAAACACCTCTGTGACATGAGACTCAAACTCACCCAAGCGACTTGTGAACCTGTAGAGTGCACCCAAACAGGGGCAGTTATTTGTGATGGTGAGGCTGCACCCTGGAGCAGAAGTGATCATCTCATAAGAAACGAATTTTTCTCTGAAGAGATGCCAGTCTGTCCCATATGTGTGATAAGTTGTATGAGTA
>NC_022015.1:59426378-59428396 GCF_000317375.1 Microtus ochrogaster | reverse complement strand
GGGAGGGAGGGAGAAATTTAATAGCCCTAAGCATGAGGAGTTTGCTAGTCAGTTGCTGAAAGAATTTATTTATTGCAAAGGTGCTACCTTACAGAGCCAGAACCCAGGCAGTGATCACCTGGACCTCTCTTTGACCAGGAATATAATTATACCAGCTTCTCGCTCCCTGTGTTCCGGTGTTTTCTCTGCTCAAACCTAAAGCCAAGCCAGTACCCTGACTCAGGCTCACTGGGTCCTTTATTTGTCTCTTTATCCAACGGGGCCGGCCGTGTTAACTGAATCCCTGCGCTCTGCTGCCACTGTTATTAGTCAGTTCTTTGTCGCTGTTTCCCTTTTGAGACAGGCTTTTGCTAGCAGTCACAGGCTCATCTCAAACTTGCAGTGTAATTCAGGCTGGTCGGGAATTCACAATTTTGCCATATTTTTCTGAGTGGAATATGATAATTATGGGCACGTGCCATCATATGTAGCTGCACTGATTAGTTTAGGGAATCAGGAAAGCTTCTCAAAGGAAGAACATAGAATAGTTAAGAGCAAGCATCCACTGAACAGACTTCCTGGGTTCAAATTCCAGAGCTTCCACACTGCCTTGGCTCCCCGGGTAAACGATAGGCTTTTGCATTCTTTTGTTTCTTCCACCATAGAATGGGGTTTTGAAAATTACAGCAACTGCCTTTAAGGGTTGTTGAAAAAGCTGGGCAAGGCAAGGCCTGTGACATGTTTAAAATGAAGTCGTGTGTAGACTAAGGAGAACCAGAGACTCTTTCTGATCAGAATAAGTAGATGTTTGCCTGGAGCAGAGGAGGGACACCGGAGAGGCACGGCATTTGCGAGGTTCAGAAATTTAAAACATTGGATGTTTAAAGAGCTGCAGGAGTTCCAGGGACTTGAGGCACATGGTTCACATCTCTGGGCCCGGGGCTCAGGCTGTCATGGAAAGTCAGACAGCTCATAGATGGGGTCTTAATCTACGAGCCTACCACAGTGAAGTTCTTTCCACTGAGCAGCCCCCACACAATGTGTTCCCTAACTTGTGTTACAATAAACGCTTCTTTTTGTCTTTACAATCTTTTTTAATTTTAAACTATGACAGATTTTTTTTTAAGTATTTAACCATGTTAACTCAATGCAGCCATTCAATTGTTTTTCATTTTATTGGCTGGGTTTCTTTTCTCTACTTTAAAAGTATATTTATAATCTTGAAGGATTATGCAAAGAGTAAAGGGACAAATCTTGGAGGTAGTTTGAGCCTAAAGAGGTTGGGTATCTCTCTCTTCTACTTCAGAACAGCGTTTACCTTTCCAGAGTCATGTGGTTCCTTTAACCAAAAATATTGCCTCAAAAAAATAAGAGAAAGCCCCTGTGTATAAAGAAGTTAGCTTTAACTGTTTTCCTAAAAAGAACAATTGTCCCTTTGGGAGACTCGAGAAAAATCTTTAGAATGACTGTGATTTCTGGTTTCTCAAGTGTATCTGTGATTAAATATGTTAAAAACCCATCATCTCCAGCATTCTTGGCCTCCACCTCAGCAGGAAGACCCTTACCATACTAGAAGTTCTTTCATGAATAGTAAGTTTAAAGCTCTGTTTTCTCCCCCACATAAAATAGACTGCTTTTCCTTGTCTTTGAGGAGATTAGAAAGAAATCACATTTTTTCACAACACTTTTTTAAACTTGAGATAGTTTAGTCTAAGTGTCTCTTTCTTTGTATTATTGAAATATCGTTCTTTTAATGAATTGAATGATAGCAAATATTCTGGTCCTGGGGCTGGAGACATGGCTCAGCGGTTAAGAGTGTGTACTGAGGACCTGTTGCAGAACAATCCTTCTGTATACAGAAATGGCCCTATCCTACGGCCATACTGATGAATATCTTGCATATTACCATAGAACCTTCATCTGGCGATAGATGGAGATAGAGACAGAGACCCACATTGGAGCACTGGACTGAGCTCCCAAGGTCCAAATGAGGAGCAGAAGGAGGGAGAACATGAGCAAGGAAGTCAGGACCACGAGGG
>NC_022015.1:59418410-59426165 GCF_000317375.1 Microtus ochrogaster | reverse complement strand
GGATGCTCACCTTCCTAGACCTGGATGGAGGGAGGAGGACCTTGGACTTCCCACAAGTCCCTGACTGTTCTTTGGATTGGAGAGGGAGGGGGGAGAGGGAGAGGGGAAGGGGGAGGGAAGTGGGAGGAGGGGAGGATGTAGAAATTTTTAAGTAAAAAGAAAAAATAAGTAAGAAAGAAATGGAGGGAGGGAAGGAAGGAGGGAGGCAGAGAGGGAGGGGAGGGAGGGAGGGAGCGAGGGAGCGAGGGAGGATGGAAGGAAGGAAAGATCTACATGTCTTTCAATTTGACTAAACTTTGACTACAGTACCCTACAGCGCCTAACTGAAACGCATTCACTTTCTTGAAGCAATCACATGATATTTACTCCTTCAAACCCATGGATATGTCTAACACATTGTATTTTGTGTTTTCTTGAGTAGATGAAGACAAACATGACTCTTAGAAAGCAGTAGGCAGGCACTGTTTTCCTATGACTGTCAAAACAAAGTGCCCAAAGCCAGACGTTAAACAGCAGAAGCTAACTGCTTCACAGGTCTTGAAGTGTCACACTCCCTCCAAGTTCCTACAGAAATAGCATTCGTGAATGTCTCGCTTGCCTTCCAGAAGCCTCGGGCACTCCCTACTGTACAAGTACATCATTCCAATATTGATATCCCAAGATGATGCCTTCTATACCCACCGCTCTTTTTCTAATTTCCTCTCTTTATAAGGATCCCAAGTCATATTGGATTCCACCCTCACAAACTCATCTTAAATTTTATTGCCTCTATAAAGATTTTATTTCCCAATATAGACAGAATTTGAGGCATGGGTCACAACTTCAGCACATTTGGGGGGGGGGGGTTCAGGTCACATATAAACCCTTAACAGTTGTTCAAAATTATTAATGTATGAGAATTTTTCAAGGTTCTAAGAGATGAGGTCAGAGAAGTCATTGTCACCAAGCAATGAGTTTAGAGTAGTTCTACCTTGAAAGGACTGGGAAATACTTAGGAGATAAAGACACCACTGTGCTTAGGGTGTAGAAAATACATTTACCTATTCATAACCTTTCATAACCAGTTTAGCATTTAAAGTCTCTGACAACATGATTGCTTTAGCAATATCCCTTAGCTACTCAGTGTGTTAGGCTTAGAACCTACCCTCTAGAAGCTGGAAGGAACTACCACTCACCAAGATCACACTTGATGGGATATGTCCCTCGAAGTCACAATGGACTGCTTAGAATAAGAGACTGGCTGACAAAAGTAAAACCAACACAAGGTGAAATTAAGTTTTAATATTTAAGAATGGGGGCTGGAGAGATGGCTCAGTGGTTAAGAGCACTGACTGCTCTTCCGGAAAACCTGGGTTCAATTCTCAGCACCTGCATGGCAGTTCACAATTGTCTGTAACTCCAATTCCAGGGGATTCAACTTCCTCACACAGACATGGATGTAGGTAAAGCACCAAAGCCCATAAAATTTTTAAAAATATTTAAAATGTTATGAAAATCCCATCCAAGTAAGATTTCATCTTTGTGTAGGCTTAAAGGGAGATATTACTCAAAGCAGTTTCATGAATTAAGTTGTTCCCTTGCATCTCTAGAAGATCTTCTATTCCCATATATCTTAACACAGCATACATGAGTGCTGTATTATAAAATAAGAAACCGCAGAAGAACACTATCCATTTAGGCATATAAAATACTAAATATACATCAGCAAATTGCAATTCACATTTCAACTCATTTCTCCTTAGAAATGTATTACATTTAAAAGAGAAAGCTTTGGGGTATTTCCATCATGAGTTGGAAATGAGATATGATACCTCTGGGAATATTAAAAAGTTCAGCTCCTGTGTTGTGCTTTTCTTAGTTATACACAGTACCATTAACCACAAATAGTCATGTTATTTTAGCTTTTTTTGTGTGTTACAAGCATCAGGTTGGTGGCCAGAGAGACACGGGCAGTCAGCAGCTCCAGACTGTCACACATGACAGCATCAGACCTAGGAAGGAAAGCTCATCTTCACAAGCAGGACTGGCTCGCTTTGTGAAAATGTCATGCAGTTGATTTCAAAGAAGCTCATGTATTTCTACCAACCTCATCCTAGCACTGCAACAATTCTATCTGCATTGAACTGCAGAACCAGTGGAAGAAGAAACTCAGGGAAAACACCTCCAACAAGTTAAGATACAAAGAGAGAAGGCATTTGCTATTTGGCAGCCTTTAGTCTAATAGCACAACATCACTGAATATGTACTGTGAGTCCACAAAAGCAAAGGAGCAATAGACATGCATTAGTTCTTATTTCATTTCTAGACACCTCAGTACTATTGGCATAACTCATGTTTATCTTTGCTCCTTTATTCTTATAACTGGATGAGGAATAAAGAAAACCTACAAATATTCCACATACAAAGAAGCTGGAATATTTCTGTAGTTTCCAAAATATTGTGTAACCTTTGTAAAATAAACAGAATTTTCATTTTTTCTTCTGAGGGGAATGCTTACTAAACCATTTATTCATTCAACAAATAATTATTTAACTTATCATTGTACCAAACCTTATTTAGGTCCTGCCTAAATGAAAACAAGGCAGCCAAAGTGGCTGCTCTAACGGACTCTGTGTTAGTAGAAGTGGGATACGTGACAGCTCAATGAAAAAGTAAGCATCAACAACTCCCACAAATGGCAGTTCTAGTGCTATGGCAGCAATGAAGCAAGGCGTTAGGATCAAGAGTTACTGTGGTATCCTTAGAGTGGGTGGTAAGAGGAGATCACCATGAATTGGTGACAGCCTAACAGCTAAGTGACAAGAAAGACACAGCCAAGGACAGAAACAAAGAACTCAGAGCGTCACACCAGAAAGTCATGTTACTGCCCTGAAAAGTCCAAGGTCTAAAATGAAAAGAATATTGAACTGGTGGGAGTGTAGAAGGCAAAGAAGGAGGTAAGCAATGAGCTCAGAGAGGCAGGTGCAAGCCAGCTCACACCAGATTCACGAAACAAGAACTCCAGTATGATAGGAAGCCACCTTGCAGTAAGGACTAATGTTTAAAATACTCCACATTCTGAAAACCACTCAGGTGGGAAGCAAAGACATTATTTGGGGTCTCCTGCCTAAATGAAAACAAGGCAGCCAAAGTGGCTGCTCTAACGGACTCTGTGTTAGTAGAAGTGGGATACGTGACAGCTCAATGAAAAAGTAAGCATCAACAACTCCCACAAATGGCAGTTCTAGTGCTATGGCAGCAATGAAGCAAGGCGTTAGGATCAAGAGTTACTGTGGAATCTGAGCTGCCATGGATATGTTTCAGTGTCTTGAAATCTTTTCTTTTTGGTCAGTATTAGCCCCTGGACAGCTGGCCTTAGGAAAATCTAAGCCAAAGGAAGAAGAAAGCCCAAGGAACTGAGAAGATCTCTGTCAGTTGACTCCTTTCCCTTTTAGAGAATTTATGCAGAAATATCACCTAAAATTTACATCTCAGGGATCTGTATTGTACATATGAACAACACTTTACCCAAGGAAGACAGTTTTTGAAATTTGAATTAGACACACTGATTTGCTTCATAATTTTGGTCACCCTAATCTCCTGTTTTCTTAAGTATGAACAAATAATAAAATAGTAGTGGTAGCTAGTTATTTCATGATGATAGATTTTAAAATAGGAACAAGGAGATGCCAAGGAGAAACACTTAACAAAACACACGATGAAATAAATGCTCCATAAACACTATCTACTTGAATGGAAGCTTCGTGAAGGTAGGAATTGGGACCACTGCGTGCAAGTGCTCAATCAATATTTGTTGGATGTTGGATAAATAAATGCTAGAGGTAACCTCTCAGGAAGCTTAGAGGTTGTGGCTGTGGCCGCACCGCAATGGGTAGAGTGTATACGTTTGTGTTAAAAATAAACACACGAGGAAAGAAACAGCAGCATCAGGCTTTACAAACATACAATTAGCTGCGCCCAGATTAAGCTTGCCCTGCATTCTCTGGATTTTTGGAAGAAAAGTCATTGCTGGTAATGTTGTCTCTGGAGTATCGCCAAGACTCAAAACATAAATTTGCTTCAAATGATGCTCTGTGAAGAGAGGATAACACAGAAGGAAAAATACTCTAGCTGGGAAAACTCAAGGGCTTCCAAGTTTATTTAAAAACAAAAATTAAAGTATTTACAATTTTAAATATTTTTAACCATTAGGGAAATTATTAACAACATATTTAAGAAAATAGCATTATCAGCTAGCTGATAGTAACCCTTTTAAAGCTATCAGTCAGAGAAAGGAGATGATTAGCTTCTTCAGAAGACACAGCCATGTGTAAATAGTTATCAAAGCCATTTTTGTGAGGTCTTGGATTTTTTCTTTGAATAGCTACATAGAGAATATAAGAGGACAGACACCTGCTAGTTTTTCTCCACCTACATCTCAGTTTTAAGCTCCTTTCTTTGAAGTCTTAGTTTTTGATTTCTTGTTATTAAATTTTATCTTCCAGAAATAAAAATGATAGCTCATAAAATATTCTGAAAAGATCTACTTTCGATGCTCAATGACTGGCCGTATGCAGGTTTTTAATCCGAAGAGAGAGACTAGAAGCATAACTCTCAGTAGGAGCGGGAAGCAAAGAGTTCCTGAGGCCCATGCAAATGGATTTGCAGGGTTTTATTGAATATTTTTTTATTTCTGAAATTAAAATATAATTACATCTTTTGCTCCCTTGCTTTTTTCCCCTCTAACCACCCACATATACCTTTTCTTGTTCTCTCTCAAATTCATAGCCTCTCTGTCTTTAATTACTGCTATATACTATATATTACGTGTAGTTGTCTTTAAACATAATATATGCTGTTATATTTGACATATATGTGCCTGTATGTTTAGGATTTCAGGGTGGGCTGGCCACTTGGTATTGGATAGCCAACTAAGAGAAAAGGGCTCTTTGCTAGGTTAACTATTCAGCTTTTAGGATAGAAATATAATTCTGCTTGCAAAATATGGATGATTTAAGATAAGTTATAAAAGAGGAAGAATAAGGAAGTGGGACATTAAACCAGTCAAAGATAGCACAGTTGTAATTGACACCTGTGAGTGAGTACAGGCTTTCTTCTACAGGTGGAAATTACAATAGCAAACAAAATTTGGATATGAAGAAATAAGAAATAAGGAAAAATAAATGAAAGACAGATTTTACAGAGAACAGTTGAATTTAGCAATTGAGTAAGAAGAAGTATAATAAGGGAAACTTACAGACAACACATTCACTCATGCTCAGTTTTAAAAAAAATGAACAGACAATGAAGTTTTTAGAGTAAGCTAAGAGACTGTAGGATTTCAGATTCCAGAGTAAAGGGGCCGTCTAGTTGAAGAGGCAAAAGAGCTGATCCATGCAGTTGTGTAGGCACAGAACACCAGGACAACGGTGGGAAATGAGACAGAGTCCGGTGCCTAAGTGTTATGTGTAAGACTGAAAGAGATGATGTCTGACTTTTTTAAAAAGAAAAGTTGGATACATCATCTATCCCAAAGAGCTTGGGCTTTATCTTGTGGTTAGTGGGGAAAGCATTAAATGGGTTTTAATATCATCATAGTGGTGGCAGTTATAATGGATGTCAGGTCAGAAATCTAGCGGGAAAGAGAGAGACTAGCGAGGATGCTCTCGCAATCACTTGGTGAAAGATAATGAGAGTGTTTACTAAGATAGCAGTGGGAAGGGATGTGAGGACAGGGTGAAGATATATTTAGTTGGTTGGGTAAGAGGACAAAAAGAAAGAGGAGGTGTCAAAGACGATGGCTACCTCCATTTGAGCTTCAGAATAAGAAAACCTTTTTAACAATTATGAAAACAGGGTGGGGGGATACAGCCTAAGATAGGGCCAAATAATTAGAAAGAAATGTGAGTATGTTCAGAGAAAAGAGAGTCCGAGGAAGTGGAGAGTGGTGTTAAATGCTACTGGCTGTCAAGGAAGCTAAGAACCAAAAGTTCCCCCTCTGATTTAATGGCCAAGGCTCTGGGTGAAAGCAGTTTCAGTGGGGTGGGAGAGACAAAAACCAGACTGAGGTGGGAGGAAGACTCAGAGAGGAAGTGGTGGTGGTCTAGACCCCCTCTTCAGAAGGCTTAGAAATAATAAAAAGGAGGCAGACAGACGGAGGCAGAGAGAAAGACGGAGTGAGAAAGAGAACAAAATGAGCCTATAAAACAGATCTAACATTTCCCTTGATTGAGGTGTTATGTATACATATGAAATTATATATGCAAAGTTATATGTATAAGATTATGTACATATATACACATCTATGTATATAACCTATCACCCACATAAATACATATGTTAATTTCTATCTTATGTTTAATTTATTTTAAATTTATAATATGAACAATTTTAAGTTAAAATACTGATGAAAAGGAGTTTGCCACCACTGCTTACATTTTCCATATGTTGTTTATTCTATAACAATATGATAATTATTTCTAGGCTACCATTTACCCTCTGTAGGCCTCTGAATGTTTCTTATAAATGTGCTTGTGTCTTATTGTTTGAGTGTTAAGTATTTCTTTAGAGTAGGAGTATATGCCTGAGATTACCACTTGCGGAACATAAGAGTCATTTCATCAAGCAAAATACAAATATCTTTACCTTTTAATAAAAAAAATATTTGTCTTGTTGAAGACCGGATAATATCAGCTATTCTAGAATGAATAAGTCTTCTAACTATGTGTTCCTAACTTTGTCTTATTAACTTATCTATCATACAATCTATGATACAATACTTAACCATATATTTATATATAACACATCATACAATACTTAACCATATATATACACACATATCATACAATACTTAACCATACACACACACACACACACACACACAAACATACAGTATCATTACAGTCTCCAGGATTTCTAAACCACAAATAAGGTCTGTAAATAAATCCCGTACGAAGACTTTCCTTACCCAACCCAAACACTCCTTCCCTGGCTTTGACATTTCATATTGAATATAGTGTTCCTTCCCTTATGGGTTTTTTTTTTTTTTTAAAAAATGGGTTTATTCAGTTGGCGCCTCTCAGGAGGGACTTGAAGATGAAGTAGCTCCTCTCGACAAACAGGGCAGGAATTGTATGAGGTGGAGACAGGAGAGGTGAACACGCGTATGAGGGCTATTGTCAGCTTTAATTATTGTAAAGTTCTACGTGAAAAAGGTCAGAAGCTGTTTCAAGGTTGGTGTGGCACCAGCTCAGAGAAGAGAGGACACAAGGGCACAGGAAATCATCAAACCCAGAGGAACTGGGGTCTGTTTCAGGCTCTCACTGTACCTTGCCCACCCTGTCAGCTCTGCATGGAGGAAGTGTCTTTCTATGGGGCTGTGCTCGGCTGTTTCCTCTGAGTCCCCGGAGCTGTGAGTCAGTTCCCTAACTTCTGGCGTCTACATCTGTCATAGGTGTTAGGATGGATTTGTTCTGAAAGGGGAGGTGAGGGGAAGAAGGGGGAGAAAGAGAAGCGGAAGTGAATGGACAATTGAAAAGGAAAAAAGAAATAGAAAATGAAAATGAAGGATTTTTCAATGACTTCCTCAAAGCTCCCTTGCTGTTAAAATGCCTTTCATAATGTCTCTAGAGTTTCCTTGAGCCTTCACAGTATAGAAAGATCTGTTAATAACAAAGATATGCTCTCAGAAAGATCATACTCTGAGCCGGGCGGTGGTGGCGCACGCCTTTAATCCCAGCACTTGGGAGGCAGAGGCAGGTGGATCTCTGTGAGTTC
>NC_022015.1:59415852-59418247 GCF_000317375.1 Microtus ochrogaster | reverse complement strand
AAATGTGTGTGTGTGTGTGTGTGTGTGTGTGTGTGTGTGTGTGTGTGTGTGTGTGTGTGTGCTGAATTTGAACCTATAAAAGAAAGGATAGAATCCAAAAGGATGGGATCCAAGGACCCGATCTACCTCTGAGACATTTCTTATTTCTATTGCTTTTTGTATGCTGGTTTGATTTCTTTTACCTCAACTTGTCTTTCTCTATGGAAAAAAAAACCAACATTAGCATCCTGGACTAACAGCATCCAATCAACTTCAATAGAAACCCTTGTTCTATCAACAAGGAAAATACTTAGGAATGGGTGCACATTTTGGCCTCGCTCGGGCCATCTGCCCATTCTCAAGTGAACCACTGTGACCAAAGGTCTGAGACATTATGTCTAAATTATACCCTTTCTTGTGGCCAGGATTATGTTGTCAGTTACAGAGGCTTACCACCCAAACCCAGACAATGGTCACTGTCCACTCCATATAGTTTATGTGAAAATTAGCTGTCTATAAAAATACAAGCAGTGTGTGTGTGTGTGTGTGTGTGTGTGTGTGTGTGTGTGTGTGTGTGTGCGTAAAAACAAAGGAACAAGAGAATCCAATCATAAAGCAATTCCATTGTTCTTAAAACTTCTTTAGGGTTATTTCTCTTTGTACCTTGATTAACTATAGATAAATTGTACAATTTCTCTGGTTCGTTTCAGCCATAAGAAAATCTTACCTACTAATTAATCTTCAAAGGACATGGATGATTTATTCTTTTCACCCACTATTTAGGTGTGATCCATTTCCATTTTTCATATAATGATTGAATTTATGCACAGAGTAAAAGAGTTCACTATAGGTAGCCAGGATGTACAACATTCAACTTTTCCCTCACGGAGAAGGAGAGCCAGGTGTATGGAGCACAGAAGCCAGCCCCTCTGCAATGTGACCAATCCCACAGACAAGGAATATGCGTCAAATTTTACAGCTTACAAGATGCCAAAGCTGACTTCCCATGGATTCTACTGCGCATTCCTCAGTTCCCTGCGAGAACATCTCAAATCATCCCTATTCATTTCTCCTTCGCTAGCTAGGAATTTCCAATTCCCTCTCATCCTTCAGATCTCTTAGTCACCCCTCCAACTGTCTCCATTTTCTTAATTTCAATCTACCTATATTTATATCATTCTCCCTTCCCTTTCCTCTTTCTAATCTCTCCCATGCCCATTTTCAGAATCACCATGAGATCCACATACTCGCCTCCCCCTTGTGCTTCTGTCACAATAGAGCAGCTGTTGACATCGGCATGATGGCTAGGAGCATGCAGTTTGTGGTTAGACAGAAGTGAATCGGAAATGGCAATGCAAATTATCACTTGGGAACTTGGGCATATTGCTCAACTCCTGGAGATTTTAGTTTCCTTATACCTAAAATAAGATGATAGAAACTTCTCTCCAGACTCTTACATGACTAAGCGATAATGTACACAGCGCACATTCCATAAGTCAGGGCTGTCCTCTTATGACCTTGAATTCCCATCTTGTCTTATACCTTTCTCTACTCATGCTGCTACTTCTCATTTAGCTGCAGCTTCCAGCATCCAATGGGAGTTCTCAGAACATGTCCCTTGCACATAGGCTAAAAGACTGCATTTATTGCACGCTTCATTCACGAGAAACCCCCCATATAATAAATATACCCCATTTCACTCTTGAATATTCCCAAAATTTATTACAGATCTCCATTGTAGCAATTGTTTATCATAGGGTATCCTAAGTTGTTTTTAAATGGAGGAAGAAAGGTAGAATACATACACAAATATGTGCGTATATATATATATATACACACATATACATACACAGATGTGTGCATATATGTATACACACAGATGTGTGTACACACATTTAGAAGGATTAAATGCCCTCTCATTTTTTATTATACTATCTTTATCCTAATAGTATTGTTTTCATGTTTCCTATATCATTATAGTCCATCATTTGTTTATAAGTTTTTATGTTATCAACTGATTTCATAGTTTCTTTATATTTTAAGGACATATCTTCTATCTCATTCATATTTAAACTTATTTGTTAGTAAGTTAAGTAACTATTAAATATAGATGTGGAAGATTACTTTGGTTTAGAAACTGCCTACAAATATTTTCCAAGTTATGACTCATTGATGTGGGAGTGATTTCTTATTAATAAAGAAACTGCCTAGACCCATTTGATAGGCCAACCCTTAGGTAGGCGTGTAACCCTGATAGGTTAGAACGTAGCTGGGCGGAAGAGGAAGTGAGGTCAGAGACTCCACAGCTCTCCTCTCGGGGGCAGACGCCTCAGAGAGACTCGACAGCTCTCCACTCTTGCGGGCAGAGGCAAGAGCTCTGCTCTCTGAGGCACACTCGATGAAGCTCCGACCCAGG
>NC_022015.1:59400298-59415627 GCF_000317375.1 Microtus ochrogaster | reverse complement strand
TAGCCATGTGGGCGGCCGGGTGCCGGGGACGCAGCTCCGCCGCTCCTTTTACAACAACTCATAGTCAATACCTTGTCAATAACTGGTTTCTTCAATCCTCTTAATTTATTTTCAAGATGCACTTGTTTTCTAGGAATGTTGATTTTACTTTATGTGTATGGGTGTGTGGCCTGCACATATATATGGGTACCACATGTGTGCCTCGTGCCTGCAGAGGTCAAAAGAAGGTGTCAGATTCCTTGGGCCTGATGTTAAGGTTGCTTGTGAGCCACCATGAGAGTCCTGTGAACTGAACTCATGCCCTCTGTAAGAAACGTCAATGGATTTAAAATAGCCATCAGTTTACGTGTTTTTAGAAGACTAAATGAACAAGGAATAGAAATGTTAACTGGATATACAAAACAAATTATTCAAATAATTAATAAATACCAAAGAAGTGAACTGAATAAAATTTCCTCTATTGGACTGGAAAAATGGCTCAGAGGTTAAGATGATTTGTTGTCCATAGAGACAACTCAATGCCTAAGTAATTCTCATATAACTTATATAGCAAATTGACAGCTATTAGTATTGTGTATACAGTAGGCCCTTTTATACGTATAATATATATGCATTGTTCAGAGAGAGAAATTTGTGTAGTAATTTATTCTACTTAGTCAATATTTATTAAAAATTAATAGGAAAACAAATGGATGTTTAGTTTCCTCCTACCAAAGGCTTTTCTAAAACCACATTAAATATTTATGGGTTTTTTTTTTTTTACAAACATTTTGTATGTGAAGTCAGAGTAAAAGTTACCTATTTGCCGTAGTCAATTTGTGCTTCAGTAGAAACAATGGCATCATGCAGACAATATGTTTCACACTGATCCTCACTAAGAAGTAATTGGTTTAGTCATTTAGATTTACAAGGTAAAACCACAGAGAAAGCAACGGTCTGCAATCCTTCAGTATAAAACTCCTGAAAACCAGACCGCTTCTGACTTTCTGAGAGCTTTCATTGAACTGCTGTACTGTTACTAGCTTATCTAGATCGTCACCACCCTGCTGAGAATTTTGAATCAGAGTAAATATGCACAGATTGATCTAAACGTAAGACAAACTCTGATCGTGGGTTTTCCTTAGTGCTTTTCGTGATTGAGTCTCCTTATCCATTTGAGCTGGTATTAGGATAAGGTTTATCTTGCTCACACTTGGGTTATTACAGGGCTTTGTCTGCTCTTTCTCGACTTAGTATACTTTATAGAATGCCACTGGTTTATGGCATTGAATCATCCTACATTCACCGTATCACAGCCCTTATCAAATACTCTTTGCCATCTGCAGGATAAAACTCAAATTGTTTGGGAAAGAATTTCTAATTCCCTCCCCATAGTTATTGCTTCACCTTGCTCGTGACACCAACCCATCACGTTGAAATATTAAATATATTTGATACAAATTAACACATTCTTAAAAAACAATAGTAGACATACAAAGTGAAAACTTAAAGAACAGCTAAAACTGGGTTTTTCAGGATAACAATAGTTTACCAGTAGGGCACTCACCTTTTATTTTGATTCCAAGCAGCGTGCTAAAATAAATAAACAAATATTAATGTAACCAGGGTTTCAGCTATTACTAATATTTATTGGGAACACTGACTTTGGAAAAACCATTTAAAATTTTAGACTTCAATGCTTCCAGAACTATAGTAGGAGGGACAAACTGTAATACATCTGTATAGAGGAGTTTTATTATCACCTTAGACGTTTCACTAAGAAGTTTTACTTATAGACATTATTGTTCTGTTTGAAACAGATTCCATTAAACTATCTTCCATTTCTAACACTGAGTGCCATTTCAACTTCCATCGTTATGTTTCAGAGTGTAGATTACCAGGCCATCGTGTTACTGTGTAGATGACCTAAGTGAACTTACAAGAGAATACTTGGCCTGAGAGTTCCCTTGACTGAGCTCTCACCTCCTACATCATTTTTTGATATAATAAGAATACAACTTCATGACTTTAAAAAATGTTGATAACCACGTGCTGTAATGAATGCTAGGTGTAATTACAATTTCTGTGTCAAGTTTATAGGTTATGTTCATAGGACATTTTTGCTTACACCATGTTTCTAAACCAAACTTAAATACGTTAAAACATAGGTTTCTGACTTATTATTTACTATACTAAGTTTAAGAGCTTTTCTTTAGTAATTCATATCTTATGTAAAAATTGTGACTCTGAGTCATATTTTTTTCTTATTTCTTTACGATACTTTTATTATTATATTTGTGTATGTATTTGTGGAGGGAGTGTGTACCGTGGCACACATGTAGCCATAGAGGACAACTTACAGAAGCAGGTTCTCTTCTCTCCTTACATCTGGGATTGAACTCAGGTCACCATTTTCATGTTAGCACCTTGACCCACTGAGTTGTATCGCTGCCCCTCTCTTTGAAGGAAGTTTAAAGGTGACCAAGTTTTTGCAAAATTTCAATCGCTCTGCAGACTTACTTGCTAAAAACTTTGAGTTTATTGGTGTGATGGTATAATATTGCCTGGCTTTCACCACCATATATTCTCTTAATAGACACTGGCTAGGTGACAGGCAGGCCGTATCTATAAATAATCCATATTGGAAATTTCAAGAATCACTTCAATTGTATCATCAGTATATAGTTAATACAAGCTTTTATAGTCTTTGCAAGCACATGATTCCAGCGGGACGTCCAGGAAGAGTCCTAGAGGGGGCCAAGCATCGAACGTGTAGTGGAGACCAGGGGCCTCCAACCAGACCCCTTTGCCATGAACACTTGCAAGTAGAGATGAATGGATAAAAGAGCATCAGCATGACTTGTTGGGTCATACTTCAGCTTCCAAGATGAGATTATTTTAATTCCTTCCCTCTTTTTAAATTTTCCTCATTTTATTTTCTCCATTTTTTTTCTTTAGAGTTTTGTTTTAATATGGGGGAGGGGCGCAGGGGCAGAAGGCAGATGAGAAGAGATAGGGAATGAAGGGGATCAAGATGTAGGATGTAAAAAACACATAGAATAAATAAATTTTATCAATGTAACCAAGATGTTCCATTAACTCCCAAATTGTACCATCTGCCTGTTTTGCCTAGATAATCAGCCTGTCTCTGGCAGTTGACTCAGTACAGCTGTGCTGGCGTCCACTCTGACCACCATGCCCAGAACAACCTCATGGCATTCTACATGTGGAACAAAACCAGCTGGCATAAAGACATTGACCTTCAGATGACACCTGATGTAGGCGGTTTGTATACATAATCATGGCCACAGACTGCCTGGCTTGGTCAAAGCCATGAAACAAGTGTGGGTTTGGTGGGTTTGGGTACAGCTTAGAGTCCTCCAGTGTCTAGTTTAAGGTAACCTTAACACCAACTTGAACTACTTTTGTTTTTCTTCAGTAAGTACTGTAAATATTGTCTCAGTTTTATAGAATGCATTATTTACGAAAAAAGTGGCATCAATCTAATTTCATTCCCGTTTTATCATGTTGTACATTCTGATCATGGTTTCCGCTTAATGTCACTCTCTTTAACAAGTTGGTTTACAGCTGAAATGTGTATGTACGTTTAAGAAAGACACGCTGGCATGTCTTCCTTGAGTGTCAATTATACTCTGTTATGTAGTAGACAGAATGCCAAGACTAAACCTGTAATAAAATATTTGAAAAGTATATGATATTCATAATACAGTTTAAAAACATGAGCCTTCAGAAAGTTAACTCTTCATTATTCCGTTCTTCTTCTGTTCCACTGCATTCTATCTCTCCTCCCTTGGAAGCCCTCCAACTCCTTTGATATGCAGGCAACCAAAGGTTCAATGCCAGCATCCACATACAAGAGAATGTGTGACATTTGTCTTCCTGAGACTGTGTTACCTCAATAAGAACGATTGTTTTCAACTCCGTTAGTTTACCTGCAGATTTCATCATTTTATTTTTCTTAAACTGTCAAATAATATTACATTGTATAAATGTATCATATGTTTATTACCCATTTATCAGTTGATGGACATCCAGGTTGATTTTACTTCGTGGCTATTGTGAACAGAGCAGCAATAAGCTTGGATAAGCAAGTATTTCTATAGCCATATATGAAGTTCTCTGGGTATAGACCCAAGGATGGCATAGCTGGTAAACGTGCTATATCTATTTCTAGTTTTGGAAGAATCTTCACAGTGATCTCAATAGTGGCTGGACCAATTTGTACTCCCACTGGCAGCGGATAAACGTTCCCTCTCCCCACATACATGCCAGCATTTGTTATCATTTGGCTTTTCTTACTCTTAGCCAATCGGACAGAAGTAAGATGAAATCTCAAAATTGTTTTTATTTGCACTTCCTTGGTAGCTAACTAAGGATGCTGGACATTTTTTAAAAGACTTCTTAGCTATTTGTATTTCTTAAGAGAACTCTGTTCAGTTCCATACCCCAGTAATTAATCGGTTCTTTGAGTTCTTTATATATTGTAGATACTCAGCCTCTGTCAGATATACAGCTGACAAAGGTTTTTCCCCATTCAGTGGGCTGCCTTTTCACTTGAATGATGGTGTCTTTTGCTGTACAGAAGATTTTTTTTTGTACAGAAATTTTTTTAGATTGATGAAAATTTTTTTCATAATGACTGTGCTATTGGGGTCTGTCTAAGCATAGTCCCAATTCTCTCTTCTATCAGATTCAAGGTATCAGCATTTATATTGAGGGCCCTGATCCATTTGGAGTTGAGACCTCAACAGAATAAGAAATGAGGATATAGTTTCATTCTCCCATGGAGCTATCAGTTTGACCAGCATCATTTACTGAAGATACTGTCATTTCTCCAATGTGTATTGCTAACCTATTTGTCAAAAAATTGTTAGTATTTTGTGTTTCTGCTTTAGATTGCTTTTACACTTTCTGTGAAGAATCACTTTGGGATTTTGAATGGGAATGTATTGAATCTGTAGCCTGCTTTCGGTGGGCTGGCTGTTTTCACAATATTAAATGATGGAGGAAGGTCATTGGTTAATTAAATAAAGAAGCTGCTTGCCCTGATAGGTTAAAACATAGGTGGGAGGAGTAAACAGAACAGAACGCTGGGAGGAAGAGGAAGTGAGCTCAGAGACTCGACAGCTCTCCTCTCGGGGGCAGACGCCTCAGAGAGACACGATGCTCCACTCTTGCAGGCAAAGGCGAGAGCTCTGCTCTCTGAAGCACACGCGATGAAGCTCCGACCCAGGATGGACATAGGCTAGAATCTTCCCGGTAAGTGCACCTTGGGGTGCTACACACAGATGATTAGAAATGGGCTAGTCCAGGTGCGAGAGTTAGCCTAGAAGAGGCTAGATAGAAATGGGCCAAGCAGTGATTAAAAGAATACAGTGTCCGTGTAATTATTTTGGGTAAAGCTAGCCGGATGGACGCTGGGGTGCTGGAGACGCAGCCTCACCGCTCCTATTACAACAATTAAATTTCTAGATCTATGAGCATGGAAGGGTTTCCTATCTTCTGTTGTCTTTCTTCAGTATCTTACAATATTCATTGTACAAGTCTTTCATTTCCTTGATTAAACTTATTCCATTACATTTTAATCTTCGTTGAGGCTGTTATAAATAAGACTATTTCTCTGACTTCTTTTTCAGTATGTTTATTATTGGTATCTATAAAGATGACTAACTTTGTGTGCTAATTTTGTGTCCTGCTACTTTGCAGAGTGCATTTATCAGCTGTAGGACTTGTCTGATGGACTTTTAGGACCTTTAATGTATAAAATCATATTATGTGCAAATAAGGATTATTTGACATCTTTCCTTACTATTTATATCCACTTTCCCTCCTTCATCTGTCCTATTAACCTAGTTAATACTCCATGAATTTTAAAAAACAGGAGTGGAGCAATGGGAATACTTGTCTTATTCTTGATTACAGTGGAAATTCTTTGAGGTTTTCTCCCATTTTGCATGACATTAACTGTAGGCCTGCTATATATTGATTTTGTACTGAGATATATAGGCTGTAGCCCTAGATTCTCCAGGACTTTTATCATGAAATAATGTCATTTTTGTCAATGTAGTTTCTGTCCTTGAATATATTTATGTGGTAGGTAATGTTTATTGATTTATAGATGTTGAACCATAAGACTAGGAAGTATAAGGAGAGATAACTAACTCTAAAGACCATTGAGATGTTCATTTGGAAACCTACTACTTTGGAAGCTTCTTAAAATATATGCATAATATAAAGGATATAAATGCAGTTACCATATAAGAAAGGGCATTGCCTCTCCAAGACACCAGTGTGTTACCTTTGTTAAAGGTATTGTTCAGCGGAATCCCATCCACCACCCCAAAAATGTAGGCTGTTATCATTGCTCTTGGTTGCTCTCCAGAACTTGACAGTAATAACCTATTGCTAACAATACCACATACTTAAGTCATGGAACCCAGAGGAATAGAACTGATGTTAATCTGGGTGTGTATCCCCTACTGGTTGTCTTATAGTCCTGGAAGGCAGCATCCATGCCTTCCAGAGGAGAGAAGTCTTCATGGATGTCACCCAGATATGAATCCTGAAAGCTACAATAATGACTGTCCTTGCAGCCTGTGCACACTGATTCGACAGTGGCATGAATGTTATGGAAGTAGCCAAATACTTTCTTATTGGATCTAGGGTTCACTACAGAAAATAGGACTAATTCTGGGACATGAACCAGTAACTATATAGATCAGAGGCACTATGGTATGATCTACTAATATCATTCTGCTAAATAAAAATACTATTAAAATGAATCCTAAAAACTTATCATAATACTCATGGACTAAGACATCTTGCAGTCCTAATTGGAGATGTTTCCTTTTGCAATAGGCAGTGCTTATCACAGAAACCCACAATTAGCCAATATTTAAAAATAAAAGACCGCATGCAACATACTCATCCTTAAGTGAGACATCTATATCATACCCTCTCCTCTCAAGGCTTGGGAAATCATTGAGAAAGAGGGGCAAAAAGTTTGTAAGACCCAGAAGCAGTAGGTGCTATAATAAAAGTTTTTTTTTACATTTCTAAAGTTTAAATCACACATTAAATCCCACACACTAACAGTGGGAGACTTCAACAATCCACTCTCACCATTGGGCGGGTCTACCTGACAGAAAATTAACAGAGAAATAAGGAAACTACCAAATGTTATGAATCAAACAGACTTAACAAATATCTATAGTATATTCCATCTAAACATAAAAGAATATACCTTCTTCTTAGCACCTCATGGAACCGTCTCAAAAATTGATCTCATACTAGATGACAAAGCAAACCTCCACAGAGACAAAAAAAATGGAATAACCCCATGTCTCTTATCACATCACCATGGCTTAAAATTAGAATTCAACAGCAAAACTAATTCCAGAAAACCCACAAACACATAGAAATTAAACAATGTTCAACTGAATCATCAATGGGTCAAGGAAGAAATAAAGGAAGAAATTAAAGACTTCCTAAAATTCAATGAAAATGACCACACAACATACCCAAATTTATGGGACATGATGAAAGAAAGCAGTGTTAAGAGGAAAGTTTATAGCACTAAATGCCTACATAAAGAGTCTGGAAAATCCCACACCAGTGAGTAAACAGAACATTTTAAAACTCTAAGAACAAAAAGAAGCAAACTCACACAGAAGAATTAGACAGGCAGGAAATAATCAAATTGAGAGCTGAAGTCAACAAGATAGAAACACAAAAAAAATCATTAAAAAGAATTAATGAAAGAAAGAGTTGATTCTTCAAGAAAATCAACAAAATAGAGAAACCCTTATCCAAACTAACCAAAAGGCAGAGAGAGAATATCCAAATTAACAAAATTAGAACTGAAAGGGGGGACATAACAACAGACATGGAGAAAATACAGAGTTACGTCATATTTCAAAAACCTGTACTCATACTCCACAAAATTGGAAAACTTAAAGGAAATGGACAACTTTCTAAATAAAATCACTTACCAAAATTAAATCAAGACCAGATGAGCAGATTAAATCGAACTATAACTGCTAAAGAAATAGGAGACATCAAAAATCTCCCAACCAAAAATAGCCCAGGACCAGATAATTTCAGCTCAGAATTCTACAAGATTTTCAAAAAAGAACTAATGCCAATACACCTCAAATTGTTCCACACAATAGAAACAGAAGGAACATCGCCAAACTCTTTTTATGAGGCTATAATTACACTGATAACCAAATCACACAAAGACATTACTAAGAAAGATAATTGCAGACCAATCTCACTCATAAACATTGATGCAAAAATGCTCAGTAAAATACTGGCAAATAGAATCAAAGTACACATCAGGAAAATCATCCACCATCAAGTCAGCTTCATCCCAGAGATGCAGGGATGGTTCAACATACAAAAATCTGTCAATGTACTCCACCATATAAACAACCTGAAAGATAAAAAACAAACATTCACCTCATTAGATGCTAAAAAAGTTTTTGACAAAATACAACATCCCTTCATGATAAAGGTCTTGGAGACAGCAGGGATACACGGAACATACCTAAACATAATAAAGGTAATATACTGCAAGCCAAAAGCCAACATCAAACTAAATGGAGACAAACTCCCAGTGATCCCACTGAAATAAGGAACAAGACAAGGTTATCCACTCTCTCCATATCTATTCAATATAGTTCTTGAGATTCTAGCTAGAGCAATAAGACAACAAAAGGAGATCAAGGAAATACAAATTGGAAAAGAAAAAGTCAAACTCTCACTATTTGCTGATGATTTGATAGTTTACATAAGCGACCCCCAAAATTCTCCCAAGGAAATTCTACAACTCATAAACACTTTCAGTAATGTAGTAGGATACAAGACTAACTCAAAAAAATCAGAAGCCCTTCTTTACAGATGATAAATGAGATGAGAAAGAAACCAGAGAAACAACACCCTTCACAACAGCCACAAGTAACATAAAATATCTTGGAGTAACTCTAACCAAACAGGTGGAAGACCTGTATGACAAGAACTTTAAATCCTTGAAGAAAGAATTGGAGAAAACACCAGAAAATGGAAAGATCTTCCACATTTTGGGGTAGGTAGAATTAACATAGTAAAAATGGCAACAACAAAAAAAATCAAATAAACCAGCCAGCCTTACACTTGTTTTTATTAAATTTCTCCCAAGTTTTCATCTATTTATACTATTTATTTTCTACCTGGTGTCATAGTTTTGACTAATTTCTTTAGACAGAGACCATGTTATACCCACACAAATATAAAGGCTTCCAACAGCCAAGTTTTGCAAATCACAAGTTTTAACACATCACAAATTAGAGGCTGATGGTTTGACTTTAAGTCTTGAAGGATAGGTTATTTTGATGCCCTGACCTCCTCGCTCTGCAGAGGATTCAGTCTTCAGCAAGCCCAACACTCTTTTGAAAGCTCCAAGTGTAACTGTCACAGCCACCTGTGTGTCGTGGCTTGTCTCCTGGATGGACTACGTTCGAGTTTCTGGGATGTACTGGGGCACTTCTTGTATGCTGGAGAGAGCACCTTTCATTTCACTTTTGCGTCTCACAATGTGACATTTCCCCTGGTCCTGCAATCCTAACATATATAGATGTCTGCAGCTCTACACCTATTCCTTCTTCGTTATGCATCCATGAAGATGAACTTGGGACAAACTCACTGTTGCTTTCCCAGTAAAACAATTTGAACGTAATGTTCCCACCTACAGGTAAACCAAATCATCTGATAAAATTGGTGGTACCGAAACTGAGGAGATCTAAAAATACCAGCGCTCTGGGGTGACATAAATACTATGACTGGGAGCATCTTAACCACAGAATTTTTGCCTTTTATACATTCGGGAGGTTGTTGAGTTGTTCTCTTCATGGCCCTTACTAAAATGCTTATATTGAGGGAACACACAACTGTCTGTTTATTTATTCTTTTTTCAAAATAAATCCATATTTGTAGCCTTCTCGTAATGTCTGGTTCAACTTCCAGCCAAACAAGCAAATACATTCTCTCAGGAATGATAATTCTATACTGTTTGTTGACAGTTTGTCTGATAAAGAGCCGTAAGCCTACATCACATATTTATGTGTGTGTGTGTGTGTTGTATCATATCTATGTATATGATGTATATGTATGTATGTGTGCACACACAAACCTTCTCAGGTTGATTTAGCACTGGAATAATTTCTAATCAATCTTTACAATCTACAAAAAGTAGCTCCAAATTTTTTGAAATGTCCTGTCTGATATGAGAGAGACATAGTATTCACATAGAGAATATAATATAATGTCTTTTCTTTTTCATTGAATTGTATTGACTTGTCACACATGCAAAAAACAAACTGGTTTTTGGTTAAATTGTCACTCACAGCATTGCCTGTGCCCAATCATAGCTAGCCTAATTAGTCTGAAACTGAAGTGTTTTTTTTTTTTCGAGACAGGGTTTCTCTGTGGCTTTGGAGCCTGTACTGGAACTAGCTCTGTAGACAAGGCTGGTCTCGAACTCACAGAGATCCTCCTGTTGAAGTTTTTTTTCTTGCTGATGGAACAGGACTGTGAAATAAATTGAATTGGGATGACCAATAACAATAGCATTGGTGATTAAGATGACTGGCTAACAAGACCATTAAGACTGACACAAAGGAAACCACGCCCATTTCAGGAGACATGAAGAGACACTTTCTGTGGCTTCACTCTGGTTCTCACTCTGGTTCTCTTTTCCTTACACAGAATCCTCTAGAATTGGCAGTTCTACTGCCAAAACACAGGATTCTTCAGTCAAAAAGCCTCAAGGGAGGCTTTTTCTTTTTCATATTCTTTTGGCAGTCTAAGGAATCAGGATTTAAAAAAATAATAAACAACAGGAACATAAGATCATAGTCATAAACAATAACCAAAACTATGCAAATAAATCAGAAAAAAAACTATATTTTTCTGGGTAAAATGTGAAGCCAGTGTACATGGATTCAGCAAATAGTTACAAAGATTAGCCTGAGTTAGCTGGTTCCCTGGCTACAGGTGCCCAGTTCAGGAGGTAAACCGTTCTCCAATTAATTTAACACTGTGGAAGGCTCCAATTCCAAGGACAAAACACCTTTACCAATTTTGTGCTGCTTGATGTATATGAACTCTGGTTTATTATAAATGCAAATTTTTAAATTGTAAACAAGAGATTATTTAATAAAAAAATATTGATAGATATAGAAATCTTTCAAAGGAGCCCCTTAGCTGGGAGTCTCTTTGACACCTCTGATCAGCTGAGTTGAGAGTTCTAGCAAGAGTAACATTTTCTATGAATGCCATCTGCATAGAGACAACAGTCCATTTATTTAGAGATACTTCAAAGAAGAATTCTAAAACAGCAATGAACCATGCTTAAAGGTTAAGCTTACCTGACCTTCGAGTGTGACCTTACTGCTTTCCCAGCTACTCTCTGGGAATATCACAAACACTCTAAGTTTTGCTTTACAGCAAAAGCATCTGAACACACTGGGGAGACGGCTTAGTCAGCAGCGTGCCTGCCATGCTCACATGCACACCTATGCTCAGATACACACAGAAAAGTCGGTGTGTCAACACACACGTGTAATCCTCGTGTAGGACGTGGGGAGACCTGACCATCCTACAAACTCACTAACCCTCCAGTGAAGCTGATCTGTCAGTTCTAAGTTCAGTGGGTTAGCCTACCTAAAAATAATAACAAAATGAAAGTGTGACATAGGGAAAAAGGATTGATGCCGATAGGAGGATTGGACAAAGCAAGAACAGGAGATGTGAGTATGTATGGCATACGTATATGAAACTGCCAAAGAATAAATTCAATTTGAAAATAAAACAGAGTGCCAGAAGGAGTCTACCTGATATTGACCGCTGGTATCCACATACATACACACCTATCCACACACACACATGCACACACACACACACGCACACACACAATCCTAACTTCCTGGCAATCCATATGACATAAGGTTACTTGATCAGGTGTCATGCCATCCAAAGAACACCAGAAATCGCTTTATTATCTCATTTACTAGAAAAAAAAAGCCTTCCTCTGCAGCTCCCTGAGAAGTCACTTGAGAGTCACCAAAGTCAAATATACCGCTGCTTACTTAGCTTACGGATGATTAGCTCTCTTGGGGGTCTCAAACCCACACTCTGCCTTATCCTTCTCCAGAGTCCTTCTCTCTGCTGAACTAGCTCCCCAGTAAACTCCAAGGCTGTGTTGGATGGATGCAGCATCCAGATTGGTTTTTTTCCTGTGGTGAAGTCAAGAATCTTGGTTCCCCCTCAGTAGGAATCTCAGAACAAAAGTCCTTAAGGAGGTTACTGTGTCAGAAGCAGGAAGCTCATGTCATCAGCTGTCCCTCCACTTCCCGATACCTTAGTTCTAAGTGAACTCAATCCTTACAGGGCATTTTTAAAACATTTTTTAAAATTTCCACAAATATAAGCAAATAAATGTATTTAGAATTTACAACCTAGCTTACTGGAAGAAGCACAGGCATGATGCTGTGTGTGGAAGTTTGAATGCAATTGGCCCCCACAAGCTCATAGGAAGTGGCATTACTGAGAGGGGTGGCCTTATTGAAGTAGGTGTGGCCTTGTTTAAGGAAGTATGTCAATGTCCAGATAGGCTTTGAGGTCTCTTTTGCTTAAACTGCACTCAGTGTCACAGTCCACTTCCTGTTGCCTTCTGACCGAGATGTAGCCAGCACCATGTCTGCATGACTGCCACCATGCACCCCACCATGATGATAGTGGACTGAACCTCTAAAACTGTAAGCGAGCCCCAGTTAAATGTTTTTCTTTATAAGAGTTGCTGTGGCCATAGTGTCTCTTCACAACAATAGAAACCCTAACGAAGACACTGTTACTGGAGCTTTTAGGGTAAAAGTCTAGGCTCCAGTAGCCTCAATTATCTAGACTCACCCACTGGTCCCCAGACGCCAGTTAAAAAAAAAAAGAGTCATGGCGAAAAACAGAAAGAGGAGTTACTGAACATGGCCACATTGGGAAGAACAAATAAAGAATTCTAGTGACTCCAAGTTCATCTTTACGGTGCTGACATGAGGTTTAGTTTTACACAGAAGGCAAGAAGTAGGCAAGTTACCCTAGCAGGTATGGTCTTGTCTATCATTGACCCATCATCATTGTCTCGTCTCTTATTGACCCATCATCATGGTGTTAGCCCCATCTGTTCTGAAATTGTTAAGATATTATCTCTTCATCACTGAGCGTGCAACCTTGCCTTCAGAGATCGTTGTCCTCATCTGAAAGGATAATCTGTCTTGGGAGGGTGGGTTTGTTCTGAAATTCAATGTGACTGAGGAAGAAAGATTAAGGCAATAATTTATCTCTGTGCCTTCAGCCAAACTACAGGTACAAAATTAAGACTTTCAATCTGCTTTTAATTTTCTATAGGCCCAAGTAGGTAGGTGGTCAAGTCACTTTGTGGGGAGGAGGCATACACATGCATGAATGCCTGGTGGAAGCATCTGTTCCCCTACAGCTGAAGTTACAGGAGGCTGTAAGCCCCATGATGTGGGTGCTGAAACTGAACTCAGGTCAGCAGATGCTCTTAACTACTTGTCCACCCCTCCAGCTCCTTAAATAATTTTGTAAAACCAGTTTCTAAGATTCTGTTACAATGCTATAGAACCTGCCTGCATTGGTATAGTAAAGATGAGATCTTAGAAAAGCATATTATATGTATTTATTAGAAGCACAGTCCTGGAGGCAACTGATTCAAAGATAGACACTCCTTCATGATACTTAATTTACTCAAATATAAAATGCAGTATTTCGCCGGGTGGAGGTGGTGCACGCCTTTAATCCCAGCACTCAGGAGGCAGAGGCAGGGGGATCTCTGTGAGTTCAAGGCCAGCCCGGTCTACAAGAGCTAATTCCAGGACAGGAACCAAAAAGCTACGGAGAAACCCTGTCTCGAAAATCAAATAGATAGATAGATAGATAGATAGATAGATAGATAGATAGATAGATAGATAGATAGATAGATAGATAAAATACAGTATTTCATTACTTCATTAAGGAGTGAGAACCAAGTAAGACAGAATAGAAATGTTTTAATGTATTGAATATATTTTTATTAATGATGTTTTGGTGATAGATATTAATTATATTTATAACCCTGTACTTTGATGCTTTCCTCTGTAAAGAAAAGAAAAAAAGAAGAAGAAAGATGAGCATTAAGAAGAGCTCCACTCCGCTGGCCTTGCTGCTCACACTCGGTTACAACAATTTTCTATGCTTTTAACAAATACATTTTCCAGAAAAGCGTAATCACCTTTTTGCACCTTTTTTTTTTTTGACTCTCCTATTTTCCAAAAAGAGAATTGTTAAAGAAAAGGTGTGTCAATAGATCCCTTCATTTGCTGCTCGTGGCAATTCTTGGGAATTCTTTTTCCTGCCCTACCTTTCCTCCTGCTGCTTTACTGCATTATCTTTGTGTTTTGCTCCTAGCGTGTGTTGTTTCCAAAGCCATTCCTCAGAAACCTGAGTTATTTTTTTAATAGATAGTTTCAGCTCCGTGGAATTTACTAGGCTGCCCCTCATTATGTTGTTTCTGACTTTGACTGATGGAGGAAACGGCCAGGATGACTGGCGCACCGGGCACAGGCTCCCTGATCACTGGGATCACTAACACCTAATCCTTCTCTAATTATGGACATGTCTCATTCCTGGCCATTTAACAACCTCACCACAGGGAGTGACTCCACATCCTGACTGGAAGGCTCCCTTGATTAGCTTAAACTATACATCAGAACCTTCTAGCTTTACAATAACCCAAGGGCCCTCCCTCCCAGAACGGAGGCAATGCGACATTCTTCATATTTGAACATGGACAGAGATAACAATTAACGACCTCCAACTTTAAGCAGAAAAAAAAGTAAAAAACTAAGGGTTTTATTTGGGGGTTTTTGTTTTGTTTTGCTTTGCTTTGCTTTGTTTGTTTGTTTCTAAGGAGCTGCTTATTCAAATAACAGCTAAGAGTTGAGAATTCTATTCCATTTCTTTCTCAAAAGGCTCACAATAAGACTCCTTAGTGCTAATAAAGTAAAAGTGGGAACTGAAAAACACATGAGCTGTGGGGATGTCGCTGTCACTCAACGTCTCGTACATCGAGATTTGAAAGAAAAACCACTCTGGAATTTTGAGGCCCTGATTCAAGCTTTGTAACATTGCTAATGCTCATAATCACACTCACAACGTTGTGTGGGAAACCATTACATGTCAACTCTGTAGGAGGCACCTCCAGTTACCCCCATTTATATGAGAGGAAACCTTCACAGAGA
>NC_022015.1:59397863-59400198 GCF_000317375.1 Microtus ochrogaster | reverse complement strand
CACTCACAACGTTGTGTGGGAAACCATTACATGTCAACTCTGTAGGAGGCACCTCCAGTTACCCCCATTTATATGAGAGGAAACCTTCACAGAGAATGCCAGTAAACTGGCAAGGACACTCGAAGAAAGACACAACTGAAATTTGAACTCTGCTTCACTGGAGCATAAATATTGTGCTTATCGTGAATCTTTCTTTTAGGTTTTGTTGCCTCACAATAACATAGTACATAAACACTTGCAAAGGGGCATTCCCATCTCTGAATGTCCATGGACGCCTCTTAGTGAGCTTCTGTTACACTGAAATATTTTTATCTCGATAGAAAAAGTCATTTTACTAAGCATTTCTTATAGATCACATTCATGTTACTCTCTTAGTCCTTAAAATAATTCTTCTGTCTTCATTCTTAGGTGGAAATCGTCAGGCCTAGAGGATAAAAAAAAAGTCCAGAGGCATGCTTGCTTTGGTGACACCCACTGTCATCATATTTCCTCTCGTGATGTTTAGACATATAGATTGTGTTTTGAATGTTCTCTAAATTATCTTCCTGAGAAAGTGAGAATCTTAAGATCTATTTTCACATTGATCAAAATCATGTCTTGTACAAAATAAGCATTCAACAGGTATTTACTGAGTGATGATCCGTTTTAGTCATAGTCAGTCATTGGTTTATTTGGCTGAAGAGCTTTTACATCATGAAGAAACCCGTGAGGGTATCTAAACGCTGGTTCCCAGGGTAGGAGCTCATGGCTAAGCCATACATTATAAAGCTATCACTTCATACATTTTTCTAGTGACAGTAAATCCTTAGTTTTTGGGAAAATTAGAACATTCAGTTCAGTTATCTATTGACCATCATATTTTGAGGTGCACTTATTAATATTGTCAATGGAGATAACAAACAGGAAATGCTTTTATGAAAATCCAACAAAAAAGATTCATTCCACATGCAAAAGAAGACAACCCTATAGTGTAATAGTTTTATGGAAGAATGAGTATTTCTATATATTTTCCTTCACTTTCTACTGTTTGTTATCTACCATTGTATTAGTGAATATTGAATGAAGAGGTGGAAGAATAAAAAATAGAGCAAACTGAATGTCAAACCTAACTAAAATTAATTTTGGTTCACTTTAAATAAAAACCCATCTTGTAATTTTATTCAACTGCCTCAGTAAATGGCATGTAGACTTTAGATTTGAATAATGAGGCCTAGATCAGCAATCAGACTTGAAGTCGTCTTCCAGATAGATCTGCAGACTTGCGTTATTGTAGCGTAGCCTGTTATGGAACCAGTTTGTCAGGAAGAACTAAAGATTACCATGTTAACCAAAACAAGCTAGGTTCACAAGGACAAGTATCTCGCATTGTGGAATTTAGGAGTAGGGGAAAAAACAAGAAAATAAAGTAGGGTGAGGAGTAAGAAAAGTCACTAGAGAGTAAAAGATGATCAAAGTACATTCTACACATGTATAAAATGTGATACGGAATCCAATTGTTTACAAAAATGACTTGTTTCCCACCTGCTTTGTAAGTTCACTGCTAGGCATTTTGCACACAACAAAATATAAAAATAAAACAATTGTTTTTTTTTTTTATAAAATTTGGAGGTTACCCTGTCTCGAAAAACCAAAAATAAAAAAAAATTAAAATTTGGAGGTTTTTTTGCAGTGGCATGTGCCGTTATTTAAGTCACCATATCAAACTCTGTGAGCTCCATCCTGCCTCCAAGTCCTTTCTCTGGTCCGGAACAGTAATATCTCAACCTAGACTTCTGCAGAAGTTCCTTGCGAACATCTCTGCTTCAACTATCACCAGAAAAGGTCTTTTACATTGTGATTAGACTCATGCTGGCTCTCTTGTCTTCTGGGAAAAGATTTCATCTAGTTCTAACAATTTCGAAGACCACCTTTTGGGAAAAATGAGATCAAAGATAACACTGACTTAGTGATAAACAGGACAGCAAAACTTAACCAGGACAGCACAGAGATGCTCCTCTTGACCTCTATTTAAGCATTAACCTTATCTGAGGACCACAAAAATTGTACGTGGTGCAGGAACTTAACCCATTCTTGCTGTTTTTTAGAACAAGAACATCCCTTACTCATAAACTGATAGTTTATATATAGAACTTAACGTAACATTGGGGCCTGCTTGTCGGGGTTTATATCCTGCCCAGTTCCCACAGCTAGTAAGCCCCCAAAGAAAATCATACGGAGGTCTCCATAAAATTATAAACTGATTGGCCCATTAGCTCAGGCTTCTTATTAGCTCTCATAGTTTATATTAATCCATTATTCTTATCTATGTTAGCCACATGGCTCAGTACCTTTTTCA
>NC_022015.1:59393816-59397303 GCF_000317375.1 Microtus ochrogaster | reverse complement strand
GCAGAAGTATAGACACAGGAATCGTGTGCTGTACAGATGACATATAAAAGTTCCAATCCTGAGGGTATGATGCCATCAAGTTTTACTTTTCATCCAGCTCTGACCTATTTATCTTCTTGGTTCTGGTGATGGTGGCTTGTGCCTTTATTCCCAGAACTCAAGAGGGGAGGTGAGCAGATCTCTATGATTTTGAGGCCCTACATGGTAAGCTCCAATCCAGTCAAGCCTGCATAATAAAACTGAATCAAAAAAAATAGGAAAAAAAGGAAAAACAGCATGTAATAATAGTAAAAAGACAACTGAAATTTTCCCTTTAGTGACTCTTACAGTGTGCTTAATTGAAAAGAGATAACAAATGCATTTATCTTATTTTTGTTTTTGTCTTTTGAGGCAAGATCATGTAGTCTGGCAAGGTTTTTCGTAGGTTTTCTGTTTGTTGGTTGGTTGGTTGTTTTTCAGTCACAAAACATTGGGAGAAAATATTTTATAGCACTATAATAGTAGAAGTTTACATTGTTAGGGTGTGGTCTGTTTTACTATAAGGCAGGAGAGATGGCTCAGTGGTTAAGAGCATTGCCTGCCCTTCCAAAGGTCCTGAGTTCAATTCCCAGCAACCACATGGTGGCTCACAACCATCTGTAATGAGGTCTAGTGCCCTCTTCTGGACAGCAGAGATACACACAGACAGAATATTGTAAACATAATAAATAAATAAATAATTAAAAAAAATAAGGAGATGTTTTTACTATAACAATAAAGATACTACAATAATCTCCTGCTTTAAGCAAGTCAGCAGAAAATTGCTAATGTAAATTTCTCAAAATGTTAATGTAGAATCATGTGTATGAGTGTTGTTCCTGAAATGTGTGTTTGTGTACCATGTGCATGCAGTGGCAGAGGAGACCAGGAGAAAGCAAAGGATCCCCTGGGACTGAAGTTACAGAGAGGTGTGAGCTGCCATGTGGGTGCTGAGAACTGAACCCAGGTCCTCTGGAAGAGCAGCCAGTGATTTTATCCACTGAGCCATCTCTCCAGCCCTACAAGATGAGTTTCCTGTAACATCTAAATAAAGACAAATATCATTGAGTAGATAAGACTGACAAGAACTGATTCTAATGTTTCAACCCTTAGACTTCAATGCAATTTGTTTGGCATAGATTTCAAGCGATAAAAAATATCCAAGATTTACATCACAACCGACTAATTGTATTGACTATCTTAGCACAATAATAGACCAATTTTAACTATGAATATTATTAATGAGTTCAATACTGAAATATTAGGTACTAACCAATGAGACAAGATCAGAATGGTTGTATTTATCATTTCTGAATTCAGGCTCTGGGACATGGGTTTGATGAATGTTGACTTTGTCTCTTACTAGTCTTATAACTTTGAGAAATCCTGCTATCCTCTACCCTCAACTTTTTCACTAACAAATTGGAATATATTTAATTGGTAAAGCTACTAGCACTATCTGCTGACAACTCTTGACTTAAGAGTGGAGGACGATTCTTCAGCATGGTCGGGGACACAGGTGAGACATCCCAGAGGGCATGAGAACAGGGGAGTTGACCTCATCTGCCATGTGGTAGCAACGGTGAGGGAAAGATGTCCCCCACCCATTATCACCTGTGACAGGTGAGAGAGCTGGCCCTGGGGTCATAAGAATAAGAGAGCTAGCCTGACCCTCCCCTGTTGCAGTGTGCAACCAAATAAGATGCCTCTTGTCTGAGCCACACACTAGAGTTGACCCTGCTGTTGGGAAGGGCCCTGCACCTTGCCTAGGCAAAACAGTAGAGCTGACCCAGGCAATATGAGTGAAAGGGACCTGGATCTGAGGGCCCAAGAGCAGGAGAAGTGGCCCAGCTCCTTGCTGTAGGTTGCATTGGGTGAGCTAGCCTGGGCAGTGCAGGAGAGCTCCCCCGAGTAGTGAAGATGAGGGAAAGCTAGCAAGCTGACCAACCCAGCCAGCACCCAGGCTCAGAACCAGGGCTCTGTTGGCCTACCCCAGCGTCCACCAAATCTATGAACTGTTGGACCATGTAAAGGGGATGAACCTACAGATCCAAAATAGCAGGATTTCCATGACACAGGACAACAGGCTATCCAAGAGGAGATCCAATGAGAGCCCATTACCAGTGGTGTAGCAGAAACCAGAGGCCTCAAACCAGATCAATGGCTCACAGCAATGAACACTTACAAGTAAAGCTGTATGGACTAAAGTGTACACTGTGTGACTCAAGGGGCCACACTACAGCCTCCATGACAAGAGTCTTCTTTTTGTTGTTGTTGTTGCTTTTGTTTCTATTTTTATTCTTTGCTTTGGTTCTTTGTTTGGTTTAGTTTCTGGTTTTTCTTCTCAATTTGATTTTGTTTTGGGGGAGGCTGCAAGGGCAGAGGACAGATGTGAGGGGACGAGGAGATAAGTGGGATCAGAATTCATGAGGTGACATCCACAAAGGATCGATAAAAGAAAAGAAAATTCACAAATGTACAAGAATGAAGAAAATGAGAAAAGATTGAAGGTGGAGAGAGGGGCTAGTCTCCTAAAATAAGCAAAAAAAAAAAAAAAAAAAAAAAAAAAAAAAAAAAAAAAGTTATATAAAGTTTTAAAGAAGGCTTCATTGACTACTCCTAAATTGAATGTGAGAGCCGGCACACAGAGTTCTAATCTGCCCCATGCTGTGCTTTCTTTCTAGTTTGAAATGCTAGTTAAGCTCCAGTTATCTAGCCTGTCTTTGTCTCATGTTTTATGAGATTTAAAGAGATGGGGGAAGCCCACGGGTGGTGGTGAATGCCCTTAATCCCAGCACTTCAGAGGCAGAAGCAAGTGGATCTCTGTGAGTTTGACGCCAGCCTGGTCTACAGAGTTCCAGGACAGCCAGGGTTACACAGAGACACTCTGCCTCAAAAACAAGGGAGAGAAAGAGTAGGAGAGGAGGAGGAGGAGGAGGAGGAGGAGGAGGAGGAGGAAGAAGAAGAAGAAGAAGAAGAAGAAGAAGAAGAAGAAGAAGAAGAAGAAGAAGAAGAGTATAAGAAGAAGATAGAGAAGAGAGAGGAAGAGAGAGAGGAAGAAGAGATGTGATCAGATTTAGAATATCATGCGTTTATTTGGCTTACAAGTTCTATATGGATTTTATTTCAAATGTAATAAAAAGATAAGGAAAACCTCCCTAATCTCTGTTAATAAAAGAAGAAATGCTAGGATTATCATGTCATCACCTTGTAAACCCACAAACAAATTACTACACAAAGGTAATGGTTTTCAAGAGTTGATAATGTCAAAGAAGAGATACAAGTTACCATTAAATAAGTGGAGCACCTGGGAAGTAGCCCTGCCAGGAAATAATATTCAAATTATATCAATTTTCTAATTTTAATTAAAGTTAGGCAGAAATTCATAAAACAAAGATACATGACTAATGACTTCATGGAATTAGAATCCAAAAAAAAACCAAAAAAACAAAAAAATCACAAAAGGCTG
>NC_022015.1:59387279-59392724 GCF_000317375.1 Microtus ochrogaster | reverse complement strand
GACAAGTACTGTGACAATCAAGCTACATCCCCACTCCCGTGGTTATCAGTTTGAGGAAAATGCTCTGTCAGATAAGATGGTTCACATCTGTAAGCCAGCCATTGCAAGGCTTATGCAGGAGAATCATGATAAGTTTAAGACCAGCCTGGGCTACAATGTAATGTCCAGGCTAGCCTGGGCTAGAGAATGACAGATGGTCACAGGGGCCTAAAGAAGAAGAAAAAAGGAGGAGGAGGAGGAGGAGGAGAGGAAAACCTCACTGGTCTAAAATATGTAACTTATGGTAGGATTGATAAATACAAATTGTGTTTAAAAATCACTCCGTCTGGGCAGAGGAGAGGGTGGTGGGGTGTCAGTAAGAGTTATTGAATTGGTCATGTTATTTTCGTAACAGTATATTGCTTTTTTTCTACAACTAAACATGACCTGCAATATTGCCTGACTTATTTTTGGCAACCACAGTTTGTTCAGCATCTCCCTAAATTTTTCAACAATTTTCTCTCTGCATAAATGAGCAACTTGTTATTTTTTTTTTTTTGAAGAATCTTAGTTTTCATGTTTCCAATGGCAACTGAAGTAGCAGGAATATCACACTAGTTACTTAAGTTTCAAAATGTGTTTCTCTTGAAAAGCAACAATTTGAAGTACACAAACATGATTTTACTAAATTACATTCCTTGCTACACAGTAAGCATCTTGAGATGGAATTCCTGGTAATGTGTGTGTGATACTTCAGTAGGAGATCGCCCTCTGGTGTCTTAATGAAGACAGTCACTAAAAATGGCACACAGTAGATTGCTTCCTTGATATTTTTCCAGGATGAGTCATTTCAAACAATAATATGCAGTCATGGCGTGAGAGCATAGTCAGTCAATTTTGTGGGGATGAAGAAGTGAGGATATAAATGTTCTTAGTCCTTACATCTCTTCTATATTCTTTATAGTTTTCATTATCCTATATTCCAGTTATAAGGCATGCTCCAAAACTCAGGGGGCAAAATGTTTAATTATAAGAAAGAATTTAGTAAGTGTTGTTTTCAAAATTGTGCAGCAAAGCACCTAAATTCTTGTTCCAGTTTTTTTTGGGGGGGGGTGGATTGATTGTGTTTGTTTTTTATTATTTTGTTAGGGTTTTTGCCAATTTTTCACCTATAATCTTAGGCAACCGATCAAAACATATTTATCGATGTCTGTTAGACCCTTTGAGTCTGACATAGTCAAAATAATATCATTAATTAAAAAAAGAGCTATCACTACCGGCCTCTGCATTGTAGGGGATGCCTATGAACTACATCAATAAATTTACAAAGTTGGAGTCCTTGGAAAATAAGGTTATCAAAAAATGATGCAAAATAAAGGAATGAACAGACCCCTATCATCACTATTCTTATGGCACTGAGAGTCAAACGTGAGCCTCTCCCCTTAGGTGAATTTTCTACTACTGAGATATATCTCCAGCATTCAAAAACAAAGTTCCCATAAACGAATTAAGAGCACTTAGGAATCGTGCCTGGAACCATGCTCAAGTGCAGACAGGAAAGGTCGTGAAGAACAACACGATATGGCTAATACATCTCCCTAGCTAGTGTGAGCTCGAAAGTCTTTCAGTTCCTCACCAGTTTTCCACAATGGTTAAGACATCCGGCTTTCTGATGAGACCCAGCTCAGACTAAAACTTCAGTGTCTGTGTCCTCAAAAATTAGAGTGCATGAACCTGAACTCCACAATACACCTTTGAACAAATGCTACTAACCAGTCTCCCTTTATACAAAGGTTTCCCCAAAGTGAGCTTTGCTTAACTACAGGTGGATCATGATTCTAGACCTCTGATAAACTCATTTCTGCTGTCTTTATCTTCCATACTACATGCTGGGGAAACACCAGCATGGTGTATGATTTGTCCACCAAGTTCATATCATTATCAAGGTCATGATCATAAGTCAAAATCTCTAAGTCTCCAGCTACCTGTTCAGAGTGACAAGTCAGGCTACGGAAATCAATATGGCAGTTCCTTAGAAAATTGGGAATCAATCTACCTCGAGACCCAGCTGTACCACTCTTGGGCATATAACCAAAGGACACTCCATCCTACAGCAAGAACACCTGCCCAAACATGTTCACTGTTTCTCTATTCATAATAGCCAGAAACTGGAAACAACCTAGATGACCCTCAACCAAAGAAGATATTTTTTTAATGTGGTACATTTACACAAAGGAATATCACTCGGCTGTTAAAAACAATGGCATTGTGAAATTTCCAGGCAAGTAAATGGGTTACCTCATCCTGAGTGAGGCAACCCAAACCCAGAAAGACAAGAATAGTATGTATCCACTTATAAGTGGACACTAGCTATAAAGGAAAGGGCAATCATACTACAATCCACAGACCCAGAGAGCCTAACTAACAAGAATTGCTGGGGAACAGGATGGGAACACATGGATCTCCCTGAGAACGGAAAATAGAATAGATTTTGCAGGTAGACTGCTGGTGGGTGGGGATGGAATTAGGAGGGAGTAGGCAGGAGGTGGGAGAAATGGAGTGAAAAAGTACTGAGGAGACATGACTGGAAATGGGGAGCATTTGCGAGTTGATATAGAAACCAGTGCAAGAAACTGCCCTTTCCTCAACTGCTGACAATATGCTAACCAAATTGGACAAGCAGGACACAAAAGAAAGTGACTGCTAAACTTTGCCAAGACAAAGTAGTACAGTACTCCAAAATTCCCTACTTCTCAGAAATGTCTGTCAGATATACTAGACCTGTAGGCCAAAACTGAATGCCCCAATGTTAAGAAGAACTTTGGGTGACTGTCCAGGCAGCCAGATGTCCTGTCATTAGGTAATATTACACCCTTCTGGAGTCTCTGATGAAGTTAAAGACTAAATAATTAAACTTACAGGTTTTTTTTAGTTGTGATAAAAGTAAATTTAGTATAAAATTTTAGATTCACAAAATAAGATAAATAATGGAGTATTTTCTCTAATTTTTCCAAATACAAGTGGACTGGATATTATAACTACAATTCTTACTTGATAACTGTTTTTGTTATATATAGCTTTATTATGTTAAAGTTAAAACCCTCCTTTTTAATTAGACAAAAAGGTGGGAAAATGCTGTGGAATAATCCTTTCATTCACTGTGAATATGTATTACTCTAACTGGTAAAGAGCTGACTGACTGATGGCTAGTCAGGATTTGGGGGGCAGAGTTAACGCTAAGAAGAAAGACAGAGTCTGAGGAATCTCGAGGAGACACCATGAGACACAGAGCAAACAGAATGGGCAATACGTGGTTGAGGTAAACACACCTCGGGAAATCACAACAATTAATAGAAATGAATTAATTTAACTCATAAGAGCTAGCTGAAAAAAAACAAGTCTAAGATTTCAGTCAAGCATTTATAATTAATGTGGTTATTTGGGAACTGCTTGGCAGGACAGAAAAGTCCTGTCACCTACAGCGCCTCACCCAATTGTCATCCAAGGAGCGCCAATTGATGGGAACAGACATGGAGACTCACAGTCATACACTAGGTGGAGCAGGGGAGCTTCCCAGAAGAGGAGGAGGAAGGATTGTAGGAGCCAGAGATGTCAGGGACACCAGAAAATCACAGGCCATAGAGTCAACTAAACAGGGCTCACGGGAACTCAGAGAAACTGAAACTACAAACAGACCCCATAGCCGTTGAAGCTAAGTCTTCTGCAAATACTTTATGTGTAGCTTGGTGTTCTCACCAACAGTGGGAGCGGAGGTGGGGGGGTGACTCTGTTTGCCTATGCTTGGGACCCTTTACCTTCTTCTTACTGGGTTACCACTTCTAGGCATGATGTGAGGATTTGTTCTTTGTCTTATTGCAAATTGTTAGGCCATGTTTGTTGGCTATCCCTAGGAGGCCCACTCATTTCTTTCTATTTATTTATTTCTTCATTTATTCATTCATTTATCTGTTTTGAAGGGAAAAAGGAGGAATTGATCTAGAGGAGAGGAATGTGAGGGTAGGGACTGGGAGAAGGGGAGGGAAGGGAGATTGTGGTCAGTATGTAATGTATGAGAGAATAAAAGTTAGATAATAATAAAATACTGTTTTAAGTAACAAGTTTGGAAGGTGCAACTCAAAGTCAGAAGCAAAGTGATTGCACCTGCAGCAAGCTGACTCAGAATAACACACAGAGGAGGCAAAGCCTGGGATGAAGCAGTTGTGGAGGCAGCAGAAAAGAGCCACAGTGCTCTCAAACACGCTATGGCAATCTAACCTATCACAGAGGATGATTCTGCAGCTATGGGGGTAAAGTGGACGTCTGGTAAGAGTGGGAGAAGGGAGGTAGCCCTGAGCAAGGCTGGCAGTCCTAGAAGATGCAAAAGCCCAGAGATGGCCAGTGGCAATCATTTAACAGGCACGCTTGCTGTATCCATTGGGAGCTTACCATTGTGACTGAGCCTTTATATAACCATCATGCAACCTTTTAGTCATTTCAGTACTAGAAGGTGGCATGTTCTGAGAAGAATTTGGTACTTAACCTCTTGAAATGTGTCCCACCTTGTTCACAAGAGACCTAAGTCACAGATGTTGGCAAGATAGAAAATTCTGTGCTCTTAGCCTAATAATGAGGCTAAAGGTTAGGTATAACATAAGGGCTTGCTTCTTGGGGTTTTCATCCTGCCCAGTTCCCACAGCTGGTAATCCCCAAAGAAAATCACACAGAGATTTCCATAAGTTATAAAACTGATTGGCCCATTAGCTGAGGCCTCGTATTAGCTCTTATAACTTATATAGACCATTATTCTTATCTATGTTAGCCACATGGCTTGGTACCTTTCTCGGCGTGGCAGGTCACATCTTGCTTCTTCCATGATCTGGGTAGAACTGCAGGAGGGAGCTTCCTGCTTCCCAGAATAACCCTGTTCTCTTTGTTCCACCTCTACTTCCTGTCTGGTTTTCCCGCCTATAATTCCTGCCTGGCCAATCAGCACTTATTTAAAACATGATTGACAGAATACAGACAATTATCCCGCACCAGTTAGGCTGTGGTTTATCAAGTGGGCGAAAGTGCCTGCAATGCGCTTAGGAAAGCCCATTAAGCCCATTTCTGCTCTTGGCCAACCCAGATCAGGGCTCCACACTTCACCCCTGATGGAGAAAAGGTGGCTCTTTCTCCAGGAGCTTCATGGAGCTCAGAGTTTTCACAGTCTTCCTTCTTCATGTCAGGGCTCTAAGTTCTGAGCCAGCCATAGCTTCTATATGAACAGAATCTCCTTTAAGGGTGCTCTACCACACCACAAGGACACTTGCTCAGCTATGTTCGTTATTCATAATACCCAGAACCTGGAGACAATCTAGACGTTCCTCAGCCAAAGAATGAATAAAGAAAATGTGGGCCGGGCGGTGGTGGCGCACGCCTTTAATCCCAGCACTTGGGAGGCAGAGGCAGGCGGATCTCTGTGAG
>NC_022015.1:59384831-59386914 GCF_000317375.1 Microtus ochrogaster | reverse complement strand
TCCTGGGTAAACAGGGGGTGGGTGGGATGTAAATGTGAGAAGTTGGATTGGGCACGGGATAAAGAAGGAGTGTAATGAAAGGGATGTCTTGATGGGGGGCATTTGGAGGTCAGGTAGAAACCTGGTGCAAAAGAAACACCCACAAATCTACAAGGATGACCCCAGGTAAGACTCCTAGCAATACTGGATAGGTAGACTGAACTAGCCATCTCCTGCAAACATATCAGTGACTACCCTAATTGTCCCTAATTGTCGTTCATTAGAGAACCTTCATCCTGTGAATGCTGGAAACAGATGCAGAGATCCACAGCCAAGCCCTGGACTGAGCTCCAGGAAACCTGTTGAAGAGAGAGAGGAAGGATTATATGAGCCGGGGTAGGGGGGTTGTCAAGGTCATCACAAGGGAACCCACAGAGACAACTAACCTGGACTCGTAGGAGCTCACAGTCACTGGACTAACAGCTAAGGAGTCCACATGGGACCAACCTAGGCCCTCTGTATATGTATGAAGTTATGTAGCTTGGTCTACTTGTGGAACTCCTAGCAGTGGGAGCAGAGCCTGTCCCTGACACTTCAGCAGGCTTTTGGGAACCTACTCCTCATACTGGGTTGCCTTACCAAGCCTTAACATGAGGGGAGGAGCTTAGTTCTACCTCAATTTGATATGCCATGTTTTGTTAACACTCATGGGAGGCCTGCCCCTTTCTGAACAGAAAGAGAGGAGGAGTGGGTTGGGACGTGCAGAGGGGAGGAGGGGGAGGAAAGGGGAGGAGAAAGAGGGAAACTGTGGTCAGGATGTAAAATAAATGAGTAAATTTAATTAATAAAAAATTAATAAATGAGGCTTCCTTAAAAATTAAGATAAGAAGGGGTATATGGGAAGGTTTGTAGTGCAGAAATTGTGTAATTATATTATAATCTTAAAGATAAAAGAAAATACTACATTTTGGGGGCTTAGGAAATGGCTCATTGGTTAAGAACACCAAGAGCTCTTCCAGGGGACCAGAGTTCAATTCTCAGCACTTACATGACAGCAAACAAGCGTCAGGAGCTCCAGGTCCAGGGGACTATTGAAACTCTTCTGGTTTTGACCATGACCAGGAAGTAATATGGTATACATGAAATATACAGGCAAAACACCCAGACACACACCCACAAAAGAAGTTATTTTATTAGGCTCTTATATTCATCGAAAGCCAATAATGGAAGAAGTGAGAACTTGAAAAGTGCCTACGATAAACATAAGCAGAAGAGATTTGTATTCTGAATGTAAAAAAATACCTATAAGTCAGTATATAAAGTACAGATTGATTACAGCAAAACACAATAGTTTTGAACAGATCACAAAAGCTGTGTAAATTAGCAATTAATGTTTTCATCATTATAGCACGCTGGGGAAACAAAATAAAAACACAGAAACACAGAAACGTACAAGAACGGCCAAAATCAAAAGGGCTAAAGTACATCCTCTTCCCTGAGACTTAGAGTGTCTACAGCTGACGTGTATTGTTGATGGAAGTGTGGTTCCTTCCAGCTGAATCTAAATGCATGCTTTCCCTACCACCACCAACCAATCACCAAGTTAGTGCACATATCAACCAGGGAAAGGTTCCTGAGGGCTTCTTCTTTTTAAAATTATTTTTAACTCTGTGCATATGTGTCAGTGTGTACCCATGAATGCACATGTCCATGAAGCTTGGAAGAGGGTGTCATGGTCCCTGTAACTGGAGGTACAGGAGTTTGTGAGTTGTCTGGTAGCAATATCTACTCTTAACAGTGGAGCCAACTCCCCAGCCCCGAGAGTTTTTCTTCTTAATAACCAAATACTAAAAGCCATTCAGTTGTGTTCATTAAGAACAAAAAGGTAAAGTATGATGTTTTAATTTAATTTAAGGGAGTTCTTCACAGCAGTGAGAGAAATGAACTGCCGCTGTCTATAACATGAATGAACGGCGCGTGCTTAATTATGAATGAAGCAAACGTAAGACATCAGACAGTACATACAGTATGATTCTGCCTATGAATTTTATGAACAAAATTAATTTGTTATGATACAGATAAAATCATACTTCCCTTTGGGAAC
>NC_022015.1:59376090-59384536 GCF_000317375.1 Microtus ochrogaster | reverse complement strand
ACGTTACACTTACATTCTGTACATAGTTTAGCACCGCATTAGGAAAGAAGTAAATAAAGTTATAAGTAGACCCTTTTAACACCTGAGCCTGGGCAGACTGGGCATAGAAACTGTGGAATTAGCTAGGGTGATGTCACTACCCTAGAAACTGCCAACGCAAAGCAAAAAGAGGACTCAGCAGAGCATACGTGTTCATCATAAATGAAAAGACCAAGCTCATTTTATTTTTGCACCTTCACAAGAAAAGACTATTCCAGAAAAAAAAAGGGTTATAGTTTAATTGGGCAGCTAATGTTTAATAGTATATATTTTATATTTCAGAACAAATTGTGGACTTATGGAGCCCAGTAAAAGATCCAGGAGGACTGAGAAGGAAAGCCCCTCACTCAGAGAATTCACAGACTGCTAAAAAGGTGTCGTCACAGGGGACATCGTTCCACTTGCCATCCAACAAGAGCACCACACAGTGTTCCTTAAGGCCGGTGTTATTGGGCTCACCCCCATTCCAGTTAGTGTAGTGCACTCTGCTGCCTGTCAAATCCTCAAACCGGTTTTCAGTCCTCTTATCTGTTACGCCCAGGTAGGCGATGTCTTTAGCCACGTTCTGGAGGACCCTGTTTTCCTCACCATTCCTGGGAGTGGCCACAGAGGCCTGTATTAGGGCACACAGAGTCTTCGCTCCGTCAAAGTTCGTCTTTCTACCACTGCTCACAAAGAACTTCTTTCCAACTCGTTCACTCGTAGAGAAGAGCACCCCTAAAACGTAAGAAGATGGGAGACACTGACTTATCTTCTAGACCACTCATGGTGTAAAATTCAAATTGAAAGGTGTATACTGCAGTTTCTCTGGCAGTATAGACCACAAAGAGTGCCTTCCTTCATGAACCCCCTTGTGAAATGCTTACACAAATCAAAACATGCTTCATTTATCTAAAATTCGAGTTGAACTGTTTGCCTTGCTGCTTTTCCTTGCCATCTTAGTATGAATCAATAGGCTCAATGCCTTTGTAGGTTTAGGTCTTCATTACAGAGCACATGTAATTTGGAGTTCTAAATTCTACCATACTGCTAACTTACAATTGAACAAGATTGTCTGGGACTATCTAGCCACAGCTAGGAGAAGCATGATTGGCTCCATTGTCTGGTTTAGATCCCAGCATTACAAAGGAGCCCACATCCTATTTCACAAGACTGCAACATATAAGCTGATTCTACCACTGAACTCTGTAAATTTGAATAAGTAATTGAATTCCCATCTGCCTCTGTTTCTCCCAAATGATTGTTGGGAGGGTATCATGAGATCAGAATATGAGTGGTTTTTTTTAGGTCCTAGGAAACCATATGCGTGCAGTGAGTATTCTCTGCCTTCTGCCATTCCCAAACTTGTGGTTGCCTGAACAGGAGAGGAAGGATACTTACACCTCTTAAGGCCTCTCAGCTCTGATTGTAGAGCTGCTATTTCTGCATCAATTTCTCTAGTGTCATATTCTAGAAAATTAAAAAGCAAAAAGCACTGTTATCCTGAGGATGAAAACTTTGCCTATTGGGGAGTGTGGTATATTTTTCAGATTTAAAAAAAAAAAAAAAGAAGCAAGGTTTACTTTTATTTTTTAACGTTGATATACTTTAACAGAGAAAACAATCTGTTTTTACCTGACCTAAAATATCAATCTTTGCCTGATACTTATTCTAAAATAGGCACTTATAGTAGCTACTTTGCTTAAATAAATAAATAAATAAATAAATAAATACTTGACTCCTTGCTTAAACTTACAAGGCATATAAAGATAGAAAGAATGAATGACCCACTTCGTGCTCCTTTACTCTCAACCACCTCTTTACCTCTGCACAGCAGCAGGCTAGGTGGCCACATACTGCCTTTTTAACCCATCTCACCCTCCTCCAGGACAACAGCTCAAGGCTGCCGTCATCAGATTCCAGGAAGACCAAATTCTCACAAGGCAGACTCCCTCCCAAGATAAGGCAGTTCCCCATGAGGGCAAGCCAACAGTGTAGAACAGAAATGATCGCTTGTGGGAATCAGACTGGTCCCCTCAAGTGATGTTGGCAAGAAGTACTTCTTTAGCCTGCCTCTCTGAACCACAGCTGGGGACAATCATCAATGAAAGCACCCCTTAGCAGGACTGCTTACCTGTGAATCCTTTCTGTCCCCTATTCTATTTGATCCTTGAAGACAGATTGAGAATCAATGATCCCTTTATTTGTTTCTCTCTCAGATATGTGTGTGCTTCATTGATATATGTGACCACTTCCTAAATATAACACCAGTAGCACAGACACTAAGAGCAACAGTTAATAAATGGGACCTCCTGAAACTGAAAAGTTTCTGTAAAGCAAAGGACATGGTCAACAAAACAAAACAAAACAAAAAACCCAGCCTACAGAATGGGAACTTGATCAGGAAGCAGAACTGGGCATCTACCCTTGCAGTATTGAGAAACAGTACACCCCACCAGTATTCTGGGTTCCAGAACCCTGAATGTCATCATCCCAGACAATCTGAAATGATCTCCTTACCGACACGCTCTCCAGGGTCTCCTTTTGGCCCCACTGCTCCTTTTCGTCCCTCTGCTCCTTTTGGCCCCGCTGCTCCCTTTGGCCCCACTGCTCCTTCTGGTCCCACTGCTCCTTTTGGCCCCGCTGCTCCTTTTGGCCCAGGAATCCCTGGGGATCCTGCAGGTCCTACCTTTCCAGGAGGGCCCTGCAAGCCTCTGAGCCCTTGACCTGTTGGAAGACAAACAAAACTTAGGTTGATATCTATGCTTTTGCTGCTCTTTTTCCAAAGGTTTGATGCTTAATCCCCTGTAGTGAGATAAGGCCCCTGTGTTCCATGAATTAGACCAACATGAGATCTACTTTCAGGACAGGCAAGACAAGCATCACACACTTCTGTGTAGGCATCCAGTATGCCAGAGAACTGGAGCTTTGTGTGTTTTGAGCTACATACAGTATGTTGTTGATGAAAGAACAATATGCCTAATAAGTATCTGCCGTAGGTTTCTTCTGGAACGTAGTCACAGAAAGGGGCTAGAGAGATGGCTCAGTGGTTAAGAGCATGAGCTAATACTACAGAGGACATGAGTTCGGTTCCCAGCATCCATTTGGGGTGTCTCATACCTGTAACTCCAGCTCCAAGAAGACACTGTCTTTGGTCTCCAAAGTAGCCTGCACTCAAATGAGTGCATGACTGTGTACACACACACACACACACAAACCTTGCATAATTAAAACTAATTTTTAAGAGCAAAGAAATCAGTTGAATGCATACCTGGTTCTCCCTTCTCTCCCTTGGCACCATCACGTCCATCTTTGCCTGGGAAGCCATTCAGGCCTGGAGAACTGCAGGCAATCACGGGGCAGGTACTTTGAGCACCTTCTGTTATAGACTCTGCATAAGCTGCTGTGACCACACCCAGGAGAAGGAGTGATGGGAACAGGAACATGGTCCTCACCTTGGTGTGGGGAAAATCATGGAAGATTACATCATCCCTTTCAGTTCATCAGCATGTATCTACCATACTGACCTCTGTCCTGTAACTTGGGGACAGACATTGTACATATGGATTACTCACTGCTAGTGTCCAGACTGGGTATTTTGAAAAGCAATCACGTACGATACTGTGTCTGTTAGTTAACAAAGGTAGGCATAACAACATAAGACGCAGTGAAGGCCCTTCTGAGGAAGGTCACCAGGGCCCAGGTCACTCCTCTCATTGCGGGCAGGTTATGAATGTGCTTCTCATGGCAGTGAGAGCAGAACTGCTTCATTTCACCAATCCACTAACGTCTCGTGCCTTAGAGGATGGGAATGAATGGAGCCCACTGTTCTAAAGGATCTCACCTACCTACCCTTGGACACCATCTGCAGCCCAAATCCTCTTTTCACACTGGAATAGACGACTTCTCTCCAAGATCAGCTAGTTATTCTTTCCCCGGTTTTCAACAGTAAACTGTGGGTTAGTGATTAAAAGAGACAGGACCAGACTCCGATCACGTAGTAAGTCTACTAGCCCCAACCCGAATGAACTTGAGTGCACTTCTCGGTAGTTCATTTCCACACAGCAAGACGGGGTTGCTGGGACAGCATTTAGTCTGTAAATTTCTCTCTGGTAGATTTCCTCTCCACTTCCTAGATTGTGCATGACCAAACTGCCGGCCACTAGCCACACCTGTGTGGAATGCCTCTGTTACCATCACATATGTCCTTCGAGGCTTTCTTCCAGCTATTCCTCACTAGGAGACCATAACATCCCAGTCCTGCAGGCCTTAGATCCCACGGCACTCTCCTTGCAATGTCTTCTTTGCAAACAGATAATTGAGAGAACGGACTTGGCCCAGCAAGCAGAGAAAGTGCTGCCACCAGCATGACTTCTGTCTGACCTGCCTATTACCTCAAGCCTTCAGACATGAATCAGATCCCTTGACCGTGAACAGAGGAACCCAAATCCACTCACCAGAAAGGATTTGCAGGACTTTTGACACAGCAAGGATTCAAACTTCCACTCAACTGGGAACTCTGACAGATGCCTCCAAGTGAGGGAGGAGCCAACTCTGATAAAAAGGGATAATCCATGCTGACCTTCAACCCCAGATTAATAAGCAACTCTCTTTAGGACTGTATTAGATGTTCCTCAGGAGGATTTACCCAGAAGCCTCCAGGGGGTGCAACATGGGTGTCTACCTTAAAGCAGCACCATCTCCCCTTCAATTGACATCCATTTGGCTAATTCTTATAACTGAGTTACCATAATAAGCAGCTTCAAGATGCTAATCATACCAATTTCCTTGCTTGAAATTGTATGTGTACAGAAACATACACATACCTGAGCACACATATGCTCTGTGCACACCCACTACATGCACATGCACATGTGTACACCATAAAGGATAGTAGACCTTTTTTGCTACTGTCAATACATGAAGAACACTTCTAGACTCCACACTATTGTCTTCTAGCTGGGATGTTCTCACTCTTTAGTGTTCTTCTCTCTGACTCTTTCCCTTCTATTCAAAGATTCTTGTCGAGGAAAAACTTCCTGTGATCTTATCTTAAATAGTTCTACCCAGTGCCCTAACAATGGACTGTGTTTGTTTGTACTGACTACAGCCGCATTGTATTCTAGCCATTTTAATGTGACAAAATGTATATAACATACCACTTAGACCATTAATAACTGTGTAAGTCAGTAAGAACATGTATGATGTTATGAGGTTGCCCCAACCCATCCCCAACAATATTTCATCATCCCAAATTTAAATTCCACACACTAAACAGTAACAACCCAACTCTCCCCTCCTTACCACCGCTGGTAACTGCCATTCTATTTCCTGTCTCTAAGAAGTCAACTACTTCAGGTGGAGCATGTAGTTGGAATCGTGCAATGATTATCCTGTAGTGTCAGAAGAAGACAGGAACATCTTGTAGGTAAATAGTCTTGCTTTGTTGCTCAGTTGGGGCAGTATAATAGAAGGGACACAAGACATTCAAGAAGTACAATTCAGTAAGCTCTGAACTACATTTCTTTTCTACATTCATTTATTTGTGTATGTTTGCATGCCTGTGTGTGTGTGCACGGGTCCATGCGCACATGTGTATGCCATGGTACACATATAGAAGTCAGAGGGCACAGGGCAGTTTGTAGATATCTTCATCCCCATACGGGCTCTGGGAATCAAACTCAGGTAGCCAGGTTTGGCTGCAAGCAACTTTACCTACACTGAGCCATTCCACCGGCCTCTGAGCTACGTTTCTAATATAGCTGTTTTTCTGTATCCATCAGCTTTTTACTACTCTAATAAAATACCTGAGATGATTGACTTACAAAGAGGAAAGATTCGCTTTGACTTTATGGTCAGCTGTTCCTCTCACTTCTGTGCCTGTGGATGTCCATGGTGTCTCATGGTGGGGGCTTAACACGGAAGAGGGCTTCTCTGTCTTGCAGCCTGAAATGAGAAGAAGAGGGGAAAGATAAGCCTACCCACTGCCCACAATCTATTTAGGAGTATTCCTCCAGTTACCTAAGACTGCTTACCAGTTTCCATCTCTTCATGGTTTTATCACCTGCCAATAATGCCCCAAGCTGGATACTCAGTCTTTAACACAAGGACATTTGGGGACATTACAGATCTAAACACGGCAGTTGCCTTGGAAAATCCACATTAACTTGGAGTATTGAGGGAACTCTGTGAGAGTTTCACACAGAGACTGGGAGGGGTGTGGTGGAGGTTACAAAATACCAGCATAAATATGACTGAGTTACCCTTCCAGGTCCCTTCCAATCAGAACCGGACGTACAAAGGATCCTGTTTCTTAATTCCTGCCAACACATTCCTTGTGAGTGTAAAACTATTCGGGGTGGTATATTGCCACAGGGCTAGATAAAATGTCTATTTCTTCAGGGCATAGAAAAAGCAGGAAGCATCTTGATTTACATTTCTTCATTACTCGGAGCCAGAGCTTCCCCCTGACGCTGCTGGTTTAATGGCAGAAGGTAAGGTCAATAGTTGGTACCAGGTCACACTGGAAGTGCTCTATTTGGTCACAGTGTTTTTTGCTTTTGTGTGTACTTAGTCCCAAGGTCAGGAAGCTGCCTTTCAGTCCCTGACCCTGTTATTCTTGGAAATAGTCTGTGAAGGGGTGGATACCTGGATGGGCTGTCAACCTGCCAGCTAACCACAGGGCTAAGCACTGTTTGCTTGATCAGCGTCCCCTCCAGTCTTTCATAGGGCTGTTCTGCCCCAAGAGTTTCTGCTCCACATCCATTGTCACCTGCACACATACAGACAGGGTCTACATTTGCCCTGGATCTCAGGGCCTTTCTGACGCTGCTTCTACTCTGGTGACCGCCCCCGGAAGTCCTCCTCACCCCAACTGGCTACCGAGATAACGGTCTCTCTGCCCTCCATGAAAACTGTCTGCTCCTCTCTCCTTGCTAAGATGGAGAAAGGACAAGATGAGAACAATATTTTGATTGAGAACGCCATTGTGGGGCTAGCAAGAAACATGTCACTAGAGAAATTCCCAGGAATCTACAAGGATGACCCGAGCTAAGGCCCTAAGCATTAGAGGAGAGGGGGCCCGATCTTGACTTGCCCTGTAGTCAGACTGATGAATATCTTAATATCCATAGAATCTTCATCCAGCAACTGATGATGGATCAGCTGGCAGAGACCCACAGTGTAGCACTGGGCTGAGCTCTCAAAGTCCAGTTAAAGAATGAGAGGAGGGGGAATATAAGCAAAGAGGTCAAGACCATGATGGGGACACCCATTGAAACAGTTTGCCTGAACTAATGGGAGCTCACCAACTCCAGCCGGACAGGGAAGGAACCAGCATAGGACCAAACTAGACCCTCAAAATGTGGATGACAATTGTATAGCTGGGGCAGACTGAGGGGCCACTGACAGTGACATCAGGATTTATCCCTACTGCATGTACTGGCTTTTTGGCAACCAATTCTCTTTGGATGAATACCTTGCTCAGCCTAGATACAGTAGGGAGTGAAGAAGGACACTTAAAAGAAATCCCTCACTAGCTCAGAACTGAGAATAATAGATGGTTATTTATTTAATATTTATTTAGGGGTAGACTCACAAATCAGAATCCTCTGTTGGAATGAAGAACAGTGACAGAATGCTGCAGCTGGACGCACGCTTTACATCGGCATAAATAGTATAAGAGACCATGCCTCAGTGAGCAGGTAACTTAAAGGCTACTAGCTGTAGGATTTCCTACAGCAAGGGGGGGGCGGGGCTTGGTCCTTCCCCAAAATAATGTGCCTTACCCTCTCTGAGGAGTGAATGGGAGATCCTGGGGGAAGGTGGAAGGAACGGGAGGAAGGGCGAGAGTGGGGACTGGGATTGGTACGTAAAATGAAAAGAGATAGTTTGTTTTCTTTTTAAAAAAAAATAAATGAAAATAAATTATAAAAAAGAAAATATTGTGATTTTTTTTAAAAAAAAGTTGGTAAGAAGCTGTGTGCTCTATGATCAAATGTCTCAAAAGCAGAGTCAATTCGGAAACTTACTGTGCTTTATAAAACAGCGGCAGATGTTCATGCCTCACAGGACAGCGGCATGTTTTGCAGTTGGGTAAGTCCTGGGATGCCCCTTTGGTTTGTGTAGCTGGGAAGGCAGAATGATTTTGACTTACGCTGCTGTGAGGGGCAGCAGAGAGAAGCGCATTTTTTGTCACATGCTCTCCATCCAGCATTCTAAGCTTCCATCTATGCTAATTTTTCTTCGCTTATTTTTTGCTAATGAATACTGTAAAGTTAAAGATGTTGCACATAAAACTTAACTGTAGTCAGGTGGTGGTGGCGCACACCTTTACTCCCAGCACTCGGGAGGCAGAGGCAAGCAGGTCTCTGTGAGTTCGAGGCCAGCCTAGTCTACAAAAACTAGTGCCAGTAGTTCCAGGACAGGT
>NC_022015.1:59373698-59375802 GCF_000317375.1 Microtus ochrogaster | reverse complement strand
AAAAAAAAAAAAAAAAAAAAAGTCATAGGCAAGGAAGAATAGAAGAAACAGAGAAGTGGGTGCAATGTGCCTGACTCTGGAATGCCAGGTAGCTGCCACACCAGTGCATTGAGCTTTCTACACTTAGAAAAATGCCACGACAGAGAAACCGTCTCGAAAAACCAAAAAAAAAAAAAAAATGCCACGGCTCATTGAGTACTTAGGCTGTTGCTAATTAGATAAAGTCTCCTTCCTTATGGGAATTAAACAAAAAAAAAATATGTAACCAATGTTAATTGCTGACTTGACAGACTCTAGGATCACTGGGAGAAGGACTTGTGGGCATTTCTGTTGGCGACAGATGAAATGTAAAGCCGTTTTCAGGGTATTGACCTACTGCCTTCTCAGACTGTTGACTCTTGCTCCTGTGACTCCCCTGCCATGATGGACTGTGCCCCCAAACTCTGAAGGAGAGTGAAGACTGTCACCAGTAAATGACAGTCCAGGAAATTTCTAGACGGATGGAAGCTCTCAGCTACTGCTCTAGCACCAGCCTGTCCACCTGCTGTCATGCTTCCCACCATGATGGCCATGGACTCGTCCTCTGAAACTGTCAACCCAATAAGGAAGGGGAGAAAGGGGAAGAGGAAGGAGGAGGAGGAGGAGGAGGAGGAGGAGGAGGAGAAGTAAAAGCACTTGAGAGAAACAAGGTTGGGAATCTATGGGTCATCCCCGCCATCTTCTGGTCATACTGAGAACTACAACAAGCCAAACTGAACCAAGAGCATTTGTTCGATTCCCAATATATGTCTTTCTTTGCTGTTTAATTTAGGGACAAAATATCTCACTTAATTCTGCAACATCCTGAAATGGTTCACAGCATATCACTTTTGTTCCTAAGTTCTCTGATCCACGGAAGCTCTTACATGATTTAGCATAAATAATATGATTTGTGAACGGATACCAAAGAAAATCAGCAACGGGAAGTAGTGCATAGGATAAAGCCCAAAGGAAAGCAGGCACACATTTCTGAGGGTTCTTCCCTGTAGGGTTAGAAAGGTTCATTCAATTCCTCCAGAAAAAAAAAAATTGTGATGATACATGAAAAAAATTACCCCAGGGAAATTTGTTAGTCTTAAAGTTCACAGTGTTTATTGGATGCTGTCATACAGAAGCGCTATGTTTGCTGTTGTGACAAAAATACTTTGTAAAAAACAACTTAAGAAAGAGGTGCTTGTTTGGGTCTGCAGTTTAAGAAGGAATAAAACCCATCACCTTGGAAGGGCACAGTAGTGAGAGATAGTGTTCTCGTTACATCCACTCCTGAGGCAGGAAGAGAGGAATGCTGGTTCTCTCCCAATGGACTCTTTCTTTCTTCGTTTCTATGCACTATGGGACCCAAGCCAGTGAGATGGTGCCACTTACACTCAGTGTAGGTCTTCCTTCAACTAAACCTCCCTGGAAACTCCCTCAAAGTCTTACCCAGAGGACGTCGTGGAATCCAGACACACTGGCAATGAAAATTAAGTGTCGCAGCATCACAAGCATCTTCTGCATCGCAGGTACCAAACCCCAGACTCCTGGAAGGGCACGAGTCACACTGTTCGCTCACAGTTTAGGTTCAATAAAACAGTTTGCCGAAGTTCCAGGGATGATGAGAACCCTTAACAGTTCAGGTTCTTGGCAGGAAGTTTTCCTGATGGGGTTTTGATAGCAGCGGCCAGAGTGTATCAGAGACAGATTTAATTAGCAGAGCAGTCACTAATCCCCAGCCTGGCCAAGAAGAACTTGGGGACAGCAGTCAACACACAAAGCTGTCTGAGAAGTACACAGACCTGCAGGATACCCAGCTGGAAGGCCCAGGTCTTAGCCTCAAGTACCTGGTGCCGGTGGAACGGCCTAAGGGTGATGAGCTGTTGGCCTCCTTACTGCTGTCAACTAAAGCAAGGTCAAGGTCAACAGAAAAACACAGCCACTGTCAGTCCAGAGTCATTGAGCTTTCACTAGCTCGGGTTAGCTGTTTCTGTGAGTATCACCATCATGATCTCAACCTCCTTTGCTCATATTATCTCTCCTCCCTCTCTTGGACTGGTCTCCAATTGCTCGGCCCAGCGCTTACCTGTGG
>NC_022015.1:59371359-59372293 GCF_000317375.1 Microtus ochrogaster | reverse complement strand
TCAGCCTACTGTTTGGCTGTGGGTCTCTGAATCTTTGCCCATCAGTTACTGGATGAAGGCTCTGTGATGACAATTAGGGTAGTCACCAGTCTGATTACAGGAGATTACCAGCTCAGGCTACGTAGTCACTATTGCTAGGAGTCTTAGCTGGGGTCATCCCTGTAGATTCATGGGAATTTCCTTTGCATCAGGTATCTACCTAACTCCGAAATGTCCCCCATTTCCAGTCATCCTTTTCAGTACTCGCCCCCTCTATCCATCCCCCAGCCTAGTCCCTCAAGTTCCTATCCCCACATGCCCCTAGTCCACTCAGGAGAGATCTTCTATTTTTCCTTCCCAGGGAGATCCATGTGACACACCCCCTCACCCCCGACCCACACACACACACCTCTCCCCACTTGGGCTCTCGTTGTTGCCTAGACTCTCTGGGTCTGTGGATGGTTGCAAGATTTTCTTTTTGAGTGAGTACATGAGTGTCCCATGTTGGGACAGTTCCTTTTTAAAGGGACAGTAGCTCCTGGGACTCTGGTGTGGGTGGGGAGAATACTAAGGGCTGCTGTTGTGGTCATGTGTCCCAGACACCCGGCTCCCCTCATCTCAGTTACGTGATCTGTTGGTTTTAATGCTACTGTGATACTCCTGAGGGTGCAGGCCTTCTAAGGATTTGCTATGAGAGGTGGGAAACCAGAGGGTCTTCCCAAAAATGAGAACCCTCGGGGAACTAGGCTTTTGGGGACTAGAGCAAAGAGGTGAATGGACACTTTGGAACCTTCTTTGTGTCCATCCCAGTGCTAGGCTTCAGGTTTGTTTTGGTGTTTGGGTTTTTTTTTTTTCTTTAATCTTCACAGAAACTCTGCAATGAGGAAGAGTTTAGAGTCTCCATTGCTATGTAATGAGACCCTATCTCAAAAGACAAAAGAAAAAACAAACCAAA
>NC_022015.1:59365396-59368774 GCF_000317375.1 Microtus ochrogaster | reverse complement strand
GTGGTAGGTCTTTCTCTGAGTTTCAGTTAATTATCCCTTCTGCTGTCCTTGAGAGTCCTGAGCTAAAATCATCAGTAAACTGAGGTGAAAGTGAGCATAAGGAGTTAGAAATCCTTTAAGTGGGGTAAAAGCAGAGCAGCAGCTTGGGCAGGCAGTAAATCTATGTCCTTGGAGACCTGTGAATATCATAAATGGGATGTTCTTGCCTAAATTCTGACCAAGTACCTTAACTTAACTGCATAAAGGTTAACTGCAAGATAAACTTAACTGCAGGAAGGCAGATCTCTGTGCTCACCTAACCTAGGAGAGAGCAACAAGGCCTGGCCAGTTCTGGACTATATGATTTTATTCCCAAATATGTAACAGAAAGGGAGTTAGCTACAGCAAAAACTCTACAGCAAAGGATAGTCACTTTACACACAATGCAGTAACGCCCCAAAACCTTGCCTTTTGGTTTAGCCTTTACCAGATTCCTTGATTCTGAGAAGTTGCTTGTGAAAAGATGGCTGGGCAATTACTCTATAATGTTGCGGCGTGGAGCAGGCATGAGATTGCAATCAGGTATTCACAAACACTCACTGATCAGCTTCTGAGTGACAGGTCTTGGCAGACACGAGATCCAGGAATTGTCAAGAGTAATGAGTGTCCTTGTCCTCAAAGAGATGACTGTAACAGAATCCGGAGAAATCAGGAAGGCAAATGCATGTGAGGCAAGTTCCCATGACAACAGTTACATGGAACAGTGTCTGAGACAGTTCATGGAGGTGTGTGTAGATGGGAACAGACACTCTGAGGAAGTCACAACCGGCTAAAGATATGTGGGTTGGGTCAGATGACCACCAGAACAGCAGTGCCTTGGGCTGTTCCTGTCATGTGAACAAGGGTGACATTCCCAAAGGGCTCTTGGCAACCTTCCCTGTCTAGAGTCTAATCGCAAATGTTCTGGGTTCATATGCCCTCTGTCTACTACTTGACCCTAGCTTCCTTGTGAGACAGCCACGGACAGCACATGCATGTCTGGGCATTGCCTTCTTCACTGATACACTGTCTGTGGATGCTGAAATAGGAATTTCATACAAAGAGCTCCATCCTGATGACTCTATTCAACACTGCTCCCAACTCCCTGGCTAACACTGTCCAAAGACAAAGTAACAATTCCACTGAAGTTCAACCTGAAGAAACAGTGGGTTTACTGGGGTTCTTTACAGGAGTACGGCTGAGGCTTTACTACAGGAGCGTGGATGACTCAAGGCAGCTTCATCACTGAAGAGAGCACCCCTAGCATAGGCAGAGTGCTCTTCTTGCAGACTGCTGGCCAGATCAGGGAGTCTCATCCCTCCCAGCAGTCCTTGCTGCTTATATGACCTGGGGGCAGGGACTTGTGGAGCTTGTAAGTTTCATGGACTTCCTGAAACCTGCCAGTTATTTATTTCCTGATCATAAGAGCCTCCCTCCTAAAGGGTAATGTTAAATTCAGAGTGCATTGCTACACAGCCCATGCCCAGCTTGGTGCACAAGCTGCAGCAGGCACGCCTGTCTGGGATGGTCAGATGGTGGGGGAGAGCAAATTGAAAAGAAAGCAGCCAAAGACATGCCCATGCTGTGAAACCAAAGATTCTGTGTCTCTATGAAGTGCCACCTGGAAGCATCACAGCCCATGGTGATTCTGGGCTGTGGGTGTCTCTCAGGGAGGCCTCTAGAAAGTGAGAAACTGAGCTGTGACTGGTCCGCCATCTGGGACTGCTTCCCCTTCTGCTCGGAAACTTGAGTGAATGCCTTCTACTCTTTGGGCCATTGTTTTCTCCATGGCAAAAGGAGACACTTGGGGAAATTAGCTTCAACTCTCCCAGCTCTGAAGTATTGAGGCAGGTTTTAACAGCACCCCAACAAGGGATCTGACTTTCAGCACCATGGACAGGATGTGGCACCCCCAGGGAAATTCACCTGACTTGACTGTGTAATCACAACTGGTCATCACTGAGAACACCCATGTGTTCCCCCAATCCTGGGGCTCCCTGTAACCTGTGGAGAGACACTGTCTTCTAAGGACTCAGTGCTCCTGGCTTCTGAGGCATAGCTGGATGGGGCTCACTTGGTTTATACCCTCCACCCTTCCCTGTCACCTTGCACTGTCTATGGGTGTTTTATTTATTTATTTATTTATTTATTTATTTATTTATTTATTTATTTATTTATTTATTGGTTTTTCGAGACAGGGTTTCTCTGTGGTTTTGGAGCCTGTCCTGGAACTAGCTCTTGTAGACCAGGCTGGTCTCGAACTCACAGAGATCCGCCTGCCTCTGCCTCCCGAGTGCTGGGATTAAAGGCATGCGCCACCACCGCCCGGCTCTATGGGTGTTTTTATTCCTGTGCTGTTGGTACAAGCCGTCACTTACTGCAGGAGTAGGCTAAATGTCCCTTGTCATCAATATGAAGACCCTATGGTTTACTGAGCACCTATATGAGGTCAAGCCCTGTGCTCTGGGCAAGCAGGGACCTAGAAGTGACAACTCAGTTGCTGAGGTTATTCCTTACTTTCAAGTTAAGTCCTTTTCCAAGGAAGCAAATGTTTTCTTTCTAGAGTAGCTAATTTGAATGACTCTCTGGACCTATCAATATTTATACTATATTACTATATGCCCCTTGTCTCTTGCCCTGCTAATTCCTCAGATTCTTTCTGTTATTAAAAATGAAAAAAAATGGGAAAAAAAGAGCATGGCACATTCCTTTAGCCTTGACACTTGGGAAGTAGAGGCAGATGAATCTTCATGAGTTCAAAGCCAACTTTGTCTCTATAATATGTTGAGATCAGTCTGGACTAGTAAGAGCTTGTCGCAAAAGAAAAACAAAAGTCTTTTCTTCAGGCCCAGCTTTCCCAGGTGTCTTGTTGGAGAGCTCCCAGTGGTGGTTTGCCATCACTGAGATGACTTGCACATGTCCGAAATGCCATCTTCCAGCTAGATTACCCACCATGAAGCCGGCAGAGTCAGCCATTACAACACACAACTCCACATGATGACTTTCCTGTTGTCATGATGGAGCAAGAAGAACAACAAGTTGCTCCCTTTAACTCGGGATTGCATCAAGTCATCACGTCACCTGCAAGGTGTGGGGAACTCACAATAAATCCAGAGAGTGCTACTTTCCCGTCTGGATCTAACAGAGAAAAGCCAGCGTCAGTCTCGTTCCCCTTGTCTGTTGACTCCTCCAACTAACCACCAGCAGTGCTAGACTAGGCATTGTGTGCAAACGTTATACACAGCCTGATATTTAGAGGAGCAGTAAAGATATGTCGTACATTTTGTTGAAAATAATACTGCATCAGGGCTGGAGAGATGGCTAACAGCACTGTCTAACAGCACTGGCTGCTCTTCCTGA
>NC_022015.1:59363685-59365296 GCF_000317375.1 Microtus ochrogaster | reverse complement strand
TTCATTTCTTTCTCCTTTTTAGTTAGGAGACAATTGTATATGAAAGAATCATTCCTATTTGCTTTTCTTGCTCTCAGTACAGAACAGGGAGGGAGAAAAAAAAACAAGCTCATATTCTATATTAAAGAGACTTAAAAATTGCAACTAATGGCTCAGAATGTTTCTTACAAAAACAAAAACACGTAGCAATGGAAGAGAAGAGGAGAATGGAAAAACATCCACAGGGCTGTGTGTTATTAGCTTCCCTTTGAAAGCTGTTGTGTAGAAGCCCAGAATCGATGTTGAATGGTCCTGGCAGAATCACATCACTATTCCACTGATTTCCCTTCCACTTAAGATGCAGCCTCCAGTCCACTGGTAGAAGCAGATACAGTTGCTAGGCAACCTCCTCCTAGAGGTTAGGAATAGAGGCTGATGTTGGAGGAAACAGGGTAGAATATAACCTGTAACGCAGCACAGTGTGACTGGGACAGACAACATCTGCAGGCTTCACACATGTATTTTAATTCCCGACAAAAAGATTTGCATGTAACTGGGACTTATTTGCCAGTTTGACTATTGATGGGAGAAGATGAGGATGGCTGTGGAGGGCTAGGGGTGGGGAGAAGGACAGGCAGGCCTTTTAGAATCCTCCTACTCCCACAATGAATAATTCATCCAATATCTTACACAGACAAAAATTGGGGTGGAGAGGTCAATGTAAGTGACTTTCTCTCTGTAGAAAGGAGGGGCACAGGGGATGTGGTCAGCTTTAATAAGGACCAAAATATGACCATTGCTTTCTACTTTTCTCTTTTCCTTTTAAAATGTTAGGTTTCTCAGATTTTATATCACTTCCCTGAAGACCCATTCAGAGGAGAAATTGCAAGATAACATTTGCAGTCAGTCAGGCCCCTTGAGCCCATCCCTTGTCACTTCCCAACCTAGACTTCTCTAATCTAAGAAGGGGAGAGTGAGTACCAGGGCCTTAAGGTGAGCAGCATCGACGTTCCTGAATCTGTCCACCTCCACTGGTTGGATCTTCATGGCTGCCATGTAAGCACTTACCAGATTCATCCTATGTGCTGATAACAGAGTGTGAAGCAAAGCCTGGGAACACAAGTAAAGAGAGAAAGAAAAATCACCGGGTATCTCAAATTAGAGAAAGCCTCCTAACATGTGGATGACACAAATTAGGGGCCACATGCTTTTACTGAAGCTGACCACTAGTGCCTTGAAATCTGCTGTCATCGGTGCTGTTATTGCAAAACAATGTCCCAAAGAGGAGTTTCCATTTGAATCCCCAAATACTTTCCTAAAGATTGATGTGGAATTCCCTTCTGTATGCTGTGATTAACATTAGTGGATAAAGAAACTGCTTTGGACCTATAGCAGGGAAAACTAAACTGAATGCTGAGAGGAAGAAGGCAGAGTCAAGGAGAAGCCATGTAGCCCTGCCTGACACAGACACTGGAACCTTACCCAGTAAGCTATAGCCTCATGGTGATACACAGATTACTAGAAATGGATTGAATTAAGATATAAGAGTTAACCAATAAGAAGCTAGAGCTAATGGGCCAAGCAGTGATTTAATTAATACAGTTTCTGTGTGGTTATTTCGGGTCTGAGTGG
>NC_022015.1:59362619-59363239 GCF_000317375.1 Microtus ochrogaster | reverse complement strand
ATTATTTGACAGCTGCCCTATCACTGAGCAACATACCCAGTCCCTGTATTCATTTTTTTATTAGGGAAGGAAGGGGAGGTATAGAGCGTTGAACCCAGGGCCTCGTACAGGCCAGGCCAGCACTCTCCCTCTGAACTGCAGCCCACGAAGGATTTTGAGGCGAGGTGGATGGTCGATGCTATGCTACAAACTCAGCTCTTACCTCACTTCACTGTCCTTAAATCTTAAATCTGGTATCCAAAAACAAAACAGTACTAAAATGATCCTTGCTGTGTATGTGTGGTTTGGGAAAGTGAACACCAGATGGCAGCATTTAGGCAGGATGTTCTGGAATGCTCCCTCAGGTCACCGCATGAGCCCCCAAACTCTCTGGTCATCGGGATTGCTTCAGTTGGAACCTCAATTGAGGGAAAGTATTTGTAAATGCAATTACTAAATTATGTAAGAGAGGAGGGTAAAAAAGGAACTTTTTTGGCATTTGTTTGTGTCCAGCACTTACTGTTTTGTTTTTGTTTTTGTTTTTTGTTTTTCGAGACAGGGTTTCTCTGTGGCTTTGGAGCCTGACCTGGAACTAGCTCTGTAGACCAGGCTGGTCTCGAACTCACAGAGATCCGCCTGCC
>NC_022015.1:59360202-59361554 GCF_000317375.1 Microtus ochrogaster | reverse complement strand
AGAAAAGAAAAGAAAGAGGGGGGAAGAAAGAGGGAGGGAGGGAAAGAAGGAAAGATAACACAGCCAGGCACTATGATGTGGTCAGTGTCTGTAATTAATTCCAGCTTCTCTGAAGATAAAGGCAGGAAGACCATGAGTTTAAAAGCAACCTGGGCAATGTAGGGAGACCTCATCTTTTCTTCCCCAAGATAAAATAGATATATAATATATATATATGTATATATATATATTTAAAATATCCCCTGAGCCAGCTGTGAAAGAATGTGTCTGCACCTCCAGTGCTCTTCAGTTGAGACGTTTCAGCAGCTCAAGGTTAGCCTGGGCTGTGTTAGAGATACCACCTCATAAGTAAACAAACAACAAAACAAAACTCCCCAGAGACAGAGGATGCCTACATAGTTCATCATGCCTGGCTCTATATCCACTCATCTTAATGGTTTGTTTGTTTGTGTGTTTTCCTTTAAACAAGCTAAGGTGGGAGTCTGGGTGATTTGATTCACTAGATGAGAGATATTTGATTCTCTGGTGCCCCAGCTATCATGAATGAAAGACTGTCAGCCAATCCACCAGCAAGACTGACCTCACACCTAGACTGGCTGCTTGGAGCACTCCACAGACACCGCAAAGAAACTACCACACAACAATTCCAGCTGCTTACGGTTGAAGAACAACTTCAATTCCAGTAGAGGCTAAGACTGTCTCAAAACAGCTTGTTTTACATTTCTTGCCTGTAGAGGATGGGTCCATTGTGGAAGACAGGATGACAAAAGACATAGGCCAGCAACCACGAGAAGGAATAGGAGGCCCGCTGGACAGGCAGAGGTTGCCGACACAGCTCCAGGCGGCAAAAAGTCAGTGTGAACTGCAGCAGGTAGTACTCTGTCTTATACCACCTCCTCTTAACTTCCTCCACACTTTGCAGTCTCAGGGTGGAGAGCAGGAGGAGAGAACACAGCGTGGACAGGAGCACTGACCGGAACTGGGCCACTCAGAAGGCGATGGTGGTGTGGAGAAAGACCGTGGCCACGCCTGGGGCCCCCAGCACACACCAACATAGACCGTGACAGCGGAGGCCATCGCCCATCCCTTCGGAGCAGCGCTCGCCCCTCAGCGGTTTGCTTTGCTTCCCTGGCCTCTACAACTAACACAGGTTTTTCTATCTGCCCCTCCCCTCTGCCCTCTAGCTGTTTGCTGTGCTTCCCAGGCAGGCCGAACTGCGCCGGGACTTTTAAGTTGGTCAGCTAACACAGGTTTCTATGATAAGATCAGTGAAACTTATATCTCCAGATTATAGCAGCTCTGGAAAAATACAAACACGTGGGTAGCCGCCATTTTAACTTCACTGCCTTCTT
>NC_022015.1:59357695-59358794 GCF_000317375.1 Microtus ochrogaster | reverse complement strand
ATACCTAACAGTCCCCAGAGCCTTTTGCTAACCCCAGCCAGCTTCAAGCATATTTTACAGGTCACCCCTGCTCCCTGCTGCCTGGGCCAAGACCAACCTACAAAGTGCTCCCCAGACAACACCAAAAGACCTGCACCAGTTCCTGGGACTTCACCATTGGTACCAACTCTCCTGAATTAAGAACACCTGCCAACTAAAGTCTAGTTTTAAAAACCCAGGGTTATCTGCTACTGTGTCCCATCCCATGGCTAGCCCCTTTTCACAGGGCCAATAATTACAATATTTTTTTTCCTCCTAGCCACCTGCCTTGTCATCTCCAGGATGACAGCAAACCGGATGCTGCTCCAGTCACACCTCTTGCTGAGCATGAGCCCAACTCCCAGCTCCCCCTACTCCCAGGTCGCCCATGCCCACAGGAAGTAGCCAGACTGGAGCCGATGTTCTTATACCCAAGGACTCTGAGATGCTTGATTGAAAGTGAGACCCCAGCCCTCTAATACCCCTGTATCCAAGGAGCCTAGGATGGATGATTGGAAGCATCACCCCAGCCCCTAGCCTGGGAATTGCGTTGGTCCTGGCCTCCAACTCCCAGCCTGCCAAGCACTGACCCCTCCCCAGGGAGGATCAGGACCACTCCCACAGGCTGTTTAGGCTCTCTGGAAAAAGGAACATGGGGTCTCCAGCGTTTGCATGGGCTCCTCTCCCTGCCAAGCAGTCTTGGTCCACCGGAGAGTGCTACATTGGCATTTTAATTTGGTCTGATCTGGACTAATTGGAGTTTTTTGTGTCGGCAGAGAGGCTTTTCTTAAGATTAAACCAAACATTGCCCTCACAAGGCTCAGTGAACTCTAGATGGCCTGCTAATCACTTTCACTCAGACTAGAAGAAAAGGACTTGATCTGATGAGCCCAAGAGCCTGTGGTGGGCACAAGAATAACTTCCACGTTATATGAGGAACTCTGCCATGATCGGTACAAACAGTCCGTCTAAGGTCTGTCGTGATAGGTGTGTACGCCTAACCACATCCTCTCTGTATCAATAAGTTGGCTGGAAGCTGAGAGAGTTGCACAAAAGTGTAATACCATGTTCTGGCTTTGTT
>NC_022015.1:59355222-59356915 GCF_000317375.1 Microtus ochrogaster | reverse complement strand
AACAACAACAACAACAAAACCTTTTCTGCCACGCAGTGACTTCCGTAGCAGGACGCACTCCACCCTTAAGTCACCCTTTGAGTTATAAACTGGTCCACGGACCTCCCTACATGCCCTCCCCCCGCCACAGTCTATCCACAACCTTCTTCATTGGGAAGCATCTCTCTTCACAGGAGCAAGGCTGGACCTAATGAAAGCAGATATTCGCATCTGTGCCTGAAGTGTGCAGAATATAATATGCCCCTCTGGCGTGCAGATTCCTTAAGGTAAAGGCCACCGAGAACAAGCCGTCCTGAAACAGTGAGTCAAACAAACACAGGAGAAAGCTTATTAACCTGTGACTTATTTAGGTTTGAGTTATATAACACCCCTTCTCAATAATACACTTGACGGTCTAGTCCCTTTCCCTAAACACACTAATACCTGCATACGTCCCTCTCCAAAAACTACACTGACCACACATGTTTCTCCGAACAATGGGCTAAGTTTCTCCTCTGAGGGTAATCAAGCTAAATAGCTTCTATTCAAATACATTCCCAATGTATCTAACTATGCAGAATAGAAAGGCAGATCTGGTCTGAACTAATTTTGGATGCATGCGCAGTAAGGCAAATTGCTCTCCAAGCAAACTTTCAAGAAGAATTCCCCTGTCCAGCATCTTATACCTATGCACAATCAGGCATGCGTAAAATCAGATGTATTATGGGAAGAGACATGTGCAGCAGGAAAAGTGGTTACATGGTTGAAGAACCTAAAACCAAGGGAGGAAAAAAATTGTTTCTCCTATAGTTGTCCTCAGTCTTGGCTGTACCTCGCTTCCCCCGTCATTAACTTGAAAATTATCTGGCTTCCATGAACACACGGGGTTGAACTGTCATCATCTTATAAAGAATTTAAATCCACGCCAGTGAGTAGGCTCAGCAGGAAAAGGCACTGGCCACCAAGGCTGCGTTTGATCCCCAAGATCCACATGGTGGAAGAGAAGAACTGATTCTCTCACACTGTCCCCTGACTACTAAAAGCAAACTATATAGCACGCACACCCCCTCACACACACACCCTAAAACAACAGAATTTTTATTTTTATAGAAATAAGATGAAGTCTCTAAATCCTATGTGCCTGAGATCTGAAACGCGCAGAGGAGACCTGTGTGCTCTTTCAGAGGTCATTTATGTGCAGATCATGGGTCACCCATGTTTTATTTGCTCTTTTCACAAGCTGGCCACAGAGTGACCTTTGGAGTTGACTCCCTGGGACCTATTGGTGTGAAACTCTGACCAGAGAGTACTGAATGAATTACGTCACAGGCCAGCAGCAGCCAGGACACCTTATGTGGAGATGAGATGGGATAGAGAGGGGGAAGTTAGGGGACGTGGAAAGGGGCCCCTCCCTTCAGAGTTCTGCTGAAGCTTCCCGCACAATTAACAAAATTTACTGTGAATAGACAGCATCCCTTTTATGTAAAGTTTTTTTTTAAAGAGGAAGAGAAAATAAGAACGAAGCATGCTTTGACCTGAGTGTGTATGTCCTTACTCCTTTCCCACATTTAAACCAGCAATCTTTTGGGCGTCCCACCATAAATAAGTCTGTAAAAATGTCTTCATTGTCTTATTCATCCTTTGTGGCCTTGGTTTTAGCTTATCAACTGTAAACTAATCCAATACAACTAAGGGATCACTCTATGATTTTTTT
>NC_022015.1:59352389-59352862 GCF_000317375.1 Microtus ochrogaster | reverse complement strand
GACCACTGCCTGGATCCTGTGGAATTAAAGATGCAGACAGCTGAGTGTCACCACAAAGATGCTTTGGAATCAAATCTGGGCTCTCTGAAAAATCAGCTTTTTACTGCTGAGTCATCTCTGCTACAAAAAAGAATTTCAGGAAGAGGCAAATGAACTGGAATTGAAGTTTATTGAGAAGGGATTTTAAACAACTGAAGCATGAAGGGTAAAAGAAAAAGAGGCACAAGGGAAGGGACAGCACATGCCCAAGTGTGAGCAGGGCTTTCGCTAAAGAAAACTGAGTCTTTGCCATAGCCATATATATGCTTTAGGTGGCTTCTAAAGTTATATCTCAAGCTTGGTTAAAACAGGAAATTATGTCTCATACCTGTAATCGAAACACTGAGACAGGAGGACTCCTATGACAGCCAAGACAGGCACTACCTAATGATTTTCAGAACAGTTTGTGCCAAGTGAGACTCTGCCTCAAAAAA
>NC_022015.1:59348927-59349429 GCF_000317375.1 Microtus ochrogaster | reverse complement strand
AACCTCTGAGCCATCTCTCCAGCCCCACCATGTCTGGTTTGATACCTGCTTCTTATTCTGATTTTAAGGGATCTTCAAGTCTCAGCATCCTTCTCACGGGCCTGGCTCTAAATATCCAGGCAAGAGAAGCAGATTCCATGACATGCAGATGTAGTTGTGCAATGTAGCCCTGACCAGGTCAGCCAAGACGCACCTAATAGGTGACAGTTTAAACGTATGATTCCTCGGTTTCTTAACCCAAATCCTGTATTTCCTTTTTTGTATTTTATTTTTGCATTTCGAGTTATTAATAAAAAAAATGTTTTAATACACATTGAAGCACAGACATTGGAGAAGAGAGATCTTTTGGGGAAAGCACACTGTTAAATACCTTGTATCATGTGTGGCCTTCTCAAGAGATGGAGTTTCATGGTAAAGTGCATTAAATAAAAAGAATAATTTTCCCTAGGGAGATCCACATCACAACCGTATTCTCAGCCTACACCTACATCCTGGTAGAACT
>NC_022015.1:59327329-59347647 GCF_000317375.1 Microtus ochrogaster | reverse complement strand
CTGGCTGCCGTGGAACTCAGAGATCCATCTGCAGCTGCTGGGATTAAAGATGTGAGCCGATACACCCTGGTCAAAAGAGCATTTTAAAACAAGTCTCTTCACGCCAAAAGGGAGGTCCAGACAGAGCTGGCCCAGAACCCTAATCTCTGACACATCCAGAGCTCGGACACACAGCAGAGCCTGTTGGGGACACAGAATCCACAGAAGTTAAGAAACCGGACTTGTTTCTTGTTTGCTTGGGTTCTGTTCATTTCTTAAATGAGGTTAGCACTCTGGCTTGTGGTTTTCATGGAGGGAGTAAAACAAGTTGAGTTCAAGCTAATGTTTAAGAGCTTATTTACTTAGCGGATTAGGTAAGAGGGGCTTTGCTGCTGGCTCATCCTAAAGGTTCAAGTCCTAGGATTGGTGCCCAGGGCAGAACGACAGCAGTCCGCTCCCAATTTGGATATTACAAGATGACTTTGGGGGGATTTTTACATCTTGTTTCATACTGAAATGATTAGCCATCAAATCCTCACTACAGGGCAGTAATGAAGATATGCATTGGGGTTTGGAGGTCAGGAAAATATTTGACTGTCCTACCTTGTCTCCCTGGCATCCGTTATCCTATACCTGACACTGCTCAGGCTTACCATAGCCCCAGATCTTTGGAATGATATGGCTTTCGCCATTCTGCATCCTGTGGTACTTATGGCAAGATCTGAGCTCAGCAAATGACCAAGAAGGTCTTGTTCTAATTGCATCATGTTGAGTCACCCAAGTTAGGAAAGTGTGTTGAAAGCAAATAGAAATAGTAGCCTGTTCAAATATTTGGCCTTGTGAAGCCTAACGCGTTGGTAGTACAAGGAAAAGAAGGGTAATGAAAATTTACTTGTAACTCAATGTCATTCTCCTATTAGCATGTATTAATGATACATAGGTTTATTTGGACATTTTACTATGTTGATGTATTTTGATAATGTCCACCCTCATTACTTTCTTTTATCCCCTCCCACTTGATGGTTCTCTTCCTCTTTCCAACTAGTCTGTCTTTCATTTTCATGTTTTTTTCTTTTTATTGTTTATTTTGTGGTTTTATTTATGGTGATGATGATGATGATGATGATGATGATGATGATGATGATGATGTGTGTATGTGTATCAAGGGGTGGCACCCAAGTCACAGATGCATATGGAGGCCAGAGGACAACTTTGTGGCGTCAGATCTTTTCCATCCACTTTCGTGCAAGTTCCAGGGAATGAACTCATCACCGGCTTTCATGGCAAGGATCTTTACCCAGACTCATCTTTCTGACCCTTCTCTTCCCCTTTTAAAGATCCACTGGGTTTAATTAAGATTGCTTGATTGAGTATGAGTGAGGAAACATGGGCTAGCTACACCACTGAAGACGCTGTCATTCCCTTCTCTCAGCAGGCACCACCAATGGGTCTGCAGGGAGGAGTGGGGTGTCAAGAGCCCCTCTCTCGTCTGTGATATGAAGTGGTGAGTTCCATCTTGTGAGGGTAACCACAGGTCCTGCAAGCTCCCGGGTACAGTGGGAGATGGCGTTCCATGCTCTTCCACCTCTCCCTCCACCTCTTCCACTCATCTGTCTCTTCTTTGGCAATGTTCCCTTGGTGTAAGGCATCCACCAGAGAAAACCATTAGGACTCGGGTTTAAGCCAACAGAAAGTCTTTATTACTGGGCCAGCGACTACACTGGGTGTTTCGGATCCCAGTGTAGCCCCAAGCTTTTCTTGGGGTGAGGTTTTTAGCACAGAACCCATTCTGGGTTGACACACTTCAGTTCACAAGAACAGTTATCCAGAAGCTGAACTACAGAAGCCAGAAAGCCAGGTGAGTATATTTAGGGCCTGTCCCAGAGCTATGGACTTTGATGGATTGGGTCTTTGTTTTCATTTTAGCTGGCAGTGCCTGTCTACATGCTGAATTTTGTGACCTGAGTGGTACTTCTGTTGTGGCATCAGTTGTGCTAAGGTCTGGGGGCCTGTCACAGTCTGAGCCTTGGAGGGAGTGACATAGATATCCCATTGGAGGCTGAATATTCAGCGCTCATGTTCTCTTATCATTTTGACCAGCTTTACGCCTCTGCAGTAACCACTGTCCACTGCAGAGAGAGTGAACATTTATGGTGAGAAGATACTTAGATGCGCACAAACACTTCCATTTAACAAAACAGCAGCAATAGCTCAAAATTAGTGTATTTTACAAATGAGGGTCAGACAAGATCTCCTGAGTAAATTAGGAGCATGGGGACCATGGGAGAGGATTGAATGGGAGGGGGGAGGCAGGGAGGAGAGCAGAGAAAAATGTATAGCTCAATAAAATCAATTTTAAAAAAATGAGGGTCAGAGATGGAGCAAGGCTAAACAATTGACGATAAAATGTATACTTTCAGAAAGCAAAAGCGATGGGACTCAGGCAAGGGGCCTGAGAGCTGAGCTGCAGAGAGATGGTTGCTTAGAGAAGTGCCCTCACTCAGGCAAGAGTAAGAGCATCATCTGTGTGATACCATTTCCATTACAAAAAATACTAAATTTTAGTATGAAAAGTTTCTATTTTCTATTTTTCCCGTGTGTGTGTGTGTGTGTGTGTGTGTGTGTGTGTGTGTGTGTGCGTGGCACACTTGCAGAGATCAGAAAATAGTTTTCAGGAGTTAACTTCTCTTCTGCTACCATGTGAGTCCCCAGGATCAAACTCAGGTTGTCAGGTTGGTAACAGGCACCTTAAGCACTGAGCCATATCACTGGCCACAAATAGAATCTATTTCCCACTGGCTGTACAGATGGAGCACTGTTTCTGTGGACTGAACGTGAAATGCCCCACATAGGGTAGTATATTTAACAGTTGGTCTCCAATTGCTGACTGTCTGTGTTATAATTATAATTATGCTGGCCTGCCCTGTCACCTGGGTACTCTGTCATCCCCTTCCCCATCTTTTTGTGAGACAGAGTTTCTCTGTAGCTTTGGAGCCTGTCCTGGAGCTAGCTCTTGTAGACCAGGCTGGCCTCGAACTCACAGAGATCCGCCTGCCTCTGCTGGGTTTAAAGGCATGTGCCAGTACTGCCCAATGGTACTCTGTCCCTCTGAGAGACAAGCTCCGCCCACTCCCCAAAATTCCCCCCCCCCCTTCCCACCAAGGCAAGCTGATCTCAGGCCTCCTTTCTTCCTCTTTCTCTCTCTGTATGTTCTTCTTCTGAAGAGGCAGCCTCTGCCCCCTCCTCCCGTTCCCTCTTTCCTCTCTTTCTCTGTCCCTTTTTCTCTCTCTCTCTTTTTCCCTCTCTCTCATACTCGCTTACCCTTACATTTTCCCACTACCCATTAAATAAACTCTATGTACATAAGCTCTTCCTCATGACCTATCTGTCTGTACCTACCATGGCTGCTCTCGCCTGCAGTGGGAACCATAAATCATAACAGTCCGTACCCTTGGGGGGAGGAGCCTCACTGGAGGAAGTGGGTTGCTAAGGGTAAAATTTAAAGTTTTCTATTCTAACCCATTTCCTGACTGTTCTATGCTTGCCAAATGCAGACACAAGGTCACCAGCCACCGCACCTTTCTGCTAGCCTGCTTTCTCCACAACAATGGACCATATCCCCACCAACCGTAAGTCAAAATAAACACTTCCTCCCTTGGATGCTTTTCCTCATGTGTTTAGTCTCAACAACAAGAAGAGTAATTGAAACAGATTGGGGTGAAAGTGGGCCCATCGCGGTGGTAAAACTAAGCACCTGGTTCTTAGGTCTTTGGAACTGCCTGTAAGAGGAATAGGGAAGAGTTTATAACTTCAGGCTGAAAACCCCTAGAATGCTGAAGGCAGAGCACAATGAGCCATTTTGGTGTTTGGAAGGCTTATAATAATGTCCGGAAGCCGGGCAGTGGTGGCGCACGCCTTTAATCCCAGCACTTGGGAGGCAGAGGCAGGCGGATCTCTGTGAGTTCGAGACCAGCCTGGTCTACAAGAGCTAGTTCCAGGACAGGCTCCAAAGCCACAGAGAAACCCTGTCTCGAAAAACCGAGGCAGAGGCAGGCGGATCTCTGTGAGTTCGAGACCAGCCTGGTCTACAAGAGCTAGTTCCAGGACAGGCTCCAAAGCCACAGAGAAACCCTGTCTCGAAAAACCAAAAAAAAAAAAAAATAATGTCAGGATTATGATAATGTACCACCATGCCCAGGTCCATCACTCCTATTGTAGAAAAATAATAAGCCTAACAATTAGCTAGAGAAACCCTGTCTTGAAAACAAAAAACAAATACATCACATCAGTGAGTCACAGTGATGCTCCTACCTCAGTGTCTCCCACCTCCACCATATTGCTGAGGTTACGGGCACACAGTCACAACTAGCTTGTGCGTGAGTGCTGGGGACCTGAACTCAGGTCACCATGCTTGCATAGCAATCGCCCTTACCCACTGAGCCATTCTCTTAGCCTTTGAATTTAAAAGACTGTTACTGATATGAGCAAAAAACCTATTGCGATTTTTATTAACTCTCAAAACATTTTTTTAGTTTGAGTTGCTTTTCAGTTGACCTTGAATTTTTAAAGTTTGTTTTGCTTTTGTGTGTGTGTGTGTGTGTGTGTGTGTGTGTGTGTGATGTTTGTTTGCATATATGTATTGTACCACATAAGGGTCTAGTGCCCAAGGAAGCCAAAAGAGGACATCACATCCCTGTTGCTGAGGTGGGCTTTGAGAGCTTAAAGAATTGGGCCATTCCCAGGGCTCACACTCTGTTTCCTGTTTCTCATTCAGGATGGGAGACCTCAGCATCTGCTCCACAACCTGTTCGCTGATTCCCTGATATAAGGGACCATTCTCTCTCTTATGGTTGTAAGCCAATAAACCCATTCCCCAAGATGCTTCTGGCCATGGTGTCTGTCACAGCAGCAGAAAAGGAATTAGCAGTATGTGTCTGTATCCATATCTATCGTATATAGATACATATATATGGAAAAGTATGTCTGGACACTTCAGCCTTGTCTCTGCAGTTACCCATCATCCACCACCCAGGAGTGATTCTGTTTCTGGTTCAGCTCCTTATTTAGTCACAGTATTTTTTTTATTTTAACCTGTAGTTAGTTGAACCCAACTCCACTTCTGAAAGCCTTAAACTATTGGTGGATTAGTAAAGCTTATATTTTTGCCACCCAACATGGAAGTACTATGAGATGCTTCATAAAATGCTCTGAATTCTATATAAACTCCCCCGCTTTGGGTTTTCAAGACAGGGTTTCTCTGCGAAGCCCAGGTTGCCTTGGAACTCACTCTGCAGACCAGGCTGGTCGCTAACTCAAAGATCTACCTGTCTCTGTCTTCTGAATGCTGGGGTTAAAGGAAGGTATCATCATGTACAGCTTAATATACTGCTTTATGTGCCTACTGAAGAGGAATAAATCCACGTCCCGTTGACAATCAGCATGAATTGTCCAGCTGGTAGAAATATTTTTCTTCTCCACTTATTGATCCAGTGACACAAAGAGCTACAAACATCCTTGTGGTTACCATACTGTCCACTTCAACAGAATCATTGTTCCTCCTAGAAGACTTCTAATCCTAGCACTTGTGAGGCAGAGGCAGGAGGATTTCTGTGAGTTCAAGGCTAGCCTGGTCTAGTGTCCCTGGTGATTAGCTGTAGGGCATTGTTTACTCCATCTTGGGTGTGGCAATTTCCCACCTGCCTGGGGGGAATTCCTTGTGTGGCAGCTAGGTACCTAAGGATTTCCCCAAGGTTGAATAAACGGCATTTGGCTGACCTTTCGATGACCCAGGTCTCTTGTGTGTTCTTTCGAACCCCAGGCCCTTGCCCGGCTCACCTACAGTACAGTGGCCTGCAAACTGTACCAAGAGGGTAACACAGAATCGGGCGTTACACCTCACCCTTTCAGCCCTCTTACCACTGCTTTCTTGGTAGTTTTTGGAAATAGAATCTCACTCTGTGCTCCAGACGGGCCTGGTGTGTCTCCTGGTGCTAGGATTAAAACCGTGGAACCTTCTTTTTTATATTTACATTTTTTAAAAAGTGCATACAGAAGTGCAGATGCGTGTGTGCTCTAGGATGAGTGTGACTGCCAGAGGGTGGCTCCTGGGAGTCAGCTCTCACTTGTCCCCACGGGGTCCCAGGGTCAGAAATTCAGGTTGTCAAGCATCTCTGCCTGCAAAGCCATCTCAAGGGCCACACCTCATTTTTATCATATTTGATTTTTAAAAGGTTTTTTTTTATGTGTATAGGTACTTTGTCTGCATGTATGTCTGTAGAACATGTGTGTGTCTGTGGAAGCCAGAAGAGGGAACTTGATTCCCTGGAACAGAAATCCCAGACAGTTGTGAGCTTCCCTGTGGGTGCCGGTCCTTTGAGTGAGCGCTCTTAACCACTGAGCCATTGTTCCAGTCCTGTATTTCATTTTTAAATTTAACTTTCATGCCTTTTTGTTTTTTCATAACTGACTCCATGAGAAGAATTTACTCTTAATAGCAATTAAGAATAATTCACACACAAAAAAAAATAATTCACATTATTCTGGAAATTGATGACAATTTCCAAATAGAGAAAAGCTGTTTTCAGCTCTTCAGACTGCCAGGTCAAGGTCAAGAGGGCACCCCTGAGCAGAGGGCAGAGTGTGTGGGGATGCAGGACTGAGATTTCAGTGTCTGACAGCAGAGGCAGGAGGATCAGGAGTTCAAGGCTATTCTCGGGAACACACAAAATTTGAGGACAAGCCGAGCGGTGGTGGCACACGCCTTTAATCCCAGCACTCGGGAGGCAGAGGCAGGCGGATCTCTGTGAGTTCGAGACCAGCCTGGTCTACAAGAGCTAGTTCCAGGACAGGCTCCAAAGCCACAGAGAAACCCTGTCTCGAAAAACCAAAAAAAAGATTGAGGACAGCTTAGGTTACATGACACCCTATCCCAAAAGGACAAAAGGGGGGGAAGGAAGAGGAGAGAAGGAAGAATAACAGGAAATAAAAGAGGAGAGAAGAGGGAAACACGGAAGTAGAGAGGAAAAAGAGGGGAGGAGAGGAAGCGGAGGGATGGAGAGGGAAAGGGAAGAGAGGAAAACGGAGTAGCGGGTCCATACATGCTTCACAAGTCCATGCATGGTTCTCTTTCCTTTTCTTCTATTTAACAGAGGGGTATTTCTCAAGTCTTAACTTGAAACCTGGTGTGGTCCCTGGAAGCCTTATAAATGTGGGAGTCTCCTCAACCCAAGAGCACACTCCTTTCAAATCAGACCAGCAATTCAGCAAAAGTATCATTCATGCATACTTACACATTTGTAGCTCCAAAAGTTTCTATTTCAGTTAAGTGGATCTTGCTGAGTTTCTTTGGATTGACCTTGTCTTTGTAGAAACTGAAGTGTCTTTTCCTCTGGAATCTAAGTTTGCATATATATAATTGTTTTTTCAGGCTACTATGATGCCTCATCCAGTAGAGATACTTGCTGTGCAAGCCTGACAATTCAACTTCCATCCCTGGAAGATAGAAGGAGAGAATTGTCTCCACACGGTTGCCCTCTGACCTCCCAACACATGCTGTGACATCTGAGCACACACACAAATAGGCTTTTTAAGACAAGGCATCATCACTATGTAGCCTGGTTGGCTTGAAATTCACTGCGGAGACCAAGGAGACCTGGAACTCACAGAGATCCCCCTGCCTCCCCCTCCTGAGTGCTGGAGCTAAATGATGACAACTGGAGGTAAACAAAGGCAATGGTGGGTGGTGGCACACCTTTAATTCCAGCACTGGGGGCAAGGTGAGTGAGTTTCTGTGAGTTCAAGGCCAGCCTGGTCCACAGAGTAAGTTCCAGGACAGCCAGGGCTACACAGAGAAACCCTGCCTCAAAAATCCTCCCCCATACTCCCCATACCTCCCCCCCCCAAAAAAAAGAAAAAAGAAATTGGCTACTCAGAGTAAAAAAACTCCAAAGAAAAGTAACCAGTTTTTTTTTTTTTCCTAAGCTAAAGCCAGAAATATCTTTGGGCCCCTAGGCAGATTTATCTTTACCAGAGGCCAGCAATGCCAAAAAAATATTTGGGGGCTCTGACCTCTTAACTGATTCCTAAATGATTTTAGGAGGGGAAGGTTAGAGTAGAAAAACTGGTCACAAGAATGGTCTTTCTGGCTTGGGTGGAGATCTAACATTCCAGTTGGTTCTGGGGAGGTGTACTCTCTCACCTTAAGCCAGGCTAAAGAGATGTTGATAGGTCCTTAAAGGGTTAATGTCTTTATGGTGAACTCAATATAGGACCTTCAAGAAAGGTATGGCCAATCTGCTATCAAAGAAGGAACTGGTCCAGCAAGCAAGGGAGACTTAGGGGAGAAAAAATTAGGTGAGGCACGGCATCATACAGGCTAGTCTGTGCACAAATCCCCTATATAGCCAAGAATTTCCTTGGACTCCGAACCTTCTGTCTTCACCTCCCAAGTACTGCTCAGGATAATCATATCCCAAACTACTGAGATGTCCTCGTTCCAATGTTCAGACAGAACACCAAATTATGATATAAAGTCAGCCTGCATGGAAATTTGGCAATCTACAGGATCAAACGTTAGCTTTAAATGATTTGTTAACTATTTTCTTCCTGCAGCAATGGTAATAAAGAGATTCTTTCAGGGCACTGAAGTCTTTAGTTTCCGGACCTGTCATTGTGATCTACAATCTCTTCAGGGTGCTTAGCCCTCCCTACAGATCTTTCCATTGGAAGACCTAATTTAGCAGCTATCTGATCTATCAAAGACCTGCCCATAACAGGGACTTTAGTCACCCCTGATAGTTTAGGCAAGACTGTTTCTTGTGTCTTTTCTGAGACTCATCATTTTCTCTTTTCCCTGCAAATATACAATTACCATCAAGTTTATGTATAAAGGTCAGGTAGCCAGTCCCCGGTTTCCATCTTTGGGGGTCAGTTTCCTGAAGATGTTTTCACTTCAGTTACAGGTTCATTCAGGAAAACAAAATGTATTCAATATACCAACAGTATACTCAAGTATTTCAAGTAAAGGCAAATTTAATTCAGGAATGGGTGCATATCAAACCATTGTAGAGGGGAGGAAGAGGGAAGAATGGAGGGACAGAGAAAGATCCAGTTACCTAATAAAGATAGGTGCTGGGGTGTAGTTCAGTGTCAGAATCCTTGCTAGCACATTGGAGGCCCAGGGTTTGATCCCCATCATATCCTATCTCAAAGCGGGGCAGGGGCAGGCAGGAGAGATGGCTCGGTGGTTGAGAACACTCGCTGCTATTACAGAAATTCTGAGTTGAGTTATCAGCGCCCGCATGGCAGCTCGCAACAGCCCACAACTCTTCTTTTAGGGGATTCAATGCCCACTTGTGACTTCTGAAAGCACTAGCATATGAAGTGTATACATACAAACATACATGCATTTGAGAGCGTGCATTTGTGTGTGTGTGTGCGCGCGCGCACGCGCAGACACACGCAAACACATGCACATACACAAATAAATAAAAATAAATCTTCAAGAAAAAAAGGATTAAAGTGGGCCAGTTAAGAGGTTTTAGAGGCTGTGCTCTTTGCCCGGCATTCGTCACTATTAAAAAAAAAAAACAGCCTTCATTTCCCCATAATGGTTCTCAAGAGATGTGACCCTAAAATCAGTAAGTGGAGACCAATTATTGGGGTCTTGCTTCATTGAGAAGACTACCTTCTGTCTTCCTTTTGTCTTAGTGGATTGGTCCAGGAACTTCACAAACTTTAGGGTTGCCCTCACTGTCCATGCCACAAAGGGCCCTCCACGCTGCTAGTTGGCCCACGGAGCATCCTGAATCCCACACCAGCATCCTGAACTCCAGGTAGGAAGCGCGGCTTAGGACCTCAGACACCTTGCTGTCAGTCAGGGGACTCCACCCTGCTGCTGATGAGCGGAGGGAAGTGGGAGGAGGTGGGAGGAGAGGAGGAGAGAGAAAGGAAGGGGCCTGCCTCGCCTCCGCCCCGCAATCCATTCCCATTGGCTAAAGGCTTCCTGGCCCCATCCTACCGCCCGCCTTCGGGCGCTGCTTAAAGTGTGCGGAGCAGGTGCCTGCGGTGGAGGACGAACTTTGCGAGATTTAGTGCAGTTCGCTGCACCCATTCATTGCCCTAAAGGTCCACCCTTCGGTCCGGCCCGCAGTCGTTGCGAAGAGGACCCAGGGACTGCAGCGGCCACTCGCGGGGCACTGGGGCCAGAGGACGGCCGGAGATCGCCGCTGACCCTAGTGGGCTGGGGAGGTGACGGCGGCTGCGTCCATGCAGCTGTGTGCCAGGGCATGGGGGCTGCGCCTGGGCCGCGGAGTCGGGGGCGGCCACCGCCTGGCTCGGGGCGCGGGCTTGAGTTGGGCTCCGCAGGGCCGGGACAGCAGCGGCGGCGGCGGCGGTGGCGGGGACCGCGGCGCGCCTGGGGCCTCGCGCCTCCTGGAGCGCCTCCTGCCCAGACACGACGACTTCGCTCAGAGACACATCGGCCCGGGAGACAAAGACCGGAGGGAGATGCTGCAGGCGTTGGGGCTGGCGGTAAGGCCCTCCACCCTCCATCCTGCCGGGGCTCAGCCCGCCGGGCCTCCGGACTCCCACCTTGCCTCTTGCGTCCCGGGCCCCAGCTTGGAAGCTCGCTCTCTCTTAATCTTGGTGTCTTCTTAACTTTTCTGCTGTTCCCTCTCTCCAAAAGTGTACTTAAAAAAATGTCCCCAACTCCAGACGAATTTTTGCAGGGAAATGAGGAAGACCCCCCCTACTTAGAATGCATTAATTCAGTCAGTTTCAGTTACAGACTAAAATCGAACCCGGAGTGGCGGATTTACCGTCCAGCTCCCTCATTTTTTCCTCCAAAATTTTTTTCTGTTGTCTGAAGTTTCACTTTAAAAGAAATCCTAATTAGACTATTTAGATGAGGTTCCTACCAGCCTTTGGAAATGAAAAGCACCGAGGTGGCTGGCTCCCTTAACTCTGGCATTACAGCTCCCCGTCCTGCTCACCAGCTTGCGTTTTGTTTTGTTAATTTTAGAGCATTGACGAACTCATCGAGAAGACAGTCCCCGCCAGCATCCGCTTGAACAGACCCTTAAAAATGGAAGACCCTGTTTGTAAGTGGCCGGGAGGACTCCCTGGGGCTCCGCTTGCTCTGGCTTCTTTGCCTTCTATAATCCCTGGTGGTCCGGCTTTGGAGTAGGATTGCTCGGGTCTGAAAATATACAGTTCTTTACAGGCCCCAACACGGTGGGCTTTCTCTTTCCGGGGAGAATCTATGCAGCCCCTTCGTGGTCTTTACCCCTGGGCTGCGGGGGGCAGCTACCTACAAGCTTCCCGCAGGAAGGCCATGCAAAACACACGTGGAGTCCTCTCCGCTTCATTCAGCCTTCGTTCACCCCCACCGGAAGAAGGGCTTTGAGGTCTTTTGAGCTGGAAGTGTCTTTATCTCTATAGGTCAGGTGAGACAGGAAAAAGGAATCACCTGAAGTCGTGAATTTGGAAGGAGATTAAAACTTGTCAAAGTTCTTTGCACCAGCGGTTCAAGCTGTTCCGTCTCACATCTCCTCACCACCACTACCCGTCCCTGACACACGCACGTACACACACACACACACACACACACACACACACACACACACACACACCACAACCCTATTGAAAGGAAGCAGTGCTTTATAAATTCCGAATGATTTTTCTAGAAAAGCACACAAATATGGTTTAAGCGTGATTAAGGCGTCTCGGGCTATATATAAACTTTCCTTTTTAAATTTTTTAAAGATCTGTGCATTTAGCTATGTGCACCACGTGGGGTGTCGGAGCTTCTAGAAAGGAGTTCCAGACAGTTGTGAGGTGCGATATAGGTGCTAGGGGCCAAACCTGGGTCCTCCAGAAGAGCTCTTAACTGCAGAGCCATCTCTCCAGCCTGCCTCAGGAGAAGTGTTTTTAATGGTCTAAATATTGTTCTTTGGGGGCGGTATTTTTATATGGTATTGAGTTTCCTCTAGTGGGAGAAGAATTTCGCTGTCAAGAGCGAGGTCAGAGCTGAAGAACTCTTTAAGAAAGACAAAACCTGGTTCTTCACATCGGGGAGATATTTCTCTTTTACTACTGCAGCTGGGTTTTTTGTTTTGTTTTGTTTGTTTGCTGTTGCTTGTTTGGTTTGGTTTCTGTGAGAGGGACTTTTAGATGCAAATCTGATTTTGTTTTAAAAGATGACGTGAACCTGTTCTGGCTGCAGCTGGGGGGATGCTGCGCCTCAATTCTGCCTAGAACAGTGTCCCTTATCTAAGGGCAGGGAGCTTGCTCACAAAGAAAACCACCTTCGAGACCTAGCAATAGCCACAAGCTTCATCTATCTTAGTGTCCAGAAATCAGAATTCTGAGACATCAAATGTGGAAAAAAAGGAAAAGGTTGGCTTGCTTTTTTGAAACAAGGACTTTCTTGCAGCTCAGGCTGGCCTCACACTTGGGATTTCCTGATCTTAACTCATACGTTCACCACGGTGTAGAACAACTGTATTGATTTCTTTTTGAGCAAAGCAGTTTTGTAGGTGTAATTCTTTTCTGTCCTTTTTAAAGATAGGTCTCTCTATATTGGACTAGCCATGTATAACAGCTGGGATTCAAGGAGTATATTAGTTGTGTATTTTGTTTTGTTTTGTTTTGTTTTTCAAGACAGGGTTTCTCTGTGTTCTAGCTAACCTGGAACTTGGTCAGGCTGGCCTTGAACTCACAGAGATCCGCCTGCCTCCGGGTGTTGGGATTAAAGGCGTGCACCACCACCACCCAGCCTAGCTGTGTATTTTTTAAGGAAGCCATTGGATATTTGTGCAAATAAATGCCTTCTGAGACTTTTAAAGTCCTAATGCCGGACTGGAGAGATGGCTCAGAGGTTAAGAGCACTGACTGCTCTTCCAAAGGACCTGGGTTCAATTCCCAGCACCCACATGGCAGCTCACAACTGTCTGAAGATCAGTTCCAGGGGATCTGATACCTTCACACCAATGCACATAAAATAAGTCCTAATGCCTAGACTGTACAATATTGTCTGAAGTAAGATGTTCTTTTCAAAGCTGGGAAATTAATCAGTGTTGTCTCCTCTCTCTCTCTCTCTCTCTCTCTCTCTCTCTCTCTCTCTCTCTCTTTCTGAGATAGGGTCTCCCTTCTTATCTCGAACTGGCATGGAACTCACTTTGTAAACCAGGTTTATCTCAAATGCAGAGATCTACCTGCCTCTGCCTCTTGAGTGCTGGGAGAGCTGGGATTAAAGATCAACTTGTTTTGTTGATTAGTTCAGATAACTAATTTTTCCATCAAACAATCCTTCCCTCCTCCCTTGGGCTCTTGGAACAAGTTCTGCAAGACTTTAGGCTGGTTGCATCTGCTTAGTCTGAAGTGACTTGGAGAAAATATTCTACAGTCAAAATTCCCACCTCCCCTTTTCTGCAAAGCTTGCTTATTGGACTAAGGACCGTGCATGGGTGGTGTGAGGGTGAGGAATGCCAAATTCGCAAGACTTGGCTGTTTCACTCTGTGGTGTCATGGCTAACGATTGGTCTCTGAGGAAAGCGGGCTGGTTCTTGCTGCCTCCCGTGGGAGCACCTCGGAGTGGAGTAGCCTTACTCACAGCTTCCTCTGAGTACTGATGTTTTTGTGTACTTGGAGGAATTCTGCCGCAAGGATTTGTCAGCTGTGGTGGCCGTAGGTGCAGGCAGCTAGCTTTCTTTGGTAGCCTTATTTTAAGTAGTGAGATGATCGGGTTAATTCTTTTTTTTTAAATTAATTTATTTATTTGCTACGTATACAATATTCTGTCTGTGTGTACGTCTGCAGGCCAGAAGAGGGCACCAGACCTCATTACGGATGGTTGTGAGCCACCATGTGGTTGCCAGGAATTGAACTCAGGACCTTTGGAAGAGCAGGCAGTACTCTTAACCATCTCTCCAGCCCGCTCGGGTTAATTCTTCAGCATAACTAAATAATCGTAAACACTTATATAATACTTCCCATGGGCCCTTCCGAAAAGTGCTTTCTGTGTACTGTTTGTTTAATCCACAAACCGAGTCAGTCTTGCTCCTGCGCTCTCTTTTCTTTTGGAGACAAGCGTGTCAACTGGGTTGCCCACGTTGGTCACAAACTCATGGACTCAAGTTGTTACCTTCCCAGGTACCTGGGACTAGAGCCCCCCCCACACACACACACACACTAGGCACAGTCACTGTCCCCTTTAAAAGGGAAGGAACCATGGTCTACAGAGGCCCAGGTGACAGCTAGTGACCTTTCTGTGGGAGCAGGATGCACACTGAGGCCATCTGCCTCCACAGCCCTCCCCAGTCACGACATTGCTGTCTTCACAATGTCCCAGGGAAAGCAGAAGACTCTTGCCCTGGCTCTTCACAGGTACACAAAGCTAGCCACACTGGAGTCACCCTTGCCATGTGCCAGCTATCCCAGCAGAAATGAGACAGCAGGATGAGGGTGAGGGCTGAGTGCAGTGGCTTTCAGGCCCATCACCAGGGTGAGGAAGTGTAGTCACCCTGAGGGCCAGTACTTGCAGGGATGAGAACTAACCCCTCGCTGGCAAGTCTGGAGGACATTCCTGCAGGTAGAGGGAGCTGAGGGTCCCATCAGTCTGGGAAGAGAGCCTTTCGTGCACACTTTCCAATCAATTCATCCCTCGGTAAGTCTTATTCAAAGAAGCAAGCAATGCCACTGAGTTCAAAAAACCCTGTCAGTTTAGTTCCTCTCAAGTGAATGTTCCGCCCTCAGCCACAACCTTCCCCCCAAATAATAATACATAAATTAGTTTAAGAAATTTATTTTAGTGGGAACATTGGCTTCCTGAATGGTACAAGCCGTGGTTTAATTATTTTGTATTTCTTTTTTTTTCTTTTTTTTTTTTTTTTTGGTTTTTCGAGACAGGGTTTCTCTGTGGCTTTGGAGCCTGTCCTGGAACTAGCTCTGTAGATCAGGCTGGTCTCGAACTCACAGAGATCCGCCTGCCTCTGCCTCCTGAGTGCTGGGATTAAAGGCGTGCCCCACCACCACCTGGCTTATTTTGTATTTCTGCAGTACAATCTCTTAATATCACAATTAATTAAAAATTCAGAAACCAAACGGATGACTTGTTAGTGCTCTGTTTTGCTGTGTAATCTTTCCAGTCAGGTCATCATCAAGGAGCCAGATTAAACTAGCCCAAACTAACCGGACAAACGGCACAGAGATTAAAGTTTACACAAAACCTCACACTGCTTTTCCTGGGCATGCTTTTGGGGGAGAGAGGAGAAGTGAACCCTCCAAGGCTCAACTTACTCAGCTGGAGCCGAACTGTCAGGATGAGAGTTCTGACGGGCTGTTGAGAACCGAATGTTCTAAGGTGTGCTGGCAGAATGAATTTTTAGATAAATGTTTAATGGCAATGATCAAGTGTGTGTCGGGGGGGACATTGTGCAATGTGGACGAGAAGCTGACTTTATCACCGAGGAGGGTGATGTAGTCCCTGAGCAGATCTGAGCACTCAGAAGGGGGCAGCGATCCTTCCCCAATCAGTTTAGTGTCCTTAGTCCATCCTGAGGTTCTCTCTCTCTTGGCTATTTCTGGCTCCTCCTGTTCCCAACTGAGATAAATACACCTCATTTATAACTAGGATCATTTTTATTTTTATTTTTTTTTAAATCTAATACCCAGGGTCAGAAGTAAAGACAACCAAATGACAAAGCCAAGGTTATTTCTTAAGTACTTATAGCAAGAATCAGACTTGAGTTTGGGGATTTTTTTTTTTAAAGCTTTCTAGTGTGGGGATGAGGGGGCTTCAGGGATGTTCCAGTGGGAGGCTGCTGGCTTCCAGGACACCACATGCAGAAGGGCTAGTGGATGGCACAGTGTCAGGGCACAGCTTTAGAAGAGATGAGTTAAGCATGTATATATGGTTTTCTCTGATTGTTCTTGATCTGACAGTGATCTTTGCAATGCTAGGAGTTGAACCCAGAGCCTCTGGACTGCTAGACACTCCAGAAATCCCAGTCTTTATAAAGTTTATTTTTAGCACTAAAGTAAGTATTGAAGTTTTCTTGGATTTTGATATATAAAACCATAATGACCATACTGTTGAGGAAAATACCTAAATATAAGTTTTTCTTAAAAAAACATTATGTGTGGGTGTGGGGTTGGGGTGTGCACATGAGTGTAGGTACCCTTGGAGTATGAAGAGGCATGTTGGATTCTCCGGAACTAGAGTTAACAATGGCTATGCGCTGCTTGACCTGGGAACTGGACACGTCTGAGCCATCTCTAGCCTCCATCCTCTTAAAGGGCCACAGAAGCATCCAGCATCAACAAAGATGTATCTTTTTTTTTTTTTTAACTTTATGGTTAGTGAGATGACTTTGTGTGTAAAGGCACTTGCTGCCAAGGCTGAGTCATCCCCAGGACCTTCGCATGGAAGAGAGGATGGACAGCACAGGTTGCTCTCTGACAGCTCATGTTCTCTGACAGAGCACAGACAAAGTGCAAACTCTGACAGCTCATGTTCTCTGATAGAGCACAGACAAAGTGCAAACTAGTCTTTTAACCATTATTTTGCATAAGCAAGATTCCTTAACATTTTTTTTAAGCGAACTGTTTGGAAAAACTATAGGTGATCCATTGCTAGTTAGAGGTTATTGCCAAATTCAATGGTTCCTCCAAAAGACTAATAAACTGCAGTCCCTGTGAGATGCCTGAGGTGCTGTTGGGTCTGCTCACCTTAACTTTTCCTCTTCCTTAGTTTTCAGTAGCCAAAAGGAATGTAGAGAGACTAGAAAGATGGCTCAAAGTTTAAGGGCCCTCGCTGTTTTGGAAGAGAAACGGGGTTTGGGTCCCAGCACCCACATGGCAGCTTACAGCCACCTGTATAACTCCAGTTCTGAGGGACTTACCTGATATCCTCTTCTGGCCTCTGGACACCAGGCATGCCTGTGGATAGATATGTATGGGCAAAAACACTAATACACATACATTTTAAACAAGGTGTTAAAGATATTTGCGGAAACATTTTTTTGATACAGATTTCCTGTATATCTTCTGCCCTCACCTCCCACCAGATTGGTCAGTTTGATGATTAACAGACCTGTTTTTCCTTTTCGTTCTTTGTATCGCATGATGGCCTCATCCTTGGGATTGCCTTGTCTCAGCCTCCTGCATGCTAGAATTGGTATGCAGCAATATGGTTGGATTCCTATCAATTCATGTTTGCCCACGGTCCATAGGTACCCATAGTTTACCCACAAAGCTAAACATAATGTCTTATGGAGCAGCAGATAATGATATCGTATGTTCTAGGAGTTTGGAGCTGTACCATGGCCTGTATTGATCATAGTATTCGACAAAAAAGCTCCATTGCTTTAAAACCCACACACAATCCTGAAGCTGCTGCATTTTATCCCGATTTGTACCTATTTCCTACATAATACTAACTTATGCTGAATTTAATATAGCTTCAAAAATATCCAGTGCTACCAAAATCATCCATGATGCAGCATTGTAGCTACAGTGTTATTCTTGGAGCTCACTAAGATATAAAGGACCCTTTGTTCATACATGAAATTCCCAGGACTATCCAGCTTTTTTTGGGTTTTGAGTTGGTGTTTCCTATGGCCTCCGTCATCAGTAAGTGGTTGATTGCAGTTACCAGATCTGTTTCCATAGTTTTCTCCCTTGGCTTTCTGTCCTCATTTATCACGAGGCTTCTGTGGGAGGCACTACACGGGCCACTGGTCATACTAGAGCCAAGTGATAGTAAAGATAAGGTCCCTGACAGGGAGGTCAATGCTGGATAGTCTGCAAATAGGATGGATACTAAGATTATGGCGAGGGCAGAGGTGAAAGTATAAAAACATGTTGACCATTTGAAGAGCGCTGGATAAACTGTAAGAAGACTAATGACTGGGACGTATGGGAAGTAAAGGAGGAGATGCCGCTCTGGAGGATTCAGAGGCAAAGCGTTTACATAGCATACGTTCAGTGTGAGAGTTCTGCTCTACCCGGAAATGGACATCAGGATCAAGTCCAGATCCTCAAGGAGATGGAAGAGTCTACAGTGACTTCTTGGGAACGAGTGGCTTCCCCAGTGAATGTGGAGAAGAGGCAGAAAGTGAGAAATGACAGTCAGACTCCTGCAGTCAGACTCCTGCAGGTCTGACACTGGTAGAATGGACCAGACGTGAGAGGAAGACGGAGCAAAGAGACGCTCAGACGGCTGTACAAATCTGGAAAGGGCAGGAGTTGCAAGGCATAGAGAACTCAAGAGTAAGATGTGAGGGGACACCATAGACGTAAGAGTCTACAGTGACTTCTTGGGAACCAGTGGCTTCCCCAGTGAATGTGGAGAAGAGGCAGAAAGTGAGAAAGTAGAGCGTGTAGAGGGGACCAGAGCAGCATGTAAGTCAGTGTCACCAGGGTCAGGAGGACAATTTCCCACAAGTTCAGGTGTCCCTGTGTTGAATGCTGGATCTCTTGTAGGTTCAGGAAGAAAGAACGGCCATAGAATGAAGAGCGCCCCCTAGGGTGGTAGGGGTTTGGAAGCTGCCTGCCTGGGGTTCTCTTTGCATGGAAAGCAGAAAGACTGAATTAGGCCAAAGTGGAGTTTCCAAAGAGTCAGCATGTCTGTGTAGATGGTAGAAATGGAGGTCACCCCTCACAGAGAGCCTGCTGAGGTCCAGTGGCATTGATTCTGCCGTTTAGTGATCCGGGAGCAAGAACCCGGAGATGTGGTCACTGAGTTCAGATGAGGCTGAGGACTGGTATCTGCAAGTGCCAAGTACTTCAAGGTCTACCAGTCAGCTCAGGTCACTGGGTTCGGAGCGAGATGGAAAGGCTCATCCACCTTGTACCCAGAGGTTCAACAGCCAGCTTCGTGAAACGGGTTGAGGGCAGGAGCAGTACACTGATTCTGAGATCAGAGGTTCTGGGCAAGGCTGTACGCTGCTCTCTCTCTGCATCTCACTTCTGTGTGTCTTTGGTCAACTGAGTTTTACCAGTAGCTGTGTGCCTTAGCTTTTTTATGTATGTTGTATGGTGGATGAAGACTTATATCCTTTTTTAAGATTTATTTATCTTATGACCAGACATAGTGGCACTCACCTTTAATCCCAGCATTTGGGAGGTAGAGGCAGGTAAATCTCAGTGAGTTTGAGGCAAGCATGGTCTACACAGTGGGTTCCTGTCCAAAAAAAATTAAAAATAACAGCAAAAAATTATTTATTTGTTTATTTATTATGTGACTTAGAGATTAGAAGGTGTGTTGGGTTCTCTGGAACTGGAGTCATAGGTGGTTGTAAGCTGCCCAGTGTGGGTGCTGGAAGTTGATCTCTCACCCTCCTCAAGAGCAGGAAGTCCTCATAACTAACTATTGAGCCATCTTTAGCCCCTCAGATCATATTTTCAGTGCTCAGGCCTGTTTCGCTTATTAATCCTCAGATATTTTTATGGTATAAACCGAGAGTTTTAGTAAGGATTCTCCATGCTGATAAAACTATGAAAAAAAGTGAAATATCTGAAAATCTAAAGTTATTATAGACACTGATAGAACTTTGCCAATAGTGTCAAGCTTCCATTTATGGATGTTTTTCCAAAGCTTTTGCTTAAAGGAATATAGTTGAACCACACATGAAAACAGTTTCTGTAGTAGCTTACTATGGATTCTGTAATAGGTAAGTTGGTAGGCGTGCTGAACTATCTGTATGGGAGGCCTTAGCCTTGTGGCACTCCACTCTCAATGGGCCATGCTCCTGTACGCAAAGAGATCACAATTCATTGCATGGTGAGATTTTAAATGAAACCACAGATCTCTCCTTTGATCCACAAAGGAGATTTTAAATGAAACCACAGATCTCTCCGTAGACTGTACCTTTGATCCACAAAGAGTTATCTTTTGCCTTTCCCTCGGGCAGGGAAAGTTGTTTGAGTTAAGCTCTTAGAACATCCACTTCCCCTTCTGCTTTTGCTCTGCAGAGCAGAACAGTGTGCCCAGGGGGCAGAGAAGAGGAAAAACAAACATTCCAGACTCCCATTTTAACCTAGCCATCTGGCCTGAATATGAATACATAGGTCATCTGCTGTTCTAGATAAATATTGTGAGTTGCAATGTTTCTCTAGCTTTAGAAAAAAGAAAAGAAGCTAAACAGAGGCCCGTGATGGAGGCCTCTCTGAGAAAGGAGAGATTTGAGTTTGAGGAAGAAAATAACAGATAGATTGTTCGGCATCTTCTCTCCACCACTGCTGACGCTGTGTGTCTTTCAACTGAGCAGGGCCCACTGCAGAGGACGATTCTGTCATTTACAGATGTGAAGGAAGGAGCCATCAGATGCACAGAGACA
>NC_022015.1:59325640-59326665 GCF_000317375.1 Microtus ochrogaster | reverse complement strand
GGGATTCTGTATTAAGAGTGGGAGTGATGAACAGAGCCTGGCATGCAGACTTTTGTTTTAGGGCTCTCTGTTCTTGACTGTTGGTAAGAAGAGTGAGTCCCTCCAGTCCCTGCTACATTGGCTTCCCCATGGTGATTGCAGCTGGAAACAAAGGCTAGATTGACTCTTTCTCCCTAAAGCTACGTTTAAAGCACAGTGTATTTTTTTTATCCATGTGCCGAGAAGTAGAACTAAGACAGCAATCCTCTGCCTGTAGCTAAGACAGCAATCCTCTGCCTGTAGCTAAGACAGCAATCCTCTGCCTGTAGCTAAGGGCCTTCTCTTCGAGTTTCTACTCTACAGTGGCCAGAGAATCTAGTGTGGTTTGGCTTCCTGTAATGAAAAAACTTCTGCGACTGAACAGACTTTGGTCATGAAATCCTCCACTTCCCAGAGAGGAAACTTGATACCAACAGGTGCATGGGTACAGTTCTGTAGGCTTCAGCCATGTGGTTATGGGTAAGGTAGAAAGGGTGCTATGCAAGACTAGATGATAGGGAAAAAAGGCTATGTTTTTAGGCAGAACTTGAATATTCATTCTTCTACTCAGAAAATCATAAAATGCACTATCACTCATAAAACGTTTATCATATTGATACCAGCCCCCCACCCCATGGTTTCCACAAGGCTGTGGAGCCGGGGATATGCAAGCTGGCAAGAAAAATCTGCCAAGGCTCTCTCCACCCTCACAGTCTGTCCCCAACTTTTCCCTTCAGCCTCTGGCAAAGAAAGACTTTTCTCATACTGGTGACATTGTTTGGGCCAACTCGAATATGAGTGCTTTGGTCTTCAGTGTTGGTGATTTCCTTGGAGCCCTTGTGAGTGTCTTGCCAAGTGTAGGAGGGTGACATCGGGAGGGAGGCCGAATCTGCTTGCTGCCTGCTCTGTGCAGAGGCTGCTGGCTGGGCTGCCCAGGAGGTGCTGTCACTCACAGAGCTCTTTCCCAAAGACTTCTGCATTCCAGGAATGATGTCATCATTTTTTTT
>NC_022015.1:59317597-59325540 GCF_000317375.1 Microtus ochrogaster | reverse complement strand
AGTGCTGGGATTAAAGGCGTGCGCCACCACCGCCCGGCGATGTCATCATTTTTTATCATAAATAAGTTAGGCTCAATGTGCAAAACTCAGAAGCGTAATATTTTCAAGGGAAATTGAGACTCCGTGCTACTTTGAACCCCAACTTTCTGTCCATCATCTCAGAGATGTTCTGCGTGTTTACTTTCGTTGTGTGTACATGAGGATGTGTGTGGAGGTCTGAGGACAGTTTGCAAGGGTGGGTGGCAATTGGCTCTCTCCTCTCACCATGTGTGTCCCAGAGATTTGAACCCCACAGGCTATCAGACTTGGCAGCCAGCACCTTTATTGACTGAGCCATCTTACCAGCCCTATTGTTTTGTTTCCTTGAGACTCTAGTAGGTTGACGTTGGCCTTGAAATCAGGGCAGTCTTCCAGGCTCAGCTTTTTAAGCGCTGGGGTTGTAGGCCGTGTATTACCACGCTCATCTCTAAAAAGGTGAATGATAAAAGTTTAGACATAGCTCAGGGTAGGATGCTTGCTTAGCATAAAGCTTAATGCCCCATAGCACACCAAAGAGAGAGAGAGAATGATCATGATCTAAACGATGTGTACGAACACTGTATAGGACCATAGGAATGCCATCTTCAGGCTGTGGGGGCAAAGCAAAGCATGGATCCTTCTTCCTATATAATGAAGACCAAAAAAAGTAGGGTTTTGTCATAGATTACATGGAGAACATGTGTTCAAGTAGCCGTGTGCTTAAGGTAACAACACACCGTTTTGACTCAACATTGCCTGCCTGTCCATTTCAGGGCATTTCTTGTACAGATCCATTTTTATCTGAAAAATCTCAACAGCCATAGCAATGGGTCAAGTATATAAGACCTGCGCTGTTCTAAAACATTTATTTGAACCAGGTGTGATAGCACACACCTTTAATTCCAGCACTAGAAGGCAGAAGAAGCAGGCATATCTTTAAATCTGAGTTCCAGGTCAGCCAGAGCTCCATAGTGAGACACACTCTCAAAATGAAAAGAACAAAATTCATTTGGTGCAAAGTTCTGGATCTTTTAGGCACACAAGGAAGGGCGCTGCTATTAGGAAGTCATTCTCATGCAGAATTCCAGAAAGAGGAAGGAGGTGTACTCAGTGAATTCCAGGAAGAGGCTGCAGTGCCCACCTGGAGGCTCCTGGGAAGCGAGCCTGAACCCTGAAGCCCTGAACTCTGTCCTCTGGCCATCAGCACCAGGGCATTATGCAACGCTCTGAGGCAGGGGCACAAACAGGTCAGAAGTAGGTGTTTGCTCCACAAGTAAAAAACTTGCTGCTCAGAGGCGAGAAAGATTGCTTAAGCTCCTGCCCAGTGGGGAGTGAATGGTTGGGGGTGCACGTGGTCCAGCGGCCCTGCAGGGCTGAAGGCGATGAAAATGACAGCTTGTCTCCAAGTGGTTGTGTGTGTGTGTGTGTGTGTGTGTGTATGAGAGAGACAGGATTTCACTGCTCAGGCTGGCCTCTGACTCTTTGTGTATCCCAAATTGGCCTTGAACTCATGGCAATCCTTGCCTCAGTCTCCCAAGTGCTAGGATTGTCGGCCTGAAGCACAGTGCCTGGCCTCCTTGTGGCTTTTAAGATTTTCTCTTCCTCGTTCTATCTCACGTCTCTCTCAGTTACGTTAATTGTGCTCCATACTCAAGAGTCAGTGCCTGGGAACTCCTGTGTCTAGAATCGTGATCTTTGTGTTAAGTTGGGAAGAAAAGCGTGGGAAATGTGCACCTTCTTTGAGTGGGGCTCTGGTGTGAGAGCAGGGGATCTAATCTCCTCCCACCCATCCCCCCCCTTTTTTTTGTCCACACAGCTTCCTGGGGTTGGATGGCACTATCTATCTCCTGTGTGTGGGCTTCTCTTACTAGAAGGAGGCAAAGGCTGCCACTTTGGGATTAGAGATCTCATGCTTTCTGTACAAAGAGAGGCACTTCTCAAGGCAGATGAGAAGGGACAGTTATGGGCACTGTGTTCTTTCAATGAAAATTGTATTTAGATTTGATTATGGTTCAAATCCTAAACTTTGAGACAGGGTTCTTCTGCTCAGTTCCATCTCAATTGGTCCGGGACTCAGCACCTCAGCATATACATTTCTATGAGCTTTTCCTTTTTCTCTCATTTTCTTTCCTTTTATTACCGTGTGGCCATTGTCATGATGACAGCTAACTCTGGGCTTCTAAATACATTGGGTTGCCTCTTCTGCGTATACACTCAAGTGCCATTTTTCTGAAAGGGTGTGAGAAATAACAGCCAGCGAGGGAACCTGTGAAGCTACTCACACACTAAGCTCTGTGTTCAGAGGATGGTTTTTCTTCTGTGCAGGTGAGGAAGCCTGAGGTCTTAGATTTTATCATAGCAGTGTCCTGGCTTCTGGTTGGGGGACTCGGTTATGGTAGGCAATGGGTGAGCGCGTGGGAACAGCTCCTCACAGCCTTCACACTTTCGGAAGTGTGACCAAGAACTGACTGTCTCAGTTTAGCATCCAGTTGCTCTGATAAATAGTCTGACCTAATAACTTGAAGGGAGAAGGAATTTATTTGGCTCAAATTCTAGGTTACATAAGTCAAAGCAACAGGAATGTGAAGAAGCCCAGGCACATTGCATCGACAGTCAAAAGCGGAGAGCGGTCTGTTAGTGATTGCTTCGTTAGTGTTCCTTCCCAGACGATTCAAGACTGTGCCAAGTTACCAGTACCCTGTGCTGGGGATAGAACCCAGGGCCTGTGCATTGTTGACTACTGAGCTCCAACTCTGGCCCTTTGCTTTTTAAAGGCACAGGGTCTTAACCTGTAGTGTAGGTTAGCCTCAAAGTCAAGAACCCCTGCCTTCGTCTTTGGAGAGCTAGCAATTTCAAGCCACACCATGGCTGGCTTACCATCCTATCTATGGCACAGTGTCTATTATCTTGATGGACTGGGCATAACTCATTCTATTACCTCCCTTTGTTTTCAACAGAAAGAAAAACAGCATAAAGTTGAGGCTACCGTAAGTTCCCATAGGGAAGAATTTATATTGATCCTAGCTAGGGAGAAGCAGAATCAACGTGAACTTGGTAAGTTTGGCTCTTCCTGGAGCTAGGTGGGAGGATACAGAGGAAGAGAGATGAGAACTAGACAGTCAACCGGAGTTTAGTGTTCCCAGTCACATCTTGAAGTATTAAAGGTTTGATGTTCTTGTACTAGGGAGATTCAGGCTCCTTCACTATTCTAGTTAAGAGTCTGAAGTTTCCAGAAATGTCAGCATCTCCCATGGTGGTGTTCATGCTTTCCCACTTGAGAGTTTTTAAAATGTGGTGGTTTTTTTTTTCTTAAAGATTTATTTATTAATTATGTATACAGCATTCTGCTTACATGTGTCCCTGCAGGCCATAAGAGGGCACCAGATCTCATTACAGATGGTTGTGAGCCATCATGTGGTTGCTGGATTGAACTCAACCTCTGGAAGAACAGTCAGTTCTCCTAACCTCTGAGCCATCTCTCCTGGAATTTGTTTTTGTAGGCTAGGCTGCCCTTGAACTCACAGAGATCTGCCAGCCTCTTTGTCCCAAATGCTGGGATTAAAGGCGTGTACCACCATATCCAGCTCGAAAAGCATATTTATGCTTCCGAGTATAATCTCTTTGTTTCTCGTTTATTCTGAACTGGCCTTCTAAAAATCACACACACGCCAGGCAGTGGTGGCGCACGCCTTTAATCCCAGCACTCGGGAGGCAGAGGCAGGAGGATCTCTGTGAGTTCGAGACCAGCCTGGTCTACAGAGCTAGTTCCAGGACAGGCTCCAAAGCCACAGAGAAACCCTGTCTTGAAAAAGCAAAAAAATAAAATAAAAAAAATAAAAATCACACACACACTTTATGAGCTTCTTCATATTCAGATCTCTGCTCCCTTTTGAGTGTCAGGTCCCATCTCTTTGAGTAAATGTCAGCAGTTATTGGACGGAAGAGGCCCCCGATCCAGTACGGCCTTGTTTTAATTTCATTGTATCTGTGAAGTCTGAATTTCCAAGAAGGTTACATTCAAAGACAGCAAGGATTGTGGTTTCAGTGTGTTTTAGGAGCCACAGTTCTTCCTCTTGGACTGTGTTTCCCTATGGCCAGATTTCTCTTGTGGACTCTTCAACCTCATATAGATTGATCTTCCCATAATACAGAGTGATAGTCTCCCAGTAGGAAACACCGGACAGCAGCTAAGGGTTAAACTCTGGATGTGACCAGCAGATCCTTTCAGACGGCTCTCATTTGAGAGCTGGACCTTTGTCCAGATGGCACAATGTGGACCAGGGACCTGTCCATCTTGCACAGGGTCTTAATTGAAGCTGGGCTGGCCTGCCAGGCACTGCTAATTAATTTCCTCTCCTACTGAGCTCTTGAATCAATCACTCTGCCCCTAAGAAGATTGTGTGGGAAGTGATTGGATTTCCTGCATTCAAGAATTTTATAATTCTTGCTAACTAGGTCCCTTCAAGGGAACACTAGTTGAGAGTTGGTGTGAGTTTTCCAGTGTGCTTGTTATTTTAGGTTAGGGGGTACTAGGTTGCTTTGTTTTTGTTTGTTTTTTTAATAGCTCTCAGATGACAGAGGGAAAATATTCAGTTCAGTAGAACAATCAGAAACAGAATTTAATTCATGTATTATATACGGTTATGACCTTGCCTGCTTCCAGAGACTATAAGACAGCTGAAAAAAAAATAAAAGAAAGAAAGAAAGAAGGACTAAGAGAGGTGACTCAGTAGCTAGGAACTCTGCTGCTGCAGAGGACCTAAAGTTTGTTTCCCAGCACCCACAATGGGCAGCTCACAACTGCCTGTAATTCCAGCTCCAGAGGGTCAACAACTTCTTCCGGCTTCTGAGAATACCTTTATACATGCACACATACACACATAAACACACATATATACATACATACATACACAAATAAAGAGAAATTGATAACAGAAGAAATATAATATTACTATCAGAAGACACTTTTTATTTAGAGGAAATAGAGCAGAAATTAATAAGAGATCAAAGAAACATGGAATTCGGCAACTGTTCAAAAGTTGAATAAAGGAGTCCCTAGGGTCTGAGAATGGCTCGGCGGGTGAAGCGCTTGCACAGAAGCAGGAGGATCTGTGGGTCCCTAGCACCCATATAAAAGCTAAGCATGACAGAGCATGCCTGTAATTCCTGTGCCCTCAAGGCTGAGACGGGCAGATCCCTGCAGCGTGCTGGCCAGAAATCTAGTTGAATCTGTGAGCTCTGGGTTCAGTAAGAAACCAAAAGCAAGCTGGAAGATGATCAAGGAAAACATCATCCTCTGACTTCCATGCACACAGCTAAACATGTGCACACATGTGCACACATAAATGTGCACACACGCGGGTGAAAGAATGATGAGGGACTCAAGTTGAGAAACCAAGTCCCACCTGGGGATCCTCCCACCAGGTGTCCATATATAATGATGGTTGGGTGAATGACTGTGTTTTCTGTACAGCTGTTCTGACAGGAATAACCAGACAGCATTTAAACTGTCGAGTGGGACATTTTCTCTAGTAACTTTTCTTTTTCCCACGATCAGGTGAGAATGAAATCCTTGAAACTCTGCATGCCATTGCAAGCAAAAACCAGATCTGGAGATCGTATATTGGCATGGGCTATTATAACTGCTCGGTGCCCCAGACCATTTTGCGGAACTTACTGGAGAATTCTGGATGGTAATGTATCGCTTCACTAGAGAACAGGGATATGAGGCTCATGGTCCCTGCATCTCAGAAATCGCCCCTTTCTGCTCTCTGAGCTCCAGGAACCCACCTGGCTTCTCTGGCTGGGAAATTCCTTGCAGGGTGTTGAAGTGGATTCTTTTCTCTTTCATTTCCATTAAGTCCAGGTCCGATGATCTCTTCCATGACAACTTGAATCTCTTTGCTGCTTTTGAACAAGACTTCATTCCTCTTTGGTGAGACCCTGGAACACTTTAGGTTGTATCTGAACTTAGTCACTTGGTATTGTACCCTGGGAAAGAATCTTGTGCGTCTGTCTTTTGTCAGAATTTTCGAAGGCCGATACTCACGTTCCTCTTCTCCCCACATTTCTTGGTCCCTAACCAATAGAAATGAAGCGACATGGTATCAGAAGAATGAAGACAGTAAGTAACATCAGCTTCATTGACGGTACTTTATTGAGAAAGTGAACATATGTCTGTGGACAGATATGTGCTTGCACGGTCAGCTTCTTGTTCTCATCTCACCTTGCCAATGATAGAATTTATTCCCACCCCTGGGAGTCATGTGTGTCAGAATATGACCTTTAGGAGTCAGTTCCCTTCTGCCATGGGATCTGGGGATGGGACTCAGGTCGTCAAGTTTGTCTGGGAAGCGCTATCCCGCTGAGCCATCCTGCTGGTTTTGTCCCATCTTTAAAGGAACCAGATCTGTTGGCACCCTCATGCCTTGGAGCGGAGGAGATTCTCACCGCAAATATTCTCTACTTGCTTACTAATATGAGAACAGGAGAGCAGGCCCATCAACAGTGTTTCAGTTTCTCAGTGCATGAATGAGCTTTGCTAGTGTTTGCATTGCTACGGGCTTGTTTTTCACTGTGGCTCTGATGAAAGTTTGCATGGTAAACTCTGGGGTTGATTTCGAAGGCAAATGGGCTTTCTCTCCCCGCTTAAAATAAGCAAAGCCTGCTGCTACCCATGAAAGGACCGGGCAGCATTGTTGCATTCTCTGCCTGAGCCCTGGCCTGTGGCCTTTGCTCTTAGTGACCATACAGAATATCCACCATATTTCTCTCTGGCTGTGAGCCGGTATGCTAATTAACTTGGGGGTAGCCAGTGTTTTGAGAGGGAGACAATACTCTGTTTTTCTAGCCTCTGGCTTTGGGTGTATTTTAAACATCGCTGCCTTGCCTACCCCAAAGCTGCTCTGCACCCTAGCGGGATCCTGCACCCTGCCGCGCCGATAGGGAGGGCCGCGAGCACGTGGGTGGGAGATTGTTCACATTATACTTCTGAATGGTTTCCATAGCGATGGAGCCAACAAGTTCCGGCGACGTGAGGTGAAAATAAATGGGCCACATAGACTTGAAAGAATACAAGCGTTTGAGCTCTATAAAGGAAACTGTAAAGCTGGGGCTAGAATTTGTTCCCTGCGGTCCACTAACCCAAAGTCTCAGTCGCTGATAACATTAATAATGAATACCAACATTTGCGTTTTCCTTGTGGCTTTCTGGTTTTTATAGTCTTGGCTGGCAGTAAGATTAACACAAGCCTCTTATAAATTTTATGAGCTCTCCTCAAAGCCCCCCTACTTTTTCCCCAGTTCTTAAAGCATGTCATAACCAAAATGATAGAGGAAGCTGGTTTACTTTGGAATAAATGCCAATATCATATTGAGTATATTACCAAGTAACCTATTTCAGAACTATAAGCCTTCTTAGATATGGAGATGCTTTTAAATGCATCTAGAAAAAAGATGTCATTTGAATTAGTGTCAATTTAGGCATATCCACAGTTCACAGATATCATTCCTTCCTCTTTGGATTCTTCCTGGTACCTGAGGCTGAATCACACATGTCACTGTTGCAGGGCCTCACACATGTCACTGTTAGGGATCACTGAGCAACCTCTGCGCTTCCTCAGACAGGTGTTTTTTAACGCATTTTTCTTTCCTGTCTGTATGACAGCAGCCTTTGGTGGCATCTTTTAAAATCTTTTTGAAAATATGTTACAAAAATTTTATTTTAATTGTTTGCATTCTGGGTGCTTGCCTGCATGTGCCCCTGTGCTCCACATGCTTATGTGGTGCCCACAGACGCCACAAGAGGGCGTAAGATCCTTATGGAACTGGAGTTACAGGTCATTCTGAGATACCACATAGGTATTGAGACTTAAACCCTGGTGGTCTGTGCACGTGTGTGTTTATGGAGGCACCACCATACCTGGT
>NC_022015.1:59313484-59317466 GCF_000317375.1 Microtus ochrogaster | reverse complement strand
AGTGCTGGGATTAAAGGCGTGCGCCTCCACCGCCCGGCTTCTTGTTGTTTTTAAACTGATGAGAATTGTAAGGGTCTACTGTTTTTATTTGTGTGTGTGTGACAAGTGCATGCAAGTATACCACACAGAGACCAAAGACTGAAGGGCATCACATTCTCTGGAATGGTCGTTGTAAGTGGTTATGTCATGGCCTGCTGACTTTAGTTTTTTTTTTTAAGTCCCCCAACACACACACACACACACACACACACACGCTGTCTGTCTGTCTGTCTGTCTCTCTCTCTCTTTCTTTCTTTCTTTCTTTCTTTCCCTCTCTCTTTCTTTCTCTTTATGTGTCTGTGTGTGTATGTATGTGTTCCTTTTTCTTTTTTCTTTCTCTTGAGACAAGGTTCTTGCGGTCTAGTCGAGGTAGCCTCCAACTTTTAATCTTCCCGCCTCAGGCTCCCAAGAGTTGTGATTACAGTGTGTGTCCTCACACCTGGCTTTTACAGCCCTAGCTGACATGGAACTTGCTACGGCAGTGGCAGCCATTGCCCACTGTTGTTCAAGAAAAACACCTGTAAGGCAGGACTGTTTTTGAATTAAAAAGAACATTTTAGTAGCTATTGCTTTAGAGATTTGCATGTGTTTGTATTTGTCTGTGTAGGCCTCATGTAGCCTGCTGCTAATCTTGACAATGTGTCCAGCCCCATTACCCCACACATCTGCTCCAGATAAGAACTGTCTTGCCTCTTTCAAAAAAAAAAATTAGGCTTGGTGGTGATGGCACACGCCTTTAATCCCAGCACTCAGTTAGGCAGAGGCAAGTGGATCTGTGAGTTCAAGGCCAGTCTGGTCTACAAGAGCTAGTTCCAGGGCAGGCCCCAAAGCTACAGAGAAACCCCATCTCAAAAAACCAAAACCAAACAAACAAACAAAGCAAAACAAATCAAAACAAAACAGAAATTGTGCAGAGAAGACAAGCATGGTACCTGTACAGTGACACAGATTAGTGACGTGTTTCATATTTTTAAATAACGCAGGCTTTGGGCTTTTTGACTACACCTCTTTTGTTAATGTTCAATAACAAACTCAGCTGTTGTTGGTCTGATAGGGTGGGGAAAGAAAAAAAATCACCCAGAGGAAAATCCCTGCTTATGTTTTGATTCATTGGTTTGCTTTTAGAAACTTAAAGGAATGAGATTTTATACTTTGCTTTTCAGGGTCTTTTATTCCTGTTATTTGTTTGAGTGAATGCTCTCCACTTTAAAATTAATATAGTGTGAGCATCGTCTCATGTCAGGGATATCGAGAGCATGGTTTTCCATGATGCACGCTGTTTTAATTTGTCTCGCCGTTCTCTTTAACAGCCACACAGTTTGCTGCTTGTTTTCTTCTACAGTATTCATTACCGTGCTGAATTCCTTTGGAATATTTCTCTCTCCTCACGTGTTCTCTTTCTGAGAATATATTCAGTCTTTCTTATTCATCAGTTGAGGTAGCTGGTATATGCATATATTTCTCTGTGGGGGTGTATGTCTGAATACCTGTCTAAATCTCAAAGGGTGGCTCTGAACAGGATGGACGTGTTCTGTTGGGGCAATCAGTCTGAGCATATGGCAGGAACAGTGTCACATCTGTCTTCCTGGTAGCAAGCTGTGTGCGATGGTCTCTTCTGGTTAGAGATCACCACTGCCCATTGTCTGTGCTCTCGTGTGACCTCAGTTCTTTCACGTTCCCTTTCAACTGCCTGCCCTTTGTGCTGCATTGTATGAGTCATTCATTCCAGTTCACCACGCACTGAGAGTCTGTCTTTATAGTTGCAAATCCAGGCTGCTCAAAGAATGAACTGAGGTAACAATGTGTTCTGCTGTACACATACACACTCAGTTGCACCAGTGAAAGATTCAGAAAATGATTTCAAAGTGCTGATGCAGTACTGTGTGCTAAGATTGTCTTCAAAGATAAACCATGTTAAATAAAGCCAACATAACAATGCTTTCAAAGCCTGCAAATAATTACCAGAACAGGAGAGAAAAAAAGAGAAAAGGATAAAAAAAAATCAAAGCCAAAAATAAATCACTTAGAATTTTTGGGTTGGCGTCTTAGTTAATTGTTTATTACTGTGATAAGACACCATGACCAGAGCAACATATAGAAGAAAGAGTTTATTTGGGGCTTGCAGTTTATAGGGAACATGGGAGCAGGCAGGTTGGGTTTTAAAAGCCAGCTTATAATAAAACACACATGGATGCCTTGAGGAACTAGCTTTGTCAAATGTTTGCTGAGGAGCAGATCCCCAGCACCTGTGGGTGCTAAGGGCATCTGCAATCCCTTTGCTGAGGAAGAGGAGAAAGCTGGATCCCTGGAGCTCATGGATCCGAGCTGATTTGATGAACTCCAGTTTCAGAGAGAGTCTCTGCCTCCAAAGATAAGCTGGGGAACAACTGAGGAAGACACCCAACATTAACCACTGCCCTCCATATGCCCATGCAACACATATATGAAATACATGTGTACAATAAGATAATTAAAATAGCAATGCAACAAAAAACACTGCAAAGAGCTGGGTGTGGTGGTACACCTATAATCCTAGAACTTGAGAAGGAAGGAGAACCAGGGCCAGTTCAAGGCCAACCTTAAACCTAGTGAATGACAGACAGCCTGAGCTACACAGCAAGAGTATGTGTTTAAAAAATCATAATACAACAAAATGTCTTGGGGCTGAAGAGGTGGCCCAGGAGTTAGGGGCACTTGTTGCTCTTGCAGAGGACCCAGATTTGGTTGCCAGCTCCTACATGGCGGGTCACAATTATCTGTAATTTCAGTTCCAAGGGATTTGATAACCTCTTCTGACCTCCATGGACACTAGACACACATGTAGTACACATACACACATGCAGGCAGAGCATCCAGATATGTAAAATCTTAAAAAAAAAAAAACACACACAGAGGGAAAATAAATACTGGTTGTGCCCAAAAGATATTGTTTCTATGACAGCTCTGTTCTTCCCCGTAGAAACCTGAAGAAAACATGCCATTCATTGGCTTTTTATCGTTGTGACCAAATCCTCAGCAGAAGTACTTTAGGGATGAATGATTTATTTATTTAGTGTGCTGGGGGGTGGGGCTGTGCTTCCTGGGGACAGAGCATACCCACAGTCAGTCTCAAGGACTGAACTCAGGTTGTCAGGTTTACGGGCAAACACCTTTACCTGCTGAGCTCTCACCTGTCCAGGTTCATCATCACAAAGGAGGCATCTACCTCAGTTAACCCTTTCTGGAAACTTCCACACAGGCACACCCAGAAGTGTACTTCATATTGATTCTTTTAAGCAGTTTTAATCAGATCGATCATCTCAGAAATCTTACTGATAGGTGTGTTATATACTTCTCAAGAGGTTTAGGGGATTGAATTTGAAAACAAAGGTATTTCATGAGCTTTTCTGGATAGGAGAGGCACAGTCTGGACGTGGTCTTCTGTTTGCCCCTCAGGGTCACCCAATACACTCCATATCAGCCAGAAGTGTCTCAGGGGAGACTGGAGAGTTTACTCAACTTCCAGACCATGGTGTGTGACATCACAGGTTTGGACATGGCCAACGCCTCCCTGCTGGACGAGGCAACCGCGGCTGCAGAGGCGATGCAACTGTGCCACAGGTGAGCGGCTCAGGGACGAGTTCCTCCAGGGCAGGGACATGCCTTGGTCCCCAGCAACCTCAGGTGGGGTTTCATAGAGAACTCTAGAGCCCCCCCCCAAAAAAAAATAATTGCCAGTGATTAAAAAATATTCTGAATGTGGGACAATCAAAGATTTAAAATTAAATACTAATGAAGTCGAGGTCTTTCTGGCAGAACGCGCATCTGACTTCAATGCAGCTTTGGTCCTCAATGCACAAACCGCGTGTGCACTTTGAGCCTCATGTGCTTCGTGTCGCACACCACCAGCCAATGCTACCGGAAACGTCTCAGCTCTGGTTCAGGATTGCTGCATGTTCTGAAT
>NC_022015.1:59312011-59313142 GCF_000317375.1 Microtus ochrogaster | reverse complement strand
AGTCCCAAGTTTAGGGTTATGGGTATGAGTCACCTTGTTCAGCTGAACTATGGTGCTTTTTACTGTACATAGAGAATCTTCTGCTCTCATAGAAACATGATAATTTCACCTTTTTTAATGTTTCTGCCATAATTCCTCAGCATGTACATATCAAATGAGCATGTCTTTGGGTTACACTGTGTTAGAATGCTTGATTTCAAAAGTTTCCTGTTTCACTTGCTGATAAATTTCAAAAAAAATTGCTAGATGGATGTTGACTTAGGGTAAAGACAAACAATTTCTGAATGGCTCTGGATGTACTTCTGTCATATTGTGTGTGTGTATTGTATGTATTTGTATCAAAAGGTATCTTAGTATTGATAATCATAAAGTCAAAGTGGCTGTTAACTTGAGAAACACTAAAGATGTTCTACATTTTCCATGATCAAACATTTAGCCAAAGTTTCATTATTTTTATTTATTTAATTATTTTTATTTTATGGACATTGGTGTGAGGGTTTCAAATCCCCTGAAACTGGAGTTACAGACAATTGTGAGCTGCCATGTGGGTTCTGGGAATTGAACCCAGGTCCTTTGGAAGAGCAGCCGGTGTACTTAACCGCTGAGCCATCTCTCCAGTCCCAAGATTTAGTTCTTTAAAAATAAGCATATCTATTCATTAATATGCAGATTTGCTGTAGCAGCTGGGCCAGCCATCCCAACACAAAAATAATTAAATACATAAATTTGCTTTTGTTTCTTAACAGTTGACATCTATCTATTTGTCTATCATCTAGATATCAGGGTTGTTCCCAAATAAATTTCTTTATGCTTTATTGTCAGCAAATCTTGATTTGGATGTGTATGTTATATATCTATATGCCTTCTCTCGTGAAAAGATTCATCTGATAAAAATGAGTCATGAGTTGAAAAAGTCTAGGAATAAGAAGTCCTGGTCTTAGACTCCTTCTTGCTGTACCCATGGAGAGGCTTATCATTTCTCTCTCTTTCCAGCCCCCTCCCCACATATATATGTTGTGGGCACTTGTGTGCACACATACACTTTTATTTATTTATTTATTTATTTTTAAATATTTATTTATTTACTTATTATGTATACAATATTCTGTCTGTATGCCTGAAGGCCAGATG
>NC_022015.1:59299348-59311911 GCF_000317375.1 Microtus ochrogaster | reverse complement strand
CACATACACTTTTATATAATATATATACATATATATATATGAAAGATAATATTATCAGTTATTAAAAATAGTTCCTACCTGCCCTGCATGGCTCACCTTGAGCTGCTTCATGGAGGCGAATTACGCCCCCTCAGTAAATGTTTGCTTCTTCCCTCCTTTCTCCTTGGGTCTGCATTTAGATTAGCTTCGTAAAGCAACCCGGAGAGTTAAGTGTGTACTTTCACCTCGTCACTGTAAAGTGGGGTTGTCTCCACTCATTGAGTCCCTGCTGACAATTTTCTCCAATTTGTTTTGATTCGAACTGTGGGAAGTATTTCACACTAGGTGATTTTTTTTTTAAAAAATCTTCCCAACTTGATATATTCCTTAAGTTGATATCTGTGCCAAATGTAATTGAATATGCTACAATCCTAGCACTCAGGAGGCTACAGCAGGAGACTTGCTGTAAGTTCAAGGCCAGCATGGGCTGAAATTCTATCTCAAAACAGTCGCAAAACCAAACAAAAAATAGATTACATATAAATTACAAAACTAATTATCTGTGTTTAATGAAAAACATCTATCAAACTGAGTAGAATATAATTCAAAGTAAAGTATGCTGTTTACTACTTCAAGTCTCCAAAGGAACCATTGTGATTATTAATAGCGTAGCATTAAGTGTGCCTCTTTCTAGAATTCATTTTTTTTTACTTTTTTGTGTGTATGTGTGTGTGAGTGTGTATGTGAGTGTATGTGAGCATATATGACGACTGCGTGTGCGTGCATGCGAGTGTGTGAGTGTATATGTGTGTGTCTGCACGCGCGTGCGTGCATGTGCCTGTGTATTACCAAGGCTCGGAGACAACTTTTGTAGTCATTTTTCCTTCTACTCTATGGAGGCAGGGTCTGTCTTGCTTCGCCCAGCAGAGACTCTATGCTGAAGCACCCCATGTGACAACATTCTAAGATGTAACACTTTCGAAGACTTTTTTGGGATAATTGTTTCAATTTCCTTTTATACCTAATATTTTTTCCCTTTTCTTTTTATCATATAGATTTTTTTAATTGAATTGATTTTTGTGAAGTTATGTTAGAACAGAGTTGAATTTCCATGGGCTGCAATCAGGAGCTCCCAGTCATTAACCACCCAGTTCTACTTACGCCATGCTAGACTTTTCCTCCTGCTTTGCCTCCTTAGGAACTCTGAGTTCAGTGCTGGCAAAGTGGCTCAGTTGTTAGAGAACTTGGCCAGGTTAACCCCCAGCAATACCCTGTACTAGGCTTAGTGACACACGCCTGAATCTCATCTCAGCACTGTGGAGGCAGGAGGACCAGAAGGGGCTCAGTTGGTAGAGAAGTTGGCCAGGATTAACCCCAGCAATACCTATGCTGGGCTGAGCAACACACACCTGGAATCTCATCCTGTGGAGGCAGGAGGACCAGAAGTTTAGTAAGGACAGCCTGGAGAAGACCTAAGACCCTGCCTCAACAAAGACAAAGAAAACAGAAACGAACAAGAAAGCAAACAAAAACTGATATTCGGAAACTCCTTTGGAAGTGTTCCAGTTTGAATGTGCTTTTTCTTTTCAACAGACACAACAAGAGGAAGAAATTTTTTGTTGATCCTCGTTGCCACCCACAGACAATAGCCGTTGTCCAGACTCGAGCCAAGTAATTGGTTTAATTTGTGCTTTGAACCAAGGGGAATGTCATCCTCCCTGTACCTCACCTCTTTCCCACTGCCAGTCTGATTGGACGTGAACCTGCTTTACGTTGAGTTTGCTGAGTTATCTTTTCCTCCCTCCTTTCTTCCATGGATGTCTCTGCCATGTCAGTTCTGGGGGTACACACACAGCGAGTTTAGTAAGTTTCCATGCTTTTCTGTCATCGTTTGGTAAAACTTAAAACATTCAAACTGGCTTGTGGCAGGAGGATTTCAAGTCTGAGGCAAAAATGAGGCATGTAGTATAAACCTGTCGCAACTAGACATCAGGGCTATAGCTCAGTAGTAGGGCACTTGCCTCAAATGGGTGAGGCCCTGGGCTCAATCCCTGGGACCATGGAGGAAAAAGTTAGAGGATCTCACAGTGGGCAAACACACACACACACACACACACACACACACACACACACACACAGCAGAGTGAGGCATGCGTGTGAGTTGGTGGGGAGCATGGTTACCAAGGAAGGGCCAAGCATGAGATGAAGGGGGGCTGGGAGTGGGACCCTGAGAGAAAGCACAGGAAATGAATACAGTCTCTCTGGAAATAACGTGGTGCTCATTACATTTTCTGGGCTAGCAGGATGGATCAGCTGGCCTAGCAGCCTGCGTTCTATCACCAGAACCCATGGTAGAGAGAGCTCACTCTCCAATGTTGTCCTCTGACCTCTTCACATGTGAGAACCAGCACTCACAAACACATCACACACATGTGCACGCCTGTACACACACACACATGCATACATGAACTCACAAACACATCACATACACACACTAAAAATAATAATAATAAAGAAAATATTTTCCCTTGTATTTACAGATATAGGGGGGTGCTTGTTGAGCTGAAGTTACCACATGAAATGGATTTCAGTGGCAAAGATGTCAGTGGGGTGCTGTTCCAGTACCCAGACACTGAGGGGAAGGTGGAGGACTTCACAGACCTTGTAGAAAGAGCCCATCAGACTGGGGTAGGTAAGCCCCTTGTTGAAGCCCAGGAAGGTATGTCCTAATTTCCATGTGTCTCCTTCTGGTGTATTTTAATTCCTTTACAGTGACCACACGGAATGGTGAAATTCCCTTGCCCTGCCCCTTCCTGTCGCTAATGTCATTCACTAATCCGTGATGCTCAGTGGCATCCAGTAAATCTTTGTTGCCTGGATGAATGCATGAGCAAATGGAGTTCCCGAAATACACCCTCCCTGCCAGTGTGTCTGTGGTAGAAACATCTCCTGGGGCTTCACAGCTCAGGAGAAGGTAATAACCTTGACCGCTTCTCCATTCCCTCTCCAGAGCCTGACCTGCTGTGCCACTGACCTTTTAGCTCTGTGTATTCTGAGGCCACCTGGAGAGTTTGGCGTGGACATTGCCCTGGGCAACTCCCAGAGGTTTGGAGTGCCACTGGGCTATGGGGGACCACATGCAGCCTTTTTTGCTGTCAAAGAAAGCCTGGTGAGGATGATGCCTGGAAGGATGGTGGGGGTGACAAGGTAAAGTGTCACACCCCTCCTTGCGATTTTGACCTTCCCTGTTCTTTCTTTTTATTAAGAATTTATTTTCATTCTGTGTCCATGTGTGTGTGTGTGTGTGTGTGTGTCTGTATATGTATGACTATATGCCATGTGTCTGTAGGAGACCAGAAGAGGGCATTGGATCCCCTGAAGCTGGAAATATAGACAGTTGTGAGTTGTGGGTGCAAGGAAACAAACAAATCAGGTCCTCTAGAAGGACAGCAAGTATTCTACAGCTGAGCCACCTCTCCAGCTTCCTCGCCCTCCCCTCCCTGTTCTTTTTTCTCTGATTTCTCTCCAAATTTAATTGGCCCCTGTCAAGTAGATTAAAGGCAAGTACAACACCAACTAAGAAGAGGGAATCCATCTTGGGTGTGCACCGGTACTTCTGCACACTGTAATTCAGACAATATGAAAAAGTGTATGTATCCTTTGTAAGGTATGAGTGTAGCCATGTACAGGGAATCTCAGTTGAGGGAGGTCTGGGGAGATCTGCACATGTTAAGTGCTTTGTGTCTAACCAGATAGTTCTTATATATCCCATTGTGGAAAGAAGAACTCACTTATGCTAGCTGTCCTTCACACACACACACACACACACACACACAAAATACAAGTGCAGAAAGGTATTAAAAGCATAAACTGATTCAGTTGGTGTCTGAAGGTTTCTGCCATGTGACTTTGAGTCTTGATGGCTTCTCTTTGATGGTGCTTCCATCCTAGGTTATGATTTGTGCTGGGGAAACCTGAGTTTTATCATAGTCCCCCAAAACTAACTAACTATCTTATCTATAATCTATCTATCTATCTATCTATCTATCTATCTATCTATCTATCTATCTATCTCTATTTTTCTATCTACCTACATATAATCTATCTATATCTGTCTATCATCTAATTTTTATATCTATCTTTATCTATCTTCATCTATGTCTGTCTATCATCTATATCATCTATCTGTCTATGTCCATTTATATATTACATAAAAAGGGAAGTCTTTATGAGCTAAGTAGTGAGACTGTTAGCATTTCTTTTTTGTCTTCTTCAAACCTCTAGTAGAGAAATTCTGTTTTTTTCATTTTGTCACCCTTTCCCGTCTATCAGCCCCGGAGATTGAGTGACATACTCCCTGGTCCCATCACCCTGGTAGGCAGAGTAATTCCTGGCAAATTTTCTTTCACTGCTCCAGGCTTTAGTGTACATGCTTCAGTGCCTTGAAATTCAAACTGCAAACCTATAGATAGTCCTATTGAGAAAATGGACATTTGGAAGTTGGGTTTTTTTATGAGCTTGCACCCACACCAATCTGCTGAATCCCCTTCAGCTGGGAACGCAGGTGCATCTCGGACAGTCCTGGGCTGTGATTACCTGTGCTGAGTACATGTGTTGTCTTGACTCAGGGATGCCACAGGGAAAGAAGTGTATCGCCTTGCTCTTCAGACCAGAGAACAACACATCCGGAGAGACAAAGCCACCAGCAACATCTGCACTGCACAGGTAAGTGTCGTATCCAACCTGACTGCTGTGTTCATTCTCCAGCGGCTGAACCACATGTACAATAGTGATGGGAGATCTTGTGGCCGGAGAAGCCTGGTCCTGCATCCAACTGCCATCCTGTGTCGCATACGTTTCCCGTGCATGTATTTCATTGTCTTTAACAATACAATAAAATAGTACTCCCGGGACCGAGAGATGGCTCTGTTTCTGATTACTGGTCAGTAGTGGCACACACCTTTAATCCCAGCACTCGGGAGGCAGAGGCAGGCGGATCTCTGTGAGTTTGAGGCCAGTCTGGTCTACAGGAGCTAGTTCCAGGACAGGCTCCAAAGCTGCCCTTTAATCCCCATGTGCTTTGAGTGTATTTATTATGAAGTACTGGGCTTATTGTATCTGATTTCTTAGCCATGGGGCAGTCCATATGGGTGGAAATGTGATACCATCTCTTTGAGCTACAGTGGAAGATCTCCAAGAAGGAAGCCGGGAGGGCAGAGGTGACGTGATAGAGGGGAAGGTCCAGACGGGCATCTTCTGGTAGTCATAGAACATTCTTTTGGGGGTCATGAAAAGTGTTCTTGAAGTTGACAGGAGAAAGGTAGTGATTCGTGGGCTTCTGACCTCCTTGAAGTTGCTTCAGGACTTGAGTCAATTTTAGAAACTCAGCGGAGGCCCAGTGTGAGCAGTATACACACACACACCACCACCACCACCACCATCACCACCACCACAAGTACCATAGCCAGGTATGGTGGTACACGCCTTCAATCCTAGCACTCAAGATGCAGGGGCAGGCAGCTCTCTCTAGTCTTCTGGAAGAGTACCCAGTGCTCTTAACGGCTGAACCATCTTCCCAGTACCTATTTTTTTTTAAATCAGATTTTATGTGTGTATGCATGTGAGCACGTGGGGGGGGGGTAGGTGCATGTGTGTTATGGCACACTTGTAGAGGCCAGAGGATAACTTGCATGAATCAGTTCTCCTCTTCCACCATAGAATCTGGAAATCAAACTCACATCATTAGGCTTGCACGGCAGTTCTTTTACCTACTGAGCCATCTTCTGGTTCTTTTGCTTCAAAGTTTGAAAATTATATACCGGGCTATCTACAATAAACAAAGCTATGTAGCTGATTCATCTTCATTTCCTTTTGTTTGTATATACCTCATGTCATCATTTTTCTGTGTATTTTCAGCAGTTATGAAAATGGTGTTTATACACACGTATGTGTGTGTGTGTATATGTATGTATGAAAGAATGTGTATGTATGTGTGTGTGTGTATATATATGTGTGTGTGTGTGTATATGTGTGTGTGTGTGTGTGTGTGTGTGTGTGTGTATGTATGAAAGAAAATCATGTTTGCTCTGGGGATGGCCGCTATCTGTCTTCCCCAATTTTTGTCTTTTCATTTGCTGACCATCTAGTTTTTCACTTGAGTGTTCCTTTTCCTGATCTGTTCTACAATCGCTCACAGCACGCCAGAGTCTTTGCAAGGCTGCCATTGCTCTTGTGCTAAGGCGTGGCTGGCCTTTCCTGGGCTTTCCCCTCCGCTCTCTCTGTGTATCATTTACTACTGCTGTATCAACTGTTGCTTTGCTTAGTCCTGCATTTTCCCAGTTAGCATCGTGTGGTCCCCCCTGAATTTCTCTCAGATTTGCATCACTGATGGAGCGTGGCTATTTTTTTTTAATCTCTGAAATTCTGTTAATGCATTATATTTTAAACCTTTCTAGAAACTTGTGGCCTAACTGATATAAAAACGGTCACCATGTTTTGTGCCTCTTCACACTTCTCTTACTTTTCTTGGAAACAGGGGACACCCCCTGTGGTCAGGTGTTGCACTTCTGTGTCTGCTTTCATGTGCGTTCTAGGGATCTAAACACAGGCCCTTTTACTTGGTGTAAGTGCTTTACCCCTTGAGCCGTCTCCCCTCGCTGATGATCCCTTGGTTACTGCAGTTAATTACTCTATAGCTTCAGAAGAATTCTTTCCTTGGAGATTTTGGGTGTTTGAAAATTGCTTGTTGTTTTGATTCCTGAAGAAATGCTTAATAAAACTCCCAAATCTCACATTTTCCTCACTGAGGTCATTATGACTCTACTGTCTCCCAACAGTAGATACTGCCTGGCGGTGCTGACGGCAGTCTGCCTTCCCCTCATCACTGACATGGCCCTGTTGTGCCAGTGAGACCCCTTTATGAGGGTTAGGATGATGACTTCAACACTGTTTTCCCTCAGGCTCTCTAATGGTCCTCGGCTGTCACAGAGAATGCAGGATATTAAGTCATTTGGGCTCATTTTTCTTTATTTTGGACAGCGTACCTCAGTCATTCCTCCCACCACCCGTCTTCTGACTCGTTGCACATTGTTGATTCCGCAAATGCTCTTTCTTGTTTCAGGCCCTCTTGGCCAACATGGCTGCCATGTTTGCCATTTACCATGGTTCCCATGGGCTGAAGCACATCGCTAAAAGGGTTCACAATGCCACGCTGATTCTGTCTGAAGGTGAGTCGGTTGTGTTCCCAGCGTAAGACTAAGTGCAGGAAGACGGGGGTGTGTCCAACACCGAATACAAACAAAGGTCAGATAAGAAAGGACAATATCTTCAACATCTATGACAGGATGACATACTCTTATTCTTCTCTTTTTCTTAGACAGTGTCTCACTGTGTAGCCCTGGCTGGCCTGCAATTCACATGTAAACCAAACAGACTTTGAATCATGGTGATCCTTCTGTCTCTGCCTCCTGAGTACAGTCACCACACTCAGTGAGTGCTGATATCTGTAATAGATGAAGTTCTTTATCTTTCTCACCCCAAATATGAAGACACAATGAACATTTTTTATGAGAAAATGAGCAATTGTCATTATACAATTTAGAAATAGAGAAGTATACCAATAATGGCCATTAATTCCAACCTAATTATTAATCCAGGAACTATTTTATCTTTTTGTTGGCTTCTTGACAAAGTCTCGTGTAGGTCAGACAGCCTCGATCTTATGATGTAGCTGAAGATAACCTTTGAACTCATGATCCCCTGCCTGTGCCTTGCATGTGCAGACACGTGCCATGCCATGCATACTGCTTTATTGTTTTTAATTTTTAGTTTTGTGTGGTTCTGGGGATGAAGTTCAGGACCCTAGGCATGTTTACCACTGAATTAGACTCTCAGCCCTTTTCCCTTTTCGTTGGTAAAAATTAAGAAATGTTAATACCCCATTGGTGTAGCTTTTTATGGATGACAATCCAACATTGTGTATCAAAAATTTTTAAGATGTGGGGAAGAAGGTATCACAAACACAAGGCCTTGAATTTGTGGGGAATCTTGAAGTTGGCTCAAGACACCCCCAAGATCAAGTTCTCAGACCAAGTTCTCAGCACAAAGGGGATTATTTGCCCTAGAGGGACAAAGGGCAGGGCTAAAGGACCAAGACAGGGGTGAGGAAGAGTGAGAAAGGGGAAGGGGAAAAGGGAAAGGGGGCAGGAGTTTTCCCAGAGGACAAAGGACTGCCTCTCAGTAGAGAGGAGACAGACGTGGCACATAGGAAATTGGCAGCTTATAAAGGTAAAAGGGGGAACATCCCATTAAGATGAAGTGCTTAATTTTAATTGGTCACATTAATTAGGTGAGCCAAAGAGGACTTCTGATTGCTGGATTTCAATACTTTGATAGCTGGACCTTGGTAGTCAGCCTCAGGAGGAGGAATTGGCTAAATAAGGGACTAGACCTTGGGGAGTAGCCTTAGGAATGCAATATTACAGTTTTTAGCAAGGAATAGGGGATGGGGGAGAAGGGCAAGGCCTGCCAGAGCCACATGCTCCAGTGGGCTAGTGTCCCTTCATAGTTCAGATCTTCAGACCCCTCTTTAAAAGCTGGGGTGTGGCCAGATTGTGCCATAATCCTCCTAGCAGTGGAGAAATACTGACTAATGATCCCTGGTATTTATTAGACCACTAGTTTAACTGAAGTGATATGCTTCAGATTGAGTTTGACCCTGTGTCAAAAGCAACAACCACAACAACCAAACAAAAGGGTAGAAAGGGACTGAAGAAGACAGTGTTGACCTCTGGCCTCCACATGCACACATTGCACACACACAACAGAAGTGCATTTGACTAACGACTTTTAACTGCCAAAATAACAGCCAAAAACTTTCTAAAGAAAGTAATCAGATACGTGTGAAAAGATTGTCCCTTGAAACCTTGTTTACAATAAATTGTCCAGTCTTGGAAACAGATTAAATGATCAAAACACATAATTACATAATGGTACATCCATACATTTGACTACTTACTAGATAGTTATTGAAAATAATATGGGGAACTGTTCTATAGACAAGCAAACACACACTTTCTCTGTTTCTCTCTCTCTCACACACACACACACACATTACAGCCATTTCTAATATGTACATCAAAACTTATTTCTAGCTGATTGGCTGGTAATTTTTCTTCCTTTGTTTGATATGTGTTTCATGATTTTCTATAACACAATAATAAATTCATTTAATAGCCTTTTAAAACAGCCACCAATATCCTGGCCAGGAGAGGAACAACCTACAGTAGGGGTCACCTCCTATTGTCTGGGATGTTAGTGGCTGTGGCTCAGAGCACTGTTAGAGATGAGTGTGTTCCCTGTCTTGTCTAGGTCTCAAACGAGCCGGACATCAACTCCAGCACGACCTGTTCTTTGACACCTTGAAGGTTCAGTGTGGCTGTTCATTGAAGGAGGTATTGGGCAGAGCAGCTCTGAGGCAGATCAACTTTCGACTCTTTGAAGATGGCACAGTAAGTAACACACTTACTTTGTGCTTTCGTGGATTCTCTCAAAACACACCTTCTATTTTGTTTAACAAACATTGGGATTTGGAGTCTATCTTTTGTAATGTTTTAAATTTCCAACTTGTACTGTGACTTTTTCAAAGAATAAATTGTCCTCAGCTTTTCTCAAGAATGGTTTTGTGGTTTGGAACTGTTCATAAATAAGGCTCTAAGTTAGATAACAAAATGAACAAAAGGATGGAAAACTTGCCACGTGTAGTTCCTATGGGAGCATCCTAAAGTCATCAGACTATTAGTGTCTATAGGTGGCTTGTCAAGTTGGAGACTGGTCAAGTCACTTTCCCTTAAAGATCAGCATGGTTCTAACGGTACCTTGGTGTTCTCGAGTGCATGGGGAGTTTGACCAGGACTCTCCCCAACCCCCCACCCCCGCTTTGCTTGGTATCTTGTAGAGTCCCCATTGTCATCGTCCATACCCCCTCCCCCAGTGGTCTGGAGATGGGAGCGGATGATTTCCTTTTGTTTTTTGTTTCTGTAGCTTGGCATCTCTTTGGATGAAACAGTCACTGAGAAGGATCTGGACGATTTACTGTGGATCTTTGGCTGTGAGTCATCTGCAGTAAGTAAAGACGTGGTGTCAAGAAGGGCTCGACTCTGCCTTCTGTGGACCTGAATCTGAGTGAGAACAGGCTCAGGGGTGGCAGTGGCCAGTCTGCTGTTCAGATTATGGCACTGCCTGTCCCCTTTTTCCCTGTGACTGCTGATAGCTAAAAGTCACTGTTAACAGACTCTAGGCAGGCCAGTGCATCCAGGTTAGGTGGATTATTAGTGATGCGGCACTCTTGACTTCAGTACAAAGATTTGTGACATTGTATTCTGAGAAATTTACTATACTCACTCATTTAGAGAGTGATTTTCAAGGATGTAATATATGCCAGGTTATTGGCTATGCCATGAGATTATTATGATGGCAAATTGGACATGGTCTCCGCCTCTACTAAGTGTATAGACCAGTGAGGAGCCGGACATATAAACCCAGCCTGGTCCATGAGGAAACTGAGCAGAATGGATCAGTTTCTCACCGGAGCTTGGATAAGTTTCCCACACTAAGATCTGAAAGAGGAGGGTGGGTCCAGATGTCCTCTCTCTCCTGGGGAAGAAGTCATAAAAGGTCAGGAGGAGAGACAGTCCTCCAGCACCGAGTCTCTTCTGCATGGCTGAGTGGGTGTCCACAGCGTGAACTATCAGGGTTGACCAAGGTGCGGGGTTACCCTCCCATAGGCTTGAAGAGAGAGAAGTCAATGGCTCCTTAGACCTTTGGTGAGAACTCTCAGGGGTGAGCAAGGTGTCCGGGGTTACCCTCCCATAGGCTTAAAGAGAGAGAAGTCAATGGCTCCTTAGACCTTTGGTGAGAACTCTCAGGGGTGAGCAAGGTGTCCGGGGTTACCCTCCCATAGGCTTAAAGAGAGAGAAGTCAATGGCTCCTTAGACCTTTGGTGAGAACTCTCAGGGGTGAGCAAGGTGTCCGGGGTTACCCTTCCATAGGCTTGAAGAGATAGAAGTCAATGGCTCCCTAGACCTCTGGCGAGAACTCTCAGGGGTGACCAAGGTGCAGGGTTACCCTTCCATAGGCTTGAAGAGAGAGAAGTCAATGGCTCCCTAGACCTCTGGCGAGATCTACCCAGAGCACTCTGCGCATTCTCCATGACTTGTTGAGTGGCTGTGACTTTAGTCAATATCTGTTGAATGAGCCAATGAAAGGAAGCTTTTATTACAGAAGCTTGAAATTCCTCCCACAGTGCATTAGTCAGTCCCAGATACCGAGCATAAACTATCAAGAAGCTTCACAATGCTCCCCCAATGTTGAATTTTATAAATTGAATAGGACCAAGTAAACGCTTTCACCTGGAGAGCCCTGGACTGATTTTCCTTAAGGTCGTTGATCTGTATGCATTTGAGGGATGTTTCTGGAGTCGTTAATACAAGACTTGAGATAACTGTATGTTTCCATTTGTTTTCTGTTGCTCTGATAGTGTTCTCTGACCAAACACAACGTAGGGGCAGGCAGGCGTGGTACATCATGCAGGAACACAGGTGGAAACCATGACGGAAGGCTGCTTACTGGCTCACTTTCTCACACAATCCAGGCCCTTTTGCCCGGTGTGGCGACCTTTGTAGTGGGCCAGGCCCTCTACTCTCCCGTCAATCCTTAATCAAGAAAGTGCTTCACAGGTTTGCCAATCTGATGGAAGCAATTCTTCAGTTGAGATTCCCTCTTCCAAGTGACTTTAGTTTGGGTCAAGTTAACAAAAACAAACCGACACCTATCCCATTAACAAAGAGGGAAGAGGAACAGGCCACACATTTAAGTAGATATTGTAGACATAAAATTCTTTGATTTGCCTACATTTTCTCCCGTTATTTGAGCAGCTTCTTGGCTCTCTGGATAATATCACTGATGAAAAAATATTTTTTATTTTTGCTTATTTCTTTCATTGTGCTAGTGATCTAACTCAGGACCTCACACACACTGGACAAGTAAGGACTTGACTACTGAGCTAGAGCCCTTAATTTACAGCTCTAGATTGCTGCTGTTCTTTTGGTAGAATGTACTAGGTTTTTAACTTGGGCCTTGCTTATGTGAGGCAAGTGATCAGGTCCTGAGCAATACCCACAATGCAAATGTTCTTATTTACTTATTTTAATTTGTTGTCGTTGTTGTTGTTGTTGAGACAAGGTCTAGTGTAACCAACCATTGAACAACTTTTTTTTTAGATTTCTTTAGCTTTATTTTACATGTATGAGTTCTTTGCCTGTATGAATATATGTGCTCAGAAGAGGGTGTCAGATTCCCTGGAATGGGAGTGACAGAATTGTGAGCCACCATGTGGGTGCTGGGAACTGAACTGGGGTACTCTGGGAAAGCAATTAGTGCTCTTAACCACTGAGTCATCTCTCTCTCTTCATAATGACTGATCTGTTCATCTTCTTGTTTCTACCTCCCTTGCACTAGGATTATGGTGGGTGCCACACGACCAGTCTGTGCTGTTCTGTGGATACAATGCAGCTCTTATGCACACT
>NC_022015.1:59291247-59298997 GCF_000317375.1 Microtus ochrogaster | reverse complement strand
ACCATCGCCCAGCAAATGTTTTTAATTTTAATGCAATAGAAGTCTGCAATGATCTCTGTGACCTTCATGCCAGCAGGGAGACAAGCTGAGGGAGGCAAGAAGGCACTTTGACTCGACACAACTCAGCTATTGCCAGTTTGCTTCAAACTTTGGGAGTCTGATTCTGGGTAGTTATTTTAGGAGCATTAAGGCACAGCACAATTTGGTAAAAATTATTCTGGTGATGATTAACTCAATCCTGAGTATGTAACAAAGCATACATAAATCTCCTTGAGGAACACATTAAGCTGAATACAGATCACATGTAACTATATAGAAACTCTGTAAAGTCCATAAAGAGTGTTTCTAGAGTTTGGCTGAGAAAACTTGATTTGTTTATGATTGATTGAGAAAAACAAATTCACAATAAGGATCTGGAAGAGTCCAGGGCTGGAAAAGTCTCCAGCTATGAAGATATTGAAGATAGCACACGGAAGTCACCAGGGCCCAAAGCCGATCTGACCCAGCCTTCCTAGCAGAAAGCAGGTTTTACATTCCTTCTCTGAAGGACCAACCCTATGTGCTTAGCATTCCAGCTTCTTCTAGTACATGTTTGTGAGCACAAAGACCTAGGTGTCTCCTATGTGATGTGAGTTATCATTTTTTCTTTTGCTAGTCATGCTTTTGGTATAGTGCTTAAGTGTTTAATTAGTTTGGTTTTTACGTGAATGTCTTGATACATTTGTCTTTTGAATTTTTAATCAAGCCTGGAAGCTTCCAGCCTTGCCCCTGTCCTTCAGTTACCTCGATCTCTCTTGTAGGAGTTGGTAGCTGAAAGCATGGGAGAGGAGAGGAGAGGGCTCCTAGGGTCTTCATTCAAGAGAACCAGCTCATTTCTCACACATCAGGTGTTCAACAGGTTTGTGTGGCTTCCATGGATTCTGCATTTTGTGTCCTGACAATGAACCAGGGAGCTTGGGAGAGCTGACCAGTATAGGTCCTGAGTTTTTATTGCCATTCAGCCTGGCTCAATAGTACCAGACATAGCCCATCTCTGACGTGAGTCAAGCTTACCTTGTCTTCTGGTCGTTCTACTGTCCTGGGGTGGGGAGGGGAATTTGCAGATGTCCTTGTTAGGTTGAAGCTCATCTCAGGAACTCTGTCTTCTTCCCATTGTTCTCGCCTTCTTAAAGGTAGCGTCTTGCATCAGGTGTGTGCTAAGGTCCACCAGAATCTCTGTCCTTCACTGTGAAATGCAATTAACGTGGCTTTGGAGTTAGCACTCCTTTCTTACTGTGGATGAGGATCAGCAGGACTCTAATTCAGTGGCTCTGACCTTGTGTTCTGTGTTCACAGCTACCACTCGGAAACCAATCTTGTCCGGTACATGAAGAAGCTAGAGAACAAAGACATCTCCCTTGTTCACAGCATGATTCCATTGGTAGCTGCTTGTGGCCTTTCTTCTCACTTCCTCCCGTGCCTCATAGTATCTAATACAATGCAAGGGGGAAGAAGCAGTACCTGGCGGGAGGTGGGAGGGTTGATAAATGGGCTGCAGAAAATCATTAATGTGATGCTTCTTGGATCTGCTTCTTCAAGGGATCCTGCACGATGAAGCTCAATAGCTCCTCTGAACTCACAGTAAGTAGGTCTTGTCTACAAAGCGGGTACTTAAGGATAAACTCACAGTAGGTAGGTCTCACCTATGAAGCGGTGCTTAGGGACAGATTTCCAGTTTGTACAGAAGTGGATGAAAACAAAGCCTACCTGAACTGTGACTGTGTGCTTTAAGTTCCTTTACTTTGCCATTCTGCGATTGGCAGAGACCCTGATATTATTTCACACATCAGTTAAATCTATGGATAAAGCCAGGTGTGGTGGTACGTGGCCTTAATCCCAACACTCAGGAGGCAGAGGCAGAGGCAGGCAGATCTCTGAGTTGAGGGCTAACCTGGTCTAAAAATTGAGTTTCAGGACAGAGAAATTCTGCCTCAAAAAAACAAAACAACCAAAAAATTTATGGGTAAAATGTATTCTTATTATCAAGTTTTAAAGCCAATGATTAAAATAGTGGCCCCAGATCAGTGTCCCAAGTGTCTGAATCTACAAACATGTCTACCATGCCCAGCAGTATAAAATTATTATTACTGTTAGTATCTTTTATGGGTTGTTTATTGTGTGTGCACTTGCATATGAAAGCCACAGTGCCCAATGGTTCTCTCCTTCACTGTGTGGGTTCCAGGGATCAAAGTCACGTCATCAGGCAACTTCATCACTGCGTTGTCTTGCAAACTCTGTAAAATTAATTTTTCTTTTAAATTAAAATAGGTGACTAGTTTTTGTTTCTTTATTTGTTTTGTTTTCTAAATCTGGGCTTTTAGAAACTTCTGTTTTTTTGTTTTTTTTTTTTCAGTTTGTAGCTAGCCCCAGAGGTAGACTTAAGAATGTTAGCGTGGGCTGGAGATTGGCTCAGTGGTAGAGCGCTTGCCAGGTATCCATCGGCTGTGGTTTGCTTCTTAGTTACAACAGAAAAAAAGATTAAAAGGCTAAAGTAAACTTTTGTCCGTTGCATGCCTATAATCCCAGCACTTGGAAAGCAAAGGCAAGACCTTGAGTTCACATGTCAAAAACCAAACACACGCAAATACCTCTCTCTAGAAATCCACTCACAATATCAGAAGGGTGAGATCTGAGGTTTAAGTTTATTTGATTAACATGGTGTTGTGAGTGATGCTTATCTTTACAAGGCCAAGATTGTTCCAGGAGAGTTAGTGTATTCCTTTTATTTCTTGGATTATTCTGATGTTGCAAATCATTTTATGCAAAGGAACTAATTTCAGGTTGTGTTAGGAAGGGCCTTTCCTGTTTGCATGTCTGTCCATGACTGGTTCTGCTCAGTGAAAAGACAGTAACATGTATGCATGTGTGCACATGGAAGAGTTTGACTAAACTCGCTGCTTCATGGATGTAAATCTGTTCTGGGACCTTTCTGCTCCTGGATAGGTAGAATAGTGTTTCTGTCTGAGCTTTCTTTGTGGCTTCTATGTCGCACTTGTACAGTGTAGATAGTAATAGTTCTTCTTTCGTTAGGGTGTGCAGAGAAACCAGATGCACATTCTGAGTGCCTTGATAGTCCCTGGCTGCTTGGTGCCATTCTTGGTGTTGATCATTATCATCATCATCTTTAAAATCATCGTTACTTTTACAGTGTACATATGCTTAAGTTCCTCTTCTTGCTCTTCAGCCCATCACGTGGAAAGAATTTGCTAACATCCACCCGTTTGTGCCTCTGGACCAAGCCCAGGGATACCAGCAGCTTTTCCAAGAGCTTGAGAAGGACCTGTGTGAGCTCACAGGTTATGACCAAGTCTCCTTCCAACCTAACAGGTAAGGGGCTTTGTTCCCTCTTGTTAGCAACTGTGTCACGCCCACCTCCAAAAGCAAATTACCATTTCTATGTATCCTACTTATGTGTTACTATGTATCCTGCTAAGTTGACTGGGCACTTAGACTCTACTGCAGGGGTATGCCCAGAAGTCCAAGGTGCTCTCATTTATACAGCTAGAAATTTGGTGACCATTTGTGGTCTGAACCTAGGTTTTTCTACCATGTGAACCATTCCCTGCTGCTCCTTGGGCTTCCTTAGGGAGGAGTGCCTCTCCTGAACTCAGGTTCCTAAGTTCAAAGGAGAATGTTCTAGGTGGAACTATACAAAAAATATAAGTGTTTCAAGCCAAGCCTTCCAAGTTCCACAGGACACTCTGAAAGTGAAACATGGTGCTTCAATTTAGATGTTTTTATTTTATATCAGAACTATCCACAGAAGCCATATGTGAGCAGAATAATCATAAATTTTGACATGAAAACTTTGTTTAATTTAACAGTCACCACTGGTCTTTTTATTTCCTTGGGATATTTAGATGCTAAATGTAAAAAAGTCAAAAAGTTTGTCTCTGCTGGGCATGGTGGCATGCTCCTGTAATCATAGCATTCAAGAAGCAGAGGTAGACGGAGCTCTGTGAGTTAAGACCAACATGGTTCTATATAGTGAATTACAGGCCAACGAAGGCTACATAGTGTTTTTTATCCTGTTTGTTTGTTTAATCCCTGTTTTTTTCCATTTATTTCCTTAAAGTATAAACCCAGGGGACATTTATAGCCTGGCTGAGAAAAGTCTAACGATATTTAATTACCTTTCCATTTCCCATTGAGCCCAGCATGACTTGCTTCAACTTGTTCCCAGAACTCCTTGCCATTCTTAAAATCACCGTAGAAACCTATGGTTCAGAATTATGATACAATGTTCAAAGGCAAGCAGAAATAAGAATGTATTTCCCAGGGACACAAAGAGAAAGACAAGCTGAAATTATTGTTAGTATATTTGGCTTCTAAAGTTGAGGAAATGTTGTTCTGACTAGTTTAATGTCAGCTTGACCTAAGGTATAGTCATCAACAGAGAAGAAAGCCTTTGTTGAGAAAATGCCTCCATAAGATCAGGCTATAGGCAAGCCAGTAAGGCATTTTCTTAATTAGTGATTGATGGGGAAGGCTCAGCCCATTATGGGTGGGGCCACCTCTGGGCTTGGTGGTCCTGAGTAAGCCATAAAGAACAAGCCAGTAAGCAGCACCCCTCCACGGCTTCTGCATCAGCTCCTGCCTCCAGATTCCTGCCCGATTTGAGTACCTTGTCCTGATTTCCTTCAATGATGAACAGTGGCATGGAAATGTAAGCCAAGCAAATTCTTTCCTCCCCGATTTGTTTTGGCTGTGGTGTTTCGTCACAGCAATAATAACCCCAGCTAAGACAGTTGCTTTTGAAAAGAGAAAGTGCAAATGGCTTGGGGAGATGAATGGTTCGGGGCATTAAAGCACCTGTTCAGCAAGCCTGAGGATGTGGTAGCAGCCCAGGGCTCCTACCGCGAGATGGGAGGCAGAGACCTCAGAATCTGTTACTTTTTGTTGTTGTTTTGCTTTGGTTTTTTTTGTTTTGTTCTTTTTTTTTGTCTGTTGTTTGTTTTTAAATCTAGACAAGGTCTTACTCTGTAGCTTATGCTGGCCTTAAATTCATAGCAATACTCCCAACTCAATCTCTCCAATGCTGAGATTATAGTCCTGAGTCACCGAGCCAGCTTCAGCTTTTTAACTGCTATACTCCATATAACCTTTTTTATTTAGGGAATATCTCAAACTCTTTAATTAACTAATCAATTAATTTATTAATTGTGATAAGGTCTCACTCTGTAGTCGTGGCTGGCCTGGAGACTTGATATATAGACTAGGTTGCCCTCAAATTATAAAGATCGTTCCGTCTCTGCCTCCTGAGTGTTAGTATTAAAACTGTGTGATACGCTACCTGTCTTATTCTCGTTTTTGGTGTTGGCTTTGACTGAGGTCCTCATTTATTCTGAGTATGCAGTCTACCACTACAGTAATTGTTGATCCATAAGACCTTTTGACTTGTAGAAAATACAACATCCTGAGTTGGACACAGTGTTGCATTCCTATGACACTGGCATTGGGAGAAAGAGGTAGGAGAATCAGGAGTTCAAAGTCAGGCTGGACAACATGAGACCCAGTGGGAGATCTGGGGTGTAGGCAGATGTTTCTTTCCTGCCCACTAGTTCCCAAATAACTAACATGGAGACTCAACATTAATTATTAATATTTGGCCAATAGCTCAGGCTTATTATTAATTAGCTCTTACAACTTAAATTATCCCATTTCTATTCATCTACATTCTGCCACGTGCCCTTGCCTCTTTCATCTTGCATCTCCATATTTCACTGGCATTCCTGACTCCATCCTTCTTCTTCCCCGTGTCTTTAATCTGGTTCTCCCACCTAACCTTATCCTGTCCAGCTATTAGCAAGTCAGCTTCCTTATTAAACCAATCACAGAGTAATTTCCACTGTGTACAGAAGGATTATTATAGCACTGGGGACAACTGAAATTTAGTGTGTTCTTCACTCCTGAGTTGTGTGTTGCTTTGTGAGTGTGTCTGTGTGTGTGTGTGTGTGTGTAAAATATGTAGAAATATTTTTCATAAGAATATTGGCTATAGTGATGCCTTTCTCCAAATATTCCAAAGCAGCTTTCATTTGAGAACTTTTTATGGTGTCCATCAAATTAAACCCCACGTTGTTCTTTAGGCACAAGGAAGGACTGAATGCTCTGTTCAAATCTAGCTAAAACTAAGCCGAGTATGTGGCAGCCTCTTCTAAATCCAGGCTTTTCACCAGGATTCCTGGCAAGGGGGCTGTAATTTAAAAAAAAAAAAATCATTGAGCTTTATATATCCTTAAATTTTTGTTCTGTTCTTAGGGAAGGAAATTTTAGCTGTTATGAACTACTTCCCTGTCTCTGTGTACAATTTATTATTTTTTATTTGAGCTTTTCCTCAGTGCACACAGACTAGCTGTTTTTGCACACCAGCGTCCGTTCACCTGGACAGTGAAGCTTTAGTTAGCCCTAGAACAGTGGGGTCTTCTCAGACCCATGCCTTTTGCCAGCTCTTTGGTTCTTGATTAGTTATTCCAGTTTCTTCTAGCATATTGCATTTTCTTAGGGATCCTTTGAAGAATAAGTGCTAGCTTTAGACAAACTCATCCATGGTTTCCCTTCGTTCTGCATTAAACAGTGAACTCCATAGCCACTCCCTCCTCTGCCTGAGTGATGCCGAAGCAGTTCAAGCCACGACTTACCCTGCACGAGTGGGTCTGAGGCTCACCACCCCAGAGCTGCCTGCCTGCATCCAGCCACGCAGCTCCAGGCCATCGGCCTTCATTTCAAACAGATGTTAAAGCCGCTGTCTTAAGTTTCCCTCCACATGAGATACGTTTCTGTTGGTCTCTGCCTGGTTTATACAGATAAGCATTTTTCATAATACTTGATCACCAAAAGGTGGCACTCATAGCCTTGTTTAACGATTCCTCTGTAGTAAGCTTCATACGGCACTGAAACATACTGGCAGTATTTAGACGAGACAGTTGATAGTAAGAGCATCTAAGACAACAACTATGTAGCAGTTCCAACCTTTCACATAGTGTTCTCCTTTTGGATTACTGGCTCTTAGGCCCAAACGATATCTTCTTTAAAAACAAACAAACAAACAAACAAACTTATTTATTTATTTATTTGTGTGGGAGAAAGTGTGGACACATGTACTACAGCATTCACGTGGTTGAAGAACAATCCACAGAACAATCTTCCCATCATGTGGGTCCTGGGGATCAAACTCAGGTCAAGCTTGGCATGAAGCTCCTCTTTAACTCACTGGCCCATCCCATCCTGCCAACTGTCAGAATCTTCTTTCAATTCTTACCTCTACCTTGACTGACTCTGCCACAAAACAAGACGAGTGGATGGTATAAGAAAAAACTAGAGATAAATATAAAATACAGTTTAAAAATTTTTATTTTTTAAGAATTAAAATATCTATATCATCCCCACACACTTCTCCCTCCAACTCCTTCTACCCCTTCTTGCCCCTTTTCAAACTCACGGCCTCTTTTTTCTTTAATTGTTTTACAAACACACACAGACACACGTGCACGCACACACACAGACACAGACACACGTGCACACACACACACGTGCACACACACACACACACACATGCACACACACCCCTGTTGTTTGGTGTGTATATGACTTCAAGACAGACCATTCTGCATTAAACAATTAATGAGGGAGCTCATGCTTAGGGAAGACTACTTGCCACCATGAGAAATTTTTTCTTCCATATTAGCAAGTCTATTGGTGTTATCTTTGT
>NC_022015.1:59281527-59291071 GCF_000317375.1 Microtus ochrogaster | reverse complement strand
GCTGGGATTAAAGGCGTGCGCCACCACCGCCCGGCTTCTCCTGTCATTTCTAAGAGGCATGATCTCACTGCAGTGCTCTGATTCCTCTATAGTCTTTCTGCCCATCTTCCTCAGTGTTCCCAGCCTTAGGGTCAGGAGCTGGGTTGTAGATGTGTTCACTGGGGGTGGGTGTCCGTGATCTCGTTCTCTGCGTGTTGACAAGTTGTGCTTTCTTCAGTGGTCTCCATCTGTCACAAACAGAAGCTTCTTTGTATCGGGGTGAAAGTTACCTGTACCTGGGCTGTAAGGATAATGTTTAGAATGTACTCAGGGATTGTGCTGGTTTAGTAAAGTGGTAGTTACAAGTTCTCTAAGTCCATGACTTCACTAGCCCCAGGGAGTTGCCTGAGTTTCTAGTGTCAGGCGTGATTTCCTTCCTGTTGGGCAGGCAGCAAGTCCAATTACACAGGTCCTGCTTACCTCGAGGATATGAAAGCCCCTTTCTACAGGGGAAAGGATGACTTGTGTGCAAATTGCAGGGGCTGAAGGCTAGACTTCTATTTGGAACAAATCCCCTGAGCATTTGTTACACAGTCATTTCATAAGATCCAGTTCCATAGATTTCTTTTGGGGGGTGGGGGGAATGCACAGGACTCCAAATCCAGAGCCTGCTGTCCAGGATCTGGTTTACCTGAGATAAGGCAGGCACACGGTGTGAACACTGCAGTAACACTCCATGAACGGTAGGTATACAGGCTGATCTAAGGCATGTGAGCATGTGAAGTAAGATGAAATTGGTTTTCTTTAAAGGATTTGTGAACTGCCATGGGGGTGCTGGGAATTGAACCCAAGTTCTCTGGAAGAGCAATCAGTGCTCTTAACCCCTGAGCCCTCTCTCCAGCCCTACTTAATTTAATGCCTTTTATTATTATTGTTGTTGCTAGTTTTGTTTTTCAAAGAGGGTTTCTCCGTGTCTCCAGTTCCAGGGAACCTGACACCCATGGCAAAGGGCACATAAAACAAACAATCAAACAAATCAAAAGGTGTTAAGTGTGCTAGTGCTTTGGGTTCAGAAGTCAGTACAGCTGATGAGTAGCCTGTTTGCCTATGGAAAAAGCAGAGAGGGGTAAAGCTGACTCCGTGTCGGGGAACAGCTGCTAGGTGTCTTGGCTCTTGTCAGACATGTCTCTTTGTTTTGTTGCATTTAACTAAAGCCCCCGTTTAGCCAGGCAGTGTCTGTATCCCCTACCCCACCTGTCACTGATGATTGAACCTAGGGCCTCAAACTTGCTACGTAAGCACTCTACCCCAGTCTATGCCCCCATCCCAAGAGTTTGCTCTTGTGACTCTCAGTCCTGGCGACACAAACACGCTCAAAGAACAGTTCTGTTTGCAGAGGAAACCTGCGGCTCCTTGACACGGTTGACACCGTTCCAAACTACCCATCAGCCACTGTTAGCCCACTGGGCAGGTGATGCACTACCCTCCACTTCAGCTGTAAAATCAGGGAGTGGTGGGTTGTATCTCAGAGGGTGTAGACTGGAGGACAAAGCCTTGTGAACAAGGCAGAGAGACCTATGCTCACCTCCCACTCCTTGCTTCACGCAGCACTAGGACGCTGACCCACTTGCGTTGACTCAGTGTTGATCACAGGAACATGAGTCATTCAGTATGATCTCCAAGTGGTGCCTGCAAGATAGCGTCAGAGCTGCTAGCAGCCGTACCGATTCGGGGCAGGAAGGATGCCGTGACAACAGCCGAAAGTTTCTGTGGAGATAGTGTGGCCTTTGTCTGACTCAATATTTGATTTATTAGAAAGTGTGTTGTTATTATTCTAGGTGTGATCATTTTGTTCCGGTTATAATTTTACAATATCTTTGCTTTGAAATATACATATTGGTTTGATCTGATAAACTGTGAACCTGTGGTTAGTTTCATAATTGCTTAGTTATGCTTAAAAGGGTTTGTTAAGTGACGCGTGTGTTTAGAAATGAGACTCACCATAAATTAATCCTTATAATTTCAAAATTTTTCTCCCATTAAAGTTAATAATGGGTTTCTTTCTTTGTTTTTTTATTTATTTATTATATATACAGCATTCCTTCCCTGTATGCTTGCATGCCAGAAGAGGGCACCAGATCTCATTATAGATGGCTGTGAGCCACCATGTGGTTGCTGGGAATTGAATTCAGGACCTCTGGAACCTCCGAGCCATCTCTCTAGCCCCCAGTAATGGGTTTCTTATATTTTTCTCACATTTTTTTTTTACCAGTCCTATTCCCTTAGTAAAATCATGTATGTTTGATGGTCCTGAGCTGATAAGCAAGACCCACCTTTGGTTAGGGCCAAGCAGTTACTTTTGTTCTTGTAAAGATCCTAGATAAACTAGGACCCTGAGTGGTTAACGTGTGGTTAGTGTCTAGTAAATACTGAATGAACCCTAGGACCATGACTGCTTAACATGTGATTATGTCTGGTAAATACCGAGCCAACAAGTGAAAGTCACAGCCCTGACTCTTCTCGTCTTGTCTTTGCAGCGGAGCCCAGGGCGAGTATGCTGGACTGGCCACTATCAGAGCATACTTAGACCAGAAAGGAGAGAGGCACAGAACGGTGAGCATGGGCAGGCAGCTGGCTTTGCTGGGCGTGGTCGCAGGCTCAGATCACAGGGTCCCTTTTGTTCTGTGGGATCTGCCTTTCCAGTCTTCTTGGAAGTGGACAGGGAACCATCTATCATGAAACACGTATCTGTGAAGTGACCATCATGATTCGCGTTTCCAAGACATCCCATATAATCTTCGTGAGGGAAGCATCTAGAGATGAAAGGTTTTTGTGCAAACCCAGCATCTGGAGTTAGCCAGCTGGCCAGTGAAATGGTCTCTAGGGTTGCTGCCATTCCCGCCCTCCTCTTTGCCTCAACCCTAGCCCTGGGCCTAAGACCGAAGCAATTTTAAGCCTAAGTACGGTCTAGGTTATATGTATCCTCAAAAGATGCCCATAAATATGTTCTCCTGTGGGGTTGTTCTCAGCTCTGAAGACCATGATGGGAGAGGGTGCATTTGTGCTACAATCTTTGCTTTGGGCATGGGAGTTTGCAAAAAGTGACTCCTCAGATTTCCTGGGGACCAGCTGGTGCTACCAGACACTGCTCGTGTCCCAGAAAGATGTGGTGTGATATAACCAAGGCCTCCAGTTATGGCCAAAGGAGTCCCCTGTTCCTGGTCCCTCCAATTTAAAGGCCAACTCTGTGCTCGGGTTTCCACTAAGCTGTGGAGATGGAATTTTTAGAGGGATTGTAGAGTAGGTGTCAGGAGTGGGACAAAGGCCCCGACAGTTCCAGGAGAATTCCAGAAGGCTCTTTCCTAAGTGGGCAATATCAGTGAGTCCTAGTCTAAGCTCAGGTCCTTTCTGAATTTATTGAAGCTGAAAGGGTGTTCTGGCTAGGCTGGATTTTGCAATGAAGAATTTTGAAACTTTCACTTTCTCCTTGGAAAAGAAGGAGAAGGAACATTGTCTCCTTGTGTCTTCCCAATGGGAATAGAATTTTCTTTAAATCTATCTATCTACCTACCTATCTCTGTATTGTGGTGATGGTGATTGAACCCAGGCCTTTCCCACGCTGGGGCAACACTGTACACCTGAGCTACATCATCAACAGTTTTTGTTTACTTGCTATTACTATCACTACATATAGCCCAGACTGTCCTCATATTCTCTGTCCTGCTGAGAAAGCCTTGAGCTCCGCATTTTATCACCTGCCTCCACCTTCCAGGTGCTGAGATTCTCTTGCTGAGCCCATGCCCAGCTGGTTTTGCTATTTTGATTTGTTCCTATGTTAGCTGAGGTAGGGTCTCAGTACGTAGTTTAGGCTGACCGTGTACTTGGCAATGTTTTGCCTCAGTTAACCTAAGTGCCGGGTTCACAGATGTGTTCGATCATGCCTGCCATTGGACTGATTTTTAACAATCATGAAGCAAGCCATTTATGAATTCAGAAATTACTGGACACCCTGGGCATGCCCAGGACACTACATTCTGGCACTTGGAAACAGTTGCTTTGATATAGGAGTTGGGGACCAAGCCAGAAACTCCAAATGAGAGATCTTCTGAATCGGGTAGACCTCCATCTTTGGTGATTGGCTGTAGGTGGTTTCGCTCCCTCTCTGAGCATCCCAGTCCTCCTTCTCCGCTCCCCATGCCCTGGATGTGATATCCTCCTGGCACTGGTGTGCACACTGCTATCACAGAAGCTTTGAGGCCATTCTGTTGGCGAGTGCAGGATTCTCACTTCTGGACAGTAAGAGGAGAAAGCAGGGAAGCCCCCCAGCCACTGAGCTCAGAAATACAACAGAGCTCACCAGTCTGGAAACATTGGCATCCTTCTAGACACACACCTAATTTAAGCCCCATTTTTAGAAAAGAAAAGAATGACTTATTCAAATCGCCAGGGAAGATTTTCCACGTTAGTGACGTCAAGGCAGCTGTTCCCACACAATGGGCTCTAATGGAGTTCAGTTAAACATACCCTTTGCTTTTGAAAAGGGGTTGGAGACGCTCTATGCCACAAAACTGCCCAGGTTCCTGACAGTTCTCTGCCTTCAAGCTGCATTTGGAAGTCATTTCACATTTGCTCTTTGGTCAAGTTTCAGGGACTCCTGAAATAGAATGCCCAAGTTCATGATTCATAGTTTAATTTGGGAAAATGAATTATTTAGCAAACATATTTAGCAATCACCATGTGCCAGGCACTGAGCATTTCCCAGCTCATCTCTCACTTGCTGGTCAAATCTCAAGTCAAGTCTTCCGACCAGAGAATAAGTATCCTATAGAAAGGGGAAACACTGGCCTTTCACGTGTACACATGTATGGTAATAATATTAATATTATTATTATATTTTGAAAACTGTTTTTCTTCCTGAGTGCCTGGGGCAGTCATAACCTTTAATTGTCAGTCATTGCCTTTAAAAAACAGAAGTTTCTAATTCGTCGTATGTTCAGCCATTCTTTGAGGAGGAAATCTGTAACTCTGCACCAACCAGGACCTAGCATCACCCTAAAGGATATAAGCGTACCATGGTCAGATTCACCTTGGACTCTAAGGCTTAAAGAAACCAAATCTTCAATCTGGGTCCTAATACTTCTGTGTCTAGCATAGCCCTGCAATTTTAAAGTGAGGGGAAAAGTAACACTGAAAATAACTTAAGGTCCTTAGACTCCACAGAACACAAGCGTGTCTAACCGTGAAAGTAACTTAAGGTCATTAGATCTCCACTAAACACAGGCATGTTTACCGTGAAAGTAACTTTAGGTCCTTAGCCTCCACAGAACACAGGCGTGTCTACAGTGAAAGTAACTCAGGGTCTTTAGATCTCCACAGAACACAAGCGTGTCTACAGTGCCTCTCTCCATTGTTCCAGGGATTGATTTTCCATGGCTGCTCTAGCAAATGACTGTAAACTCAGGGACTAACTTAAGGCCAGAGACCAAAAACTGTCTTCATGGTGTTGGCAGGGTGTTTACTGGCTGAGCTAGGGAGGACCTGTTGCCTTTCCTGGTTTCTGCAGGCTGTGTGTGTGTGCGCACGCGCATATTCAGGTGCCCACAGAGTTGAGCTATCTGATACCTGGACCTAGAAAGGGAACTGAATCTTGGGTCCTCTTCAAGAGCACTACACATTCTTAACTGCTGAGCCCTCTATCCAGCCCGTCCCCAAACTTGTGTGAGTGTGTAGGTTTATGTATATATGTGAGGGTTGGTATACGAATTTGTGTGTGTAACTGTGTTGTTGGTACAACCTCTGTTTCAGAGGAATCAGTTGGAAGCCACTTTTTTCCTCTAGAAGCCCATTTTTATAACCCCCCTCCAGAGGAGTTGCCACACTGGGTCTGGGATTTTCCAAGTAGGCTCACTCTCCACCTGAGTTCCATTGGAGAACTTCAGCCCTGTCCCATCTTGTCATGGTTTTCCCTGAGATCTGCAAACTGCAAGATTCCTGTATTCATGTCATGATGGGGAGGATGGGAAATAAAAACCCCGGCATGTGGCAGGCACTACACCTACCACCCACCCAGCCCCCATCAAAATCCTTTATGGGGTGCGGCTCTGTGGTAGAACGCTTGGCTTGCCTGGCATGCATGAGACCCTGGGTTCAATGCTCTGTAGCTACTCCCCCAACTCCAGCAAAAACATCTAATAGAGGGACTGGGGATGCAGTTTCGTGGTAAAGAGCAGTTGGAAAACATGTTCATTCCAGCACTGAAATCCAAAACCAAAATCCAACAGGCCTTTTGGTTTAATGTCAGCTGTACTCTTGAGACACTGTCCCTGATTTCCTCCTCCGAAGCCACGTCCCCTCGGCAGTGATCTACTGTACTGTGGATAGTGGGCATTTATTTCTCCATGTGCGTGTGTTATGAATGAATGAGTCATGTGAGCACAGGGCAGGTGTTGATCCTCACACAAGTCATTCACAGCAGAGGAAACACCCAGTAGGTGTGGGCACAGCACAGTTCTGTTGACCTGGGGAGGTCCTTGGGGTGTATCTGTCCTGGTTCAGCCAGGAGCATCACTGAGGCTGTGATGAGGGCAGCGGTATCCTAGACTTCAACTTCTGACCTTGTCTTCCTAAAGATGCTTTCCATCCGCTACATCTAAGACAAGGTTAGAAAGGGCACAGGCTGCCGTTAGTGCTCTGGGATAGGGGAGGACATTCTGATATCTTTAGGAAAGTATTTGGGGATTCAAATGGAAACGCCCCTTCTAGTCATTGTTTCGCAATAACAGCAAATTTTAAGGCACTTGGGGTCATCTTCAGTAAAAACATGAGGCCCCTAATTTGTGTCATCGGCATGTTAGGAGACTTTCTCTAACTTGAGATACCCAGTGATTTTTTTTTTTCTTTCTTTCTCCTTTTCTGCTTCCTTTCTTTGTGCTCCCAAGGTTTGCCTCATTCCTAAGTCAGCACACGGAACAAATCCAGCCAGTGCCTACATGGCGGGCATGACGATCCAGCCTGTGGAGGTGGACAGATACGGGAACATCGATGTGGCTCACCTCAAGGCCCTGGTACTCACTCTCCTCTCCACGGATTGGAGAAGTCTGGGTTGGGAAGACACAGGGGATGGTGATGTGTAGGGGAGTAGATGGATGGGGTGAACATTGTCTTCTCTTATATTCTTATATTCTAATGAAAGACAATTCTAATGATTCCTCTTCTGAATGGGTCTGTAGAGAAAGAATACAAAATCCAAAACAACCCTAACAATCTTTAAGGGAAAGAGAAAAATAAGAAGCAACTGTAACTTGGGTTTCCAGTTAAAAGAAGCCATATCTTCTCTCCCCCTCCCTCCCTCACAGAGAGAGGGTCCTTTTCAGTGACCCCCCCCCCATCCACACCCTGATTCTTCCACTTGAAAGGTAATGAATGAGGTATTCAATGTGATGTATGTCACAGTAAGACAACTCTGCAGGGCCTGCTTCCCTGTCTGGCCTCAGAGTTCTCCATTCACAGCCACGCAGACAGTCATGGTCGTGTGGAGAATTAAAGAACGCATGGCGCATTCAGATTTTGCAGACGTCTCAGCCACGCTGTGCTGGATTCCAGGCAACATTCTCGCCTGTTTCCTCCACACCAACCCCCACTCCCAGTCTCCCAACCTCCAGGAAGAGGTTGCTTAGCAACCGTATCTGTTTTCCACCAGTGGACTGGAGGCTGCATCTTAAGTGGTAGGAAAATTGGTGGAATAGTGATGTGATTCTGTCAGGGTGATTAGGCATGGGTCCTGAGGACCTACGTCAAAGCCTTCACGAGGACACTGAAAATGCACAGCCCTGTTCCTCTTTTCCATCCTCCCCTTCCATTGCCATTTTTATTTTTTTTGGCCACAAATATTCTGGGTCGCTAACTCTAATTACTAAGTCTGTCCAATATAGAATATATGCAATATGACTTGATTTTCCTCCCACATTGCTCTCCTTTGGCTTGCTAGCCAAGAAAAAAAAAACAACTAGAAATTGTCCTTTATTTATATAGTTGCTTTCTTGGGAGATAAAAGTGAAAGAAGTAGGTATAGCCATATACAGTGGTTCTCAAGCTGTCGGGCTAATCCTTAGAGAGGGTCAAGCAACCCTTTCACAAGGCTCACCTGAGATCACTGGAATGCAGGTGTTTACATTGTGTTGTTAACAATAGCAAAATTACAGTTATGAAGTAGCAATGAAAATAATTTTACAGCCGGGCAATGGTGGCACGCGCCTTTAATCCCAGCACTCGGGAGGCAGAGGCAGGCGGATCTCTAAGTTCGAGACCAGCCTGGTCTACAGAGCTAGTTCCAGGACAGGCTCCAAAGCCACAGAGAAACCCTGTCTCGAAAAACCAAAAAAAAAATAATAATAATAATAATTTTACGATGAGGCATCACCTAACATGAGGAACTGTAATAAAGGGTCACAACATCAGGAAGGTTGAGAACTGCTGGCCCAGTGGCACAACCTCGTCACCCCAACACTTCAAAGGGGAGTCACAAGTCGAAGGCTAGCCTTGGCTACATAGAAAGTTAGAAACCAGTCTGAGCTTCTCAAGAATCTGTGGGAAGGAAAGTAGGAAAGTGATTACCAAAATGTAAGCAGAAAGGCTAGCTGGAAAATTAGCTATGTACAGAGATACATCTCCCACCCTCCCAAGAGCCCAGGGTAAATGTTGAGGTGGTTTTGAACCAAAGCAGAATCATTTTATAGAACTGGACCCAACATTTCCAAAAATCTTCTGAGTAGCTTCTTGCTTTTCGTTTAATTTTGTCTCATGTAACCCATGCTAGCCTCAGAGTTGCTGTGTAGCCAAGGTTACTCCTGCTTACGCAATGGCATGGTTATGTGAGTGTTCCACTATGCCTAGTTTTTTATCTAGTGCAGGGAGCAAGCTTAGGGCTTTGTGCGTGTGAGGAAAATCCTAGATCAGTTGAACCACATCCAAAGCTCGGTTTCTTTCTCGGGACCCCAGAGTTCCAAGAGGACTTGCTGTTGCCTTAAAATGAAGGAGCGATTGGCTGTGCGTTTTAGCCACTGTTGTAGACCGAGATGTTGTCAAGAATTCCAATGCCAAGGCTTCGCCTTCCCTGGTCTTTTAGAATGAAAAGCAAAGCCCTGGCTGAGAATGGATCACTTCCTTACGTCACTCTTCTCCCCACAGGTGGATAAACACAAGGAGAACCTGGCCGCCATCATGATCACGTATCCATCTACCAATGGTGTGTTCGAAGAGAATATCAGTGATGTGTGTGCCCTTATTCACCAACACGGAGGACAGGTCTACCTCGACGGGGCAAATATGAATGCCCAGGTGCAAACAATTAGTGTCCACTGAGAAAATGAAGAAGGATATGTTATTTATTTATTTTTAATTTTTTTTAAGGATTGACTGATTTTATGAGTATGAGTGTCTTGCCTGAATGTATGTGTGTACACCAGTGCTCATGGAAGTCAAAAGAGAACCTCAGATCCCTGGAACTGGAGTTTACACCTGGTAGTGAAGCGCCCTGTGGGTGCTTAGACCTGAACTCAGGTCCTCT
>NC_022015.1:59278792-59281199 GCF_000317375.1 Microtus ochrogaster | reverse complement strand
GCATCCTGTTCTGTTTTCTCCGCCTACCTAAGGGTTGGCCTATGAAATGGGCCTAGGCAGTTTCTTTATTAATAAGAAATCATTCCCACATCATTTATATCTGTGTGAGGGTGTCAGATCCTCTAGAATTGGAGTCATAGACAGTTATGAGCTGCCATGTGGGTACTGGGAATTGAACCCAGGTCCTCTGGGATAGCATCGAGTGCTCTCAACCACCAAGCCACCTCTCTAGCCCCTTGTTTTCATTTTTTAAAGCATGGCACTAAGCTGACCCCCAGTGAGGAAAACAACTTTCTCTGGCTTCTTGAGATTTCCTCTAATACATACACGGGATTCAGAACCAGGGTTCTCTTCTTTCCCTTTCCTTTCCTGTTGGGATGCTGGGGATCAAACCCAGGGCTGTAAGTGACGCCACAAGGACGCTCAAGCAGACTTTGCTGCCAGCCCCTCACAGAACACCTCAGTTCCACTGGCATTATATATAGATCCTAGAGGAAATGATAGGGTGAACAAGGTACAAATGGAATTCTATTGTCAGGAGTGCTGTTCCTCTGGGAACATTACTGAGCAAGGCCTCCTGGTTCCCTAGCTGAGTGACTTCTGGCCACAGTAGATGCCAAACTCCCATGGACCTCGGAGAAGCCGCTTTGCCTGGAGTTTTAACTTCAGTAGGGCCCCAAGGGATTCGATCCTGCCTACCTAGATTGCAAGAGTGCCTGTGGGTGTATGTAATGTGTTCACCTGCCTTCTTTTCTCCGTTAGTCTGATTCCATTCATAGGTGTGGTCCAGGGTTTGCCTTTGGCAGCCTAAAGCAGACCTATCTGTCTACAGTCAAAGTGGCAGGATTATCAGTTGAGTACTATAGCTGGGAATGTGGATTGTCTCAGGAAGACTGGCAGCCTCACTTCTACATCCTCAGCTCAGCATCCTATGGGGCACAACCTTTTGGAGCTAAACAGACTTTTCACAGGGGAGCAAACCAGATATTTCCATTAAAATTCATAACAGTGGCAAAATTACAGTTATGAAGTAGCAATGAAAATCAGTTTTATGGTTGGGATCACCCCAGTATGAGGAACTGTATTAAAGGGTCCCAGCATTAGGAAGGTTGAGAACCGCTGCTCTAGGCCCTTGTTAGGTAGGGACCATCAAGCCATGCACATGATAAATACCGAGCCTTGAACTTGCCAGAGAACGTAGTTCTGATACTGTAAAAGCTGCCGGCTCAGTAGTATGAACAGGCTGTAACTTTGGGCTAGTGGCACTTCCCCTCCTCCCTCTTAAGGTAGACATTTAGGTATAGACTACCCAAGTGTGTATTTTAAATTTGAATGGAATTAAATAGTTGCTATCTCCTTAGAAGCCACAGTCACTTTGCCTGTGAGGTGCCAGGTTGACTGCAGAACGTTTTAGGAATCGTTTCCTCTGATATTTGAAAATTATATCATGTGTGTGAGCACATGTGGAGGTCAAAGGGTGACTTGGAGGAGCAGGAGTCAGGTCCCTTCCGTTCATTTATTATGCATGTCCTATGGGTCAAACTCGGATTGTCACACAGCTTTACTGAGCTCTCTCACTCTCCTTGGGAAGCCTTTTCTGTGACCTTTAGGGATGTGGCTCTGCCTGCCCCTCCTGGGGAGACGTACAGCCCAGAACAGCAAGCCCTTCCCTCATCCGGAGGGGCCTTGCCGAGCTCTGATGTTTACTTCTGTTCTTTTCCTTTGGTTAGGTGGGAATCTGCCGTCCTGGAGACTTTGGGTCTGATGTCTCTCACCTAAATCTTCACAAGACCTTCTGCATTCCCCACGGAGGAGGTGGCCCTGGCATGGGACCCATTGGAGTGTGAGTCGTGGGCTGCAGACTTCGGGGTCACTTTGGAAGCAGGATGGCTCAAACCCTCTCCTTCTTCCCATCCGGGTCTTCAAGTGTCAAGAAGATACCTAGTGCACTTCTAGCAGGTGGATGTGGAGTGGGCAAGGAGTGTTGGGAGCGTGTCCAAACAGAAGCATCCTTTGTCTTAGTAACCACGATGCTCACCGGGCTTCACTGAGCTCTTCAGCAAGCTTGTTAGCAGTCAAGCCGGGGTCTAAAGCATTGAGGGGTCAGAACTGGAATTTGGGCTCCTGTAAGTGATTTGCCCCGAGAATTCCAAGAGCCTTTTATTTTACTCATTTCCTAGACCTTATACAGCCAATGATAATATTGAGAGTGAATTGGGTCAAAGGCACTTAACTCCTTACAGCTTTAATTTTTATTACGTCTGTGATAAGTAAAGAGGAAACAAGCTTTATTACTAGACATAATTGGATGAAGTCACTGTTTACTAAGGGAATATTTCTTAGCAATTGATAGCTTCCTCTCCATAGTAAGAACAGCCTTATCCAGAACTTCTGAAGTTTTCTTTAT
>NC_022015.1:59273020-59278655 GCF_000317375.1 Microtus ochrogaster | reverse complement strand
CTTTCTTTTCCACACAGGGTTTCTCTGTGTAACAGCTCTGACTGTCCTGGAACTCACTCTGTAGACCAGGTTGGCCTCAAACTGCAGAGATCCGCCTACCTCTGCCTCCCAAGTGCTGGATTAAAGACATGTGCCACCACCGCCTGGCTCTTCTGGAGTTTTTGAAACCTGTGGTGGTGGTCAGGGAAGGGCAGTGTTCAGGGTTGTCGGGAGCCTGGCTTTCTTGCTTTTCCTTTTGATTTGTATCATGTGTAGTGAATGAGTGTCCTAGGTTTTTCAGAAGGTGTGTAATGGAGCAGTGTTAACCTGTGAGCCTCCAAGTGGATTGCCCAGGGCATCTAGTATACAGCTTAGAAAGATGTGGGGGTCCCTATGAGGGCCTCCGTGGGGGGGGGGGCTGCCTTTGCTGAGTCTTCCACCACAGTTCTTGGAAGCTGTTGGGTGGTAGGGAAGGAAGGAAGGAGAAAAGGAAAGGAGGGAGGGAGGGAGGGAGGGAGGGAGGAAGGAAGGAAGGAAGGAAGGAAGGAAGGAAGGAAGGAAGGAAGGAAGGAATCTTGCTTTAGTTGTTTCCTTGTTGTCTGCCCCCTCTCCCCAGGAGTGTCACGTCCCTACCATCATCCCCTAGCCCTTACTAAGCAAAGAGCTCCTGGAGAGCCTGCCCATTTAGTTCAATTGCATCCTTTCAATGTGTCCTTTAAAACCACCACAGGAAGAAGCATCTCGCTCCCTTTCTGCCCAGTCATCCCATTGTTTCCGTCACACCAAATGAAGACACCTGGCCCGTAGGGACTGTCAGCGCCGCCCCGTGGGGCTCCAGTTCCATCTTGCCGATTTCATGGGCTTATATAAAGGTGAGACCCGTGAACACGCGTTGCAATGGAGCAGAGGGACTTGAGACTTTCTCGAAGGGGTTGAAGGTGAAGGAGTCTGGGACTGGAGAGTGGGAGTCAGCGAACACAGCCGGTGAATGGGGTCGCTGCCAGTGCTGGGGTGGAAGAAATCGTCTCCAAGGCCAGCTAAAATTATTTCATCTGTTCCTTTGGGTTCTCATGATGGGTTTACATTTTTCCAGACACAGTTAAGTTGCATGAGTCATGTGAATGGTCTGGCCACATCATGTGGTTTCCTGTCGAATTCAGACAGCGCCACATAAGCGGAAAGCCGTGCCTTTGCTGAGACCCTGGAGTACACAGTAGGGTGTTCTCACATTGTGTCTTGTCGGCTCGGAGGATAAGATGCCAAGTCGCGGAGATTTGTTTGGTGGTGGTGGCGGCCCAGGGAACCGTGCTTTCAGGGATAATTGGGTTTTGTCAGAGAACAGGCTTACCCCCGCCCCCACCGCTACCTCTTTGTCTTTCTCCACAGAAACACTCAAGCCAGAATTGATTTTCTGCAGCTTGTTAAGACTGGCCTGCCCACCTTCTAGAATGTCAAGTCTGTGGATAGGCACTCTTGCTCAGTTGCTAATTAGAGCAGCTCTTTCAAGCCAATGGCCTTTGTTAAAGGAAGGGGAGCCGCTAGAGAGACAACCCCACACTCAGCTATACAAACCGTGCTCGGTAACTGCGGGGCTGGCTGGCTGTTAGTGAATGCGGTGGCATTAGTGATTCCTTCTTTTTTTAAAAAAAAAAAAAAAAAGCTTATTTTGTGTTTTGAGACACAGTCTCCTTATACTGTCCAGTCTGGGCACAAGCCCGTGGTTTTGCCACATCAGCCTCCCAAGTACAGGGCTATAGGCATGAATGGGTCGCCGTGGCTGGCTGGTATTTATGATTCCTTTTTAAATAATATTTCGAGACATGGTTTAGGTTTAATTGTATGTGTATGGGTGATGTCTGTGTGTGTATCTGTGCACCATATCTATGCAGCGCCTGTTGGGTGCATCAGATCCCCTGGGGCTAGAATTGCAGATAGCTATTAACCACCATGTGGGTCCTGGGAATTGAACTTGGGTCCTTCAGAAGAAGAGCTGCCAATGCTTTTAAGTGCTGAGCCATCTCTCTGGCTCTATGAACATATCCGCCCCCGCCCCCCCCCCACCTTCTGGCTTTTTTTTGTTTTTGAGACAGTCACGTGGATAAAAGCTGTCTTTGAGCTCCTAATCCAGCTGTCTTTATCGCCCAAGTGCTGTTTTTACAGGCATGTGTTTCCCTGCATGGCCAGCTTCATTTATGATTCTTAATGAGAAGTGTCTTGGAAGAAAGAGCAACAGTTCTGTGCCTCGGAGCTTTGAAGCTGCTTTAAAAACGCCCTGCAAGTTGTTTGCAAACTACAGGAACAAAAACAATGAGGAAGAAAATCTGCTCCTTTGCAAATAACCAAATCCCCAGTTCCCTTTGATCCATGGGATCTGTAAATATGGGTTATTTGGGCAGGAGATCTTCTTACATATAGAAAAGGAAGGCCCCTAGGGCTGTTTTGGCCATATGCCTAGAATACCAAAAAGAGCATGAGTTTTAGAAGTAAATAAGTGGTGTTGATTTGAGCCTTGTTTCAGGCTTTTACTTCTCCCCTAGATGCTAGCTGGAGCCTCCTCCTTCCCTCTGCAATCCACTGTGGACACCCACTAAGGACAGTCTCTCCCTGATGCCCACTTGCCCCTCCTGACTTCCTGCCACCTTCACTGTGTGCTCTCACCACCGTGTACCTTGGGCCCATCCCACTAAGAATAAAATCCAGCTGATGTGGACTCGTGCTTAGAACTGCAGCATTTATAGAATGGTGCTGGGCTGGAGAGATGGCTCAGCCGTTAAAGGCTAGGCTCACAACCATAAATATAGAATGGTGCTCAGTAACTGGCGTGTAGCAGGAGAGGCAGCAGTTGGTTGCGCCAAGTCCATGGCAACGCAAAGGCTTAGAACCTGAGGTCCCCGTCCATGTTGCTGCGTGACGTCCAGATGATCGTCTTGTGCCTTCCCCACTCTCTAGCTGTTGTCGGTCCTCTCCCTCATTTGCTGTGTTTCCCCTTTCCTTTTAGAGATCCAACCTCCACTCAGGGACTCATTGTCAAGTTCATGGGACAGTTGCTTCCTCCTTAGAAAATCCACTTTAACTAACCTGGCGCCGCTCTGTCCTCTCTTCCCTTTGGTCTCTGTACCACTGTTTTGATTCGGTTATGATGTGAGGTTCCTCCGTCATGAACATTGCTATAATCTTGATTTTTAAACGCCTTGCTCTTGGTGACTTTTATCCTGTATGACAGCAGGGACGCAGCCACCAGAATAAGAAAGATTGAATCTGGCAGTCAGCAAACGTGCACAGGAAGAATGTTTATGTTCCCCACTGCGGACAATGGAAAGGCAAACCACACAAAATTGATGTGATAGATTTTGACCAGGATCTCATCATATTCCTCAGAATTCTCATTACCTCTCAAATTCATACAGAGTAAACAAAAAAACACCGCAACACTATAACCTAAGGAACAGTTCTTAGATAGCAGAGGTGTGGAGGCTGCTACCTGCTATGGGCTTTGTTATTACGACCCCCACCGTAACCCCCCCAAAACAAGTAAAATTAGTGTTTGGTTAAGCATGGAGGAGGCTGACGGGTCTCCTTCCTGGAATTTTCCCATTCATTTTCAATCTGCAGTGATGCTGAGCTGGTGAGCCCTTTGGAATGTATTTAACTGGGGCCATCTGCTTAGTCCCTTGACCATTCATTCACCTCTCCCGTCCAACGGCTGATGGCTCTTTTTCTCTTTGTTGCAGATGATGGGAGGAAAGGGCCTCAAAGAGGCCACAGAAATTGCTATTTTAAATGCCAACTACATGGCCAAGCGATTAGAAAAACACTACAGAGTCCTTTTTAGGGGTGCAAGAGGCAAGTATCAACTCTGATTTTTTTTTTCTCTTTCTATTTTGTTTTTGTTCCTTTAGACAAACTATGCTCAATGTAGATAAGATTTTGCAAGGTGGGAGGGAGGCTTTTATTTCTTAGAATATACAAAGGAAAGTGTACCATGCTTAGAAATATAGCCAACTTACTCGTTACTCTGTGCAAGCGATCCCAGCCTAGTCTACATAGCCTAGTTCAGTAAGGGGCCTAAACCACAGAGAGAGGTGTTCACATGAGCTGAGCTGATCATTCACGGGGGCTTGTAGAGGTGTCTCAAAGAGCGGAGCCCCTTAGACTAGGCAGTCAGGGTGGAGCAGTTTGATAAAGGAAACTGCTGCTATTTATTATGTGCAAACATACAGGAGCCAGCCGGGTAAAGAGGAGTTCCTGGAGGGTGTGCGGGATTTGAAGTGTGATAAGAAGACAAGGGTCCAATGGGATGAGGTTAAAAAGACAGCTTGGCACCTTGAAGCTCTTTAAAGAATCTAGACTTAGAACTCTCGAGTCAGACCATAACCATTAAAGATTTCCCAGCTTGAGGAAATCTGTGGTTAGATTCAATCAAAGTTGTCAAGACAGTGAGATGAGGGAGTTCTTGGAAGCACAACCAAGTTGGACATAGTTACTCCTAACATAGTGTGTTAGGTAAACATCTTGACCTATGTCAGAGGTCCTAAGAGGTAGGAGAACCAAGCCAACCTAGAAGTGATTAGTGGTGGAAGTAAAAGCCAGGTAGGGGGCTAGAGAAATGGCTTAGCAGTTAACCTGAGCCGTGTTTCCAGCACCCACGTTAGGCAGTTCCCAGCCACCTGTAATTCTAGTTTTAGGTGATCCAATGCCCTCCTCTGGCCTCTGAGGACATCTGTATAGATGTGGCGCGCACGCACGCACACACACACACACACACACACACACACGCACTCACGCACGCATGCACGCACACAAATGTGTATAAAAATGAAAGGAACCAGGTAGATGTTTAGAGATGTGGCTGTCTAGTTGTGGAAGGGGAAACAAGGAAAGAGCATTGAGAGAGGAGAGCAAGGCGCCTCTAGCAGAGAGTGACATTAAGAATGATCTGTGGTGCTGGCTTGGGCTCTTGGCTCCTCCAGCGCAGACAGTGTGTACATCTACACTGTTCATAACCTCTAATTTAAAGGCTGCTCTGGCCTTAGGAGTATGAATCCAAAGAAGGGCCCTCAGGAGCTGGAAAATAAAAAGAAGGGAATAACCAGAAGCCCTGGGTAGATGCTCTCCGGAGAGTAGGGAAGAAGGGCGTGAGGAATATGTCTCCAAGCAACGCCACAAAATGCTCCTGCAGTTACTAGTCGATTCAAACATGGCTCCCGTGCTGTGGAATCTATCCTGGTGTGTGTCTGTTTAATGAGCAGCTTCAACATTTATTTATTTATTTATTTATTTATTTATTTATTTATTTATTTATTTTTTACGTGATATGTATTGTTTAATTCAGAAGTTTGGGGAAATAAAAAAGCATGGAGAGGAAATTTAAATATTTGCATCCATCAGCCAGATAAAGCTTCCATTCAATGGTTCTTGGTTGTAGCCCTTCCTCCTTACCCTTATACATTAAGCTACCATCACAAATCCGGTTTGGGGGATGTTTATGTCTGTGTGTGGGAGAGGGGACAGGAAGGGGTGTTCTCCCCCTTATGAACACGTGTGGAAGTCAGAGGTTGTCATAGAGATGCTTTCCTCAGTAGCTCTTCCGCCTTAGGTTTTGAGATGGTCTCTCACTGGACCTGGAGGTCACCATTTCAGCTATCAGCCAGGTTGG
>NC_022015.1:59241052-59272856 GCF_000317375.1 Microtus ochrogaster | reverse complement strand
CATGCTACCATTCAGTGTCTTTTTATATGGTTGCTCGGTCCTTAGCCTTGGTACAGCAAGCATTTTACACTGAGATGTCTACATCTCACAAAACTATTCATTTATCTCTTCTATTTTTGTGAGCATTTTCCTACACGATTACATATTCTTTGCCCTTGAAGGGTGAATGGCGTTGTGTGGAAGCCCTGTGAGTCTATAGTCTCAGTTGCCTGTACTGTGACATTGCTGTAAGAACAAACCTGCCCGCAGTGTTTTTTTTTTATTTGCTTTTAAGAAAAAAGTCTGATTATTTCTTTAGGTAACTCACAGAAAAGTGTATGGATTCTTTAAGCGTTTTATACATTGTCCTCAATTATTTTCCCAGAGACATTGTATCAATTGTTTTATGCTAGTAGTATTGAGAGTGATCACACCAAGAGTTTAGTGGGAACAGACTGAAAAGCAACAAAAGCTAAAAAAGAAAAAAAACTTATTCATTGTCATGAATAAATGATATTATTGGTTTAATTTACAATACTTAAGTTTTTCTTTGATTTCTTTATTAATTTAATTATTGGTGGCAGTACTAGGTTTTGAACCTAGGGCTTCATGCTTGCTAGCTGTCCCAGCCCTTAATTTTTTTTAATATTGTATTCCACTTTAGCAGCATTACTGAGATATAATTAACATATCTTTTTATACAACTTGCTCATTTAAGTTGAACAATTCAGTCATTTTTAATATGTTCACTGATTGCAAAGGCTAGTTTTAAAAGCAGGAATTAATGTGACTTAAACTGAATGGGGGTGGTTGTCACCCATGAGAGAAGGTCAGATGTCACCGTGTACTTAGCATTTCTGTGGTGGCTTTTTGCATGGAGCCCCACCTCATCCTGCGGGACTTGAAGTACAACAAGATGGGTGAAATTTCCATTTGTTTTGACATTTTACCCCAGAATTAAATGGCAAGGAGCATTTCTCATCCCAAACTGAAATGAATTGGTGATTATAGACTTGATTTCTCAATCCCAAAGTTCGTCAAACCAAACATTGGCTCATGTTGGCCTGCTTAAGCACATTTGTTACACAATTTGAAAATCTTTTATTCTGGGGCCTGAGAAACTAATACCATTGTACCTTCTGAGGACTCGAAATAGCAATGTTTTCAATAATCGCATTGTGTTCTAACGTGTCCAACGGCACTATTAGAAGACCGAGGTTCATCTTAATCGTAAATACTAGCACCCAACCAGACGTTGAAATTACAGATGCCCGTGAGGCAATCATTTTAATGAACTCCAGGCTTGCCAGCACCAGCTCTTCCTCTGAGATTTTAATATTAACTAAACTGTCTAGGCCGGTGGTTTTTGTAGCAAACAAGGCTACAATAGGCAGAAGTTAGGTGGAGAAGCTGCAGAAGTGGGTATTCTGCTACAATGCAGAGAAGAAGGAACGACTTTAGGTAGGATTATTGTCTTTTTGGTGGTGTTGGTCAGTATCTTTTGTGAGATGTTTTTGTAGGGTTTTTTTTTTGTTTGTTTGTTTCATTTCTTTGCTTTTATATGGGATCTCACTGTGTAGCTCAAGAAGACTTGACCTTGCGATTGCTCCATCTTACGGTTCCCCAGTGTTGGGATTACAGGCATGTACCACACCCTCAGAAAGGATGGTACTGAAGAGAAGGAATGGCCAAACTGAACAGGTGCCTGATCTGTTAGGCTAAGTTCACGATGTGCTCTGAAGGGCTTCCCTGTCATTAGACCAGCATATTAGCTTTTTACTAATGTTTCTGTCTGCTTTCCGTCTTGGGCGAACCCAGAGCTGCGGATTCCTGTCCCAAAGAGGTTTCTAGGTGGCCAGCCCTTCCCTTGGAAGTGAGCAGTGGCTTCACTGGCTGACTGGTACATGCAGTGACCGGGGACCCAGAGTGCCTTACCTTATTTCCAGGAAGAAGTTGTGAAGTTTTTATTTTTGTCTCAGGTTACCACCAAAGAACCAGGAAGCTTTTGACTGCCCACTGAAGCTTTACACAAGTTACTTAGTTCCAGCATGCTGAGGCAGCCTCTGTGGGGATGTTGGAGATGTAGCCCAGGCTGTATTCTCAAGGGGAGCATGGAGAATCCTATCCTCCATAACACAGCCTCGTGTTGTTCTGAAGACAGTTAACTACAGGAGCCAGGCCACTTCTTTCTACTTTTCCTATTGTCTCATCCTCCTCACTTTTCCCAAGTTTGGGTCCTTTTTTTTTTCTATGACCCCCCCCCCCCACACCAACTCAACAAGTCCATTTTATGCATAGGTGTGATGCCACCCAGTGTAACGTGGTCCTCCTCTTACCAGGGGCCACATCCTCAGACTCTCCCCGAGAGGCTCTGGACTGAGACTAGCTCCTGAGCTAGGAATTTTGGCCACTGGTTTCTTCTGTGGGTCTTGTACAGGCTTCCACAGCCTCTGTGAGTTCTCGGTGGTCCTGTCGTATTCAGAAGACACTGCCGTTCCACAATCCTCCACGACTAGTGAATCCCGATCTTTCCACACACACACACCCTTCCCGTTTCATGTTCCTCTGACCTGGTGTCTGTCACGCTCTTAGCTACTGTCCTGGTTAGGCCTAGAGGAAACAGCTGCGATCTTAGATTGCCACAGTAGAACTGTATGTCTTTCTCCTTAGTCTGCAGAGAGAGAAGAGCATCTTGGGATCCAGCCCCTGATAGCCATCAAGTTTAAATGCTATCTTAGAGGGCCCTTAGAGAGAAGGGGGATGCTCTTGTTTGGATCTAGAGAATAACATCTGAACCTCATTTTTGGAACAGCGCTTTCCCCAAACCACTTGTCTGTGGCGATGGAGCCTGCAGATGGAATCTTGGCTTTAGCAGCGCTGGGGTGGGTTGACTTGGTCAGATGGACTTTCAGCTGTTGCCACTGAACCTCTGCTTGCAAGATTCTCCTCTGAGCCTGCCAGCAGATGACTCCCTCTGCTGCTGACGCACCTTCCCAGCCTCGTGCTAGCCACATGCCGTGCAGAACAGTAAACACTGCTAGCTGTCTTCCTGCTGCTGTTGTGGTGCCCGCCCGGGGTAGCAGCCTGAAGAGAAGGGTTGACACTGAGATCTAGAATCCTGAAATTAGGAGCTGATAAAGTCTCAGGGATTTTTGTGATTTTTTTTTTTCCTCCTCAAAATTTCTAATGGTTAATCCATTGGTCACTTTTTTCTAAATAGAGCTTTCTAGTTTTGTGTCTCATTCTCACCAGTTTCTTTCTTATCATGGTTAGAAACCAGATTTCACAAACAGGCAGCTTTCGTGTGTTCATCCTCATGTAAACAACATTCATGTGTTTATTCCTTAGCAAAGGAGCAGAGTGGCTCAAACCGCCTCAGGGGCGGTCAGGGACTGGGGTTTGTCAGTGGATTCACTGCTAACTGCGAGCCGGTAAAACAGGTTATTGGGCTGGGTTTGCTGTGCATGGTTCTGGACTGTGCATGGATGCGTGTGCATGTGAGTGGGGTGGGGGTGGCGTGCACATGCACAGGGAAGCCAGAGCAGACTGCTGGGCACCTTTCTTTGTCCTTCTCTGCCTTGAGGGGGTGTCTCATTGCTAGAAGCTCACTGTTTGAGCTAGACTGGCTGGCCTGGGAGTTCTCCACCCCTACCCATCCTCCCTCCTCCCCCCCCTGCATTCCTCACCTCCACATCATCACCCCCCACCCCACTGCTGGAAGATAACAGGCATACATTTTGGGCCCAGATTTTACATGGGTGCTTAGGATTTGAACCCAGATCCTCATATCGGAAGTATTCTTACCCACTGGCCTGTCTTCCTAGGCTGGTAAAACCAACTAAGAAAAATTATCAACAGGTGGGCCATAGAATTTGGGAAACTCCCAGGAATGCTGATTGGTTATTAAACTTACTTACTTTCACTGTTTATTCTTTTAAAGATTTTATATATATTATTTTTAAATATGTAGATGTGTGTATGTCTGGGTGTGGCTTGCAGAATGCAGTTCCCTCAGAGGCTGAAGAGGGCGACGGATTGTCTGGAGTAGCAATTGCAGACAGCTGTGAGCCGCCTCACATGGGTGTTGCAAACCAAGGTCCGGGAGAACTGGAAACACTCTTGGCGGCTTAGCCATCTCCCCAGCTCCCGTTATTCTTGGTGCTTGGGTCCCCAGTAGCTCCTGATGGGCCTAGAAGAGCAGGCTGTTTATAAACCACATTGAAGTGAACTGACCCCCGTAGATTTCAGTCTCATTGATTCTTGTTGATTGACAGCGCCCCACCCCCTCTTTCTCTTGTCTCTATTTCTTTTTGGGTTGTGTTTTAAGGATCTATAGCCCCAAATGTGTGATCCTCCTGCCTCTGCTTAGTGCTAGGATTACAGGTGGGCACCACCTCACCTGGTTAGCGGGGCTAATGTCTAATTCTTGGTCTGCAGCCTGAAATCAAAACCTTAGACACTCCTTTGAAGAATCACATAGAACTGTCACGTGTCCTGTAAACCTCTGTGTGTTGATGTGCTTACAGATGAAGTTATTTAACCTTGAAAGTAAAGCTGACCAATTCATGAATCTTTCTGTATGAAAAGGATCAGGATTGTATTTAACCGTTTCAAGGAGATTTTGAGTCTCCAGAATAGGAATTCCGGATAGCTCCTGCTGAGTGGTCTAGCAATGCTCCCATATCCCTTCTGTTGCCACGCTCACTGGTGTGTGGTGAACTGAAGCGAGACGTATGAGTCGGAGAGTAAATGAACCCTTTATTGCCAACTGTAACCTTACCAAGTTCCTTAGACTCTTGGTCCCTGCGGGTCTGCACCAAGTGCTGAACTGTCCAGTTGTTCACGTGAGTGAAGCACCAAGCTGATCCTCAACTTCAACTGACGTCATGTTCTTGAACAGGGTATGTGGCTCATGAATTTATTTTGGACACAAGACCCTTCAAAAAGTCTGCCAATATTGAGGCTGTGGATGTCGCCAAGAGGCTCCAGGATTACGGTAAGTGGCTTTTGACATTCACACAATTGTTCCTATAGGCTATGGACTATCCTCTAGGGGCACAAACAGGTACAGACACCTAGTAAACTAACCTTGGTGTAAATAGGGGGCTTGGACTTCCTGAGAACCTTCAGAATCACAATGTAAAACTGACTCCCCCTGTGGTCACACACTCCTGCTCTTCAAAAGATGTCAATGTGCATCTTGCAGAACCTCAAGCAGTCAAGATGTCAGTTTAAATCCCAACCAGGCAGTGGTGGCGCACGCCTTTAACCCCAGCAGATCTCTGAGTTCAAGGCCAGCCTCATCTACAAGAGTGAGTCCCAAGACAGCCAGGACTACACAGAGAAACCCTGACTCAAAAAAAAAAAAGAAAAAAAATAAATCCCAAAGAAAATGATTGCTATTGCTCTTTGTCTGATAACTCCTCACTCCTCTCCTGGACCTGGTAAACAGAACTCATGGAAAGGCAAGCTGGCAGGTGAGGAGGCAGCAGAATGAAGGCAAGTCACTTCTGCAGAAGTGGAGAGCCAGGTGGCGCTGGGTCCATTTCAGCTGTTTCCAGAGATGAAGAGCAGGCATGTGTTTTGTACAAAGATTGCCTTCCTGTCTCTGAAGAGGCCTCTTCTAGGTGCTAAGGGGTTCGTTTATTAAGGTCCTCATCAAAGTAACTTGCATTGTGCATCCTTCAGCTCTCAGAAATGTGGGGGTGTCTTTAGTCTTCATATGTGTTTATAGTGTCTGGGTGTGCACAAGTTCTTATGCGCACGTGGAAGTTTGCACATGTGTATGCGTGTATGCGGAGGCTAGGGTTGGTTGACTTGGGGTGTCTTCCTCTTACTGTCACTTGATTTTTGAGACAGTCTCTTGCCGAACTTGGAATTTACCGCTTTGGCTAGGCCATTTGGCCACTAGCTCCAGGGATCCATTTCTCTGTCTTACTAACTCTGAGGTTATAGATGAGTGCTCCTCTGCCTGTCGGTGCTGGGCTTGCACAGCAACTATTTTACCAATTGAACCATAAGTCAATGGTTTTGGATAGATGTGGAATGCTATCTGAAGTTAATGACTCTTCCCCCCATGTGTTTGCATTTTATCTAAATGTATGTAAGTACAGCACACACGTGTGCCTCGGCCAGGGTCAGAAGACGGAATCAGATCACTTGGTACTGAAGCTCCAGGTGGTTGGTTGTAAGTCACCATGTGGGTATTGCGTGCTGGGAATTGAACCGGGTCCTCTGCAAGGGCAGGAAGTGCTTTCAATCATTGAGGCATCTTTCCAGCACCTTAATAACCTGTCCTAAGGAGCAGTGTGCATTTTGAAATTTTAAACAATTTTACTGACGCATCTCGATGAGAGGCCCACACATGACTCCCCATAAATGGCTGATCCTATTGTGCAGAATCACACACACTAGATGGGAATATCAGGGAAAATGGTTATAGTGAAATTAACAGTTCCTTACTGTTTCTTCTTGGCACCCCTGCAAGCTGACAATAGCAACCCCCCGGCTCACCTCCTGGCCAAGGGCTGAGTAATGGCTAGTTGGGACCAGCACTTACAGTTCTTGGATATGTTGTGGAGTCAAGCACCTAACTGCAGTGCAGTCCCAGCAAGGGGAGTGGCTAGGAAAAGTGGCCATTTACATTACTACCCACATTTTCATGTCTCACATCTCTTGACCTTGACATGATTCTGATGTATGATGGGAAGGATTTCCACACTTGTCCAAAGCCAAGAATTGTCCTGGTTCCTAGCATGCCACATGTATTCCTAAGTGACATTGAATCAGTAGCCATGGACACTGCAAAGCTGAGAACTCAGACTCTCAGGAGAGGCTCTGTCACCTGCACACTGGGGAAGCACACTGTGCAGCCGCTGCCACAGCCTTTGGGGGAATCGTATCTTGGGACCAGCATTTCAAAGTTATTCCAATCTGCCAGTTTTTAAGGCTCAGGCTTTATCTTGGGTACCTCCCTTCCTGAGTTAGGGTCAAGATTCATGGATCTGTTGTTTCTAGAATAATACGTGGATGGTTCCAGGTGTGGGAGCTGCTAAAGCACAGTGTGTATTAAATTTGCTCACAAAAGGAATTGAGAACAGATTTTAATGGGCAGTGAAACCAGTTTATGCTTTAAGGAACGAAACAACTCCTTGCTGGCTAGATGACACAGATGCATGCTGTTGTCAGAGGACATTAAATGGTTTAGCTAAGATCTATATATTACACTGTGAGGTTTATTACAGAGTACATGAATATTGAATTTGTTACTGATGTTCTGAACTGCTTACAAAGGAAGGGTTCTGCCAGTTGCAGTGTTCTGTGAACTACGTAAGAAATAAGATGGGCGGTGGTGGCGCACGCCTTTAATCCCAGCACTCGGGAGGCAGAGGCAGGCGGATCTCTGTGAGTTCGAGACCAGCCTCGTCTACAGAGCTAGTTCCAGGACAGGCTCCAAAACCACAGAGAAACCCTGTCTTGAAAAAGCAAAAAAAAAAAAAAAAGAAATAAGATGGGGCTGGCAATATGGCTCAGTGGGTAAAGCCTCTGGCTGCTATCCTGGGGACCCATATGGCGGAATGAGAGCAAATTCCCAAAAGGCACGTGAACATGCACACACACACACACACACACACATACACGCTAAATAAACATGAATTTTAAAAATAAGATGGACGAATGGGTGGTAGAGTAGATATCATTGAAGCATCTCTAGGGGCTGGCTATGTAGATACCTCGATATATAGCTTTCAAATTACCCATGTACTTTACTATTTTTATAAAATAGTGTTGGGAAGCTAGTTGGCTAAGGCATGGAGGCTGACAGTAGCACCCCGTGGAATGGTTAGACCTGCCAGAACTTGGGAACCTCTGTTCTCTGGAGCAAGATTCTCTGGGAGGTGCATCAACAGGGGAGATTGTGCTTCATCTCGAAGTAAAGTTTCAGAGCGGGGAGCATGAATAAGGCCCCGGGTTCAATCACTAGTACTACACACCACAACAGGGCCATGGATTTGTCTGTGAAATGAGGAAAAGCTGTTTTCTTTGCTTTTGCTGAGAAAAATCTCTCTTATTTCTCACTTCATCGTACAAAAGAAAACGGACACAGGAACTTCAGGTGTGTTCAGGAAGACGCAAAAACCTTACACATACTTACCAAGTCTTAGTTTCTCCACATGGCAGTGAGGTTTGCTTGCCTCCTCTTTGATAGTTTCTCTTCATTACAACAAACCATCATAAAAGGGTGGTTTGCTGCTGCTTCTCCTGGGGTGCTGTGAATCGAAGGCCTGGGGCATGCTAAGCACAGGCTCTGCAGCTGGGTGTTAACTTCAGTCTAAAAGATTCTAAAACGCCAACTGAAAGTTCCGCTCTAATTTTCTCATGATTGCCTATCAGTACCTCGATTCTTGTCCTTGAAAATGCCATATTAAATATATGTGTGTGTGTGTGTGTGTGTGTGTGTGTGTGTGTGTGTACTTTGACTTACACACATCCCTCTGGTCCCCCTTTGCAGGATTTCATGCCCCTACCATGTCCTGGCCTGTGGCAGGGACTCTCATGATTGAGCCCACCGAGTCAGAAGACAAGGCAGAGCTGGACAGATTCTGCGACGCTATGATCAGCATCCGGCAAGAAATCGCCGACATAGAGGAGGGCCGCATTGACCCGAGGGTCAACCCCCTGAAGGTACATGAGTGCTAATAATTTAGTCAAAGCATCCCACAGAATTAAAAGTGGTACCTGAAGAGTGTGCTGACCCTTCACAAACTTTCTGTGAAGATGAGATGCTTGCCTAGAATAAGACAATTGTGAGAAATGCAGCTAGTGGTGGTGGGTCTTTGGGAGCGGTAGCTCCTCAGGTGTGGTGGTTACTCTGCCAACCTTGGTTGTAGGAGCTGGAGACTCCACCTGTATCCAACTGATTGTGAAAGGAGGGGATGGAGGAGGGAGGCTCCCTAGAGAATTATCGTTGTTCGATACAGTGTAGTCAGACTGTGTCATAGTAGCCTTTGCTCACTTCCTGAGCGCTTGATTGGCCTATCAACCTGAGAACAAAGTAATTGGTATTTGATTCCGCCTGGGAGTTTTGCAGTGCTTATGGCCCATGTGGAGGAAAGCTCACTATTTCCCCAACCTCTTCCAAAACACAATACTTTTAGAGTTCCACGTTTCTGGTTCCATGTAAAGATTGATCAGGAGTGGACAGTAGTGGCATCTTTACCGCTCTAATGCAGAGAGTGCAATGCTGGAGGTGCATTGGGCAGATACTAGGAGGCAAAGACCTTGCTTGAAATATGGCACTACATGGAGAAGAGTCATCATACATTGTAGCTATACCAACTAATGCTCCACTTTACAGTGTGCAGAGCAGAAAAATAGAGGGACTGGTAGCCACCAGATTCAGGATTAATGGTCGTCATGGGTGGGGGTGGGGAGGCAAAGTGAGCGTGTGGACAGCATCACCTGTGATGTGATTTTTCGGAGGGGAAATGCTCATTTGCTCTTACTGAGTGGCAGATAGGCTCCGTAGATTATCCAACTCTTCTATTTGACATATTTCTTCACAAAATTTTAGCAGCACCTCCACCCACTCCCTAGTTCAACCAAAACAGAAGCTTCCTCTCTGTGGGCTTCCACCAGCTCTGTGGTTGGGGTGAGGCGCGGGAGAAGGCAGCACATTGTTGACCTGAGCCTCTCCCACATCTCTGTCCAGATGTCTCCACACCCCCTGACCTGTGTCACGTCCTCCCACTGGGATCGGCCATATTCTAGAGAGGTAGCAGCATTTCCACTGGTAAGTTCTCCAAGCTGAACTCGGCCAACCAGGGTGTTATTACAGCCCCTTGCTCCGAGGCTTTCCCTTCTACAGTTTCATTATAAAAGCATATTTGGGATGGCCGGTGAAATGTGAACTGTGATGGGGAACAGAGGGGAAGACTTGGCCTTTGAGGGTTGTCTGAGCTCCCTTGGGGCACAAGTCACAGGCCTAGGAACCCACAGGAGCAGGGGATTAGCACTGAGCAGCAGTCCTGATCAGTGTGCTCTCTATCACATCCAGCAGGGAGGTGGACTCCAGTGTGAGCTTTTCCTTTAAAAGATTTGTGTGTGTGTGTGTGTGTGTGTGTGTGTGTGTGTACATGTGTACCATGTGTGCAGAAGCTCATGGAGATGAGAAAAGAATACCAGACTCACTGGAGCTTGAATTTCAGGTGGTTGTGAGCTGCTGTGTGGGTCCTGGGAATCGAACCCAGGTCCTCTTCAAGAGCAGTCAGTGCTCTTAACCATGCGGTCATCTCTCCAGCCCCCTTCCTTTCCTTTGGGGTTCTTCTGTGGAAAGGACATCTAGTCCCAGAGGCATAGAGACAAGATCCCAAAGTTGAAATTGAAAAAAATGTGGATTTTAGCGCTTGTTAGGCCAGTGGTCCTTGGGCTGTGGGGACATCAATTGCTATAGCCTCCTTTCCCCTCAAAGGAAGACTCAGAACATCCAGAACTTTCATCTTTTCCTTTTTCAGCCCTTTGTGAAACCAGAGAGCAAATTCTGGCCAACCATTGCTCGGATCGATGACATCTATGGAGATCAGCACCTGGTTTGCACCTGCCCTCCCATGGGAGCCTATGAGTCTCCATTTTCCGAACAGAAAAGGGCCTCGTCTTAGTTCTTCCTCCCTGGCTTCAGAGGACTGATTTGATGCCTCTTTCTGGAGCATTTGACAAGCAAGGCTATTTCCTCCCTGCCCATGGCTCACGCAGGAGGTTTATATGCTGTATATTTTGCAATCTTTCAAGCTGATGTAAACACAATGAGCACGGTGAGCGGTGGTAACCTGCTCTAAGGCGGTTGCTGTTCATGTCGCCTTGATTGGGGGCTGTCTAGTTTTATGAATAGAAAATCTGGGGTGTGCTAGCAGTTTTAACTTTTTAATTCAAGAAGTTTGCAGCGCCTATGCTGGGAATTCGATAGACGTTCTTTTTGTTCCAAATAAGTCCTTGTGGACTGTGCCCTCTGGGAAGGCCCGGGGCAAATGTTTACATTTTGTATACACTGAAGAATTCTTCCTCACTAATGTGCCTGATCCATCACAGCATTTGACTGTTTTCCTTTCACTGTGTGGATTTTTTTTATTTGCTTTATTAGTGTTCTAATAAAACTGAAGTTGAATATGCCTTCCCATTTTATATTTATACCCATGATGCCCCAGACTCAGGGAACCGAAGGGCAGTGAGAGCACTGGATCCAGCAACTGCATTTACATTGTTACTCTTGCTTTTGACTGGCTAAAGACAATCTGTACAATCCATTCACCAGAGAAGGCCACGCTGGCTCTTTTCATTAGGGGCCATCAGTAACTCAACCTTAACTGACAGAGGAAGTTCAAGTAGCAGTTTCTTTGAGTCATTTAGCAGTAAGTCGGTTCTTTGTGAGGAGGGGAGGATGCCTTGGGTGAACATGGAAGGAGCGGATAAAGTCCTAAGCGAATGGGTATTAATTGACAAGGACCAGTGCCCTGGGCTGATGGAAATAGGCAAAGCCTTATCCATGCCAAGCTCAGGAAGTTAGCAAAGAGTTCCTTGTCTGTGCAGACATTTGCAGTGTGTGCAGAAACTAGAGATCACACCTTCCTCCTGGAGGACTGCAGTCTGAGACTGCCCTACACAGATCTACTAAGACAACCAATTCCTCCTCCTGCTGTACGTAATAAACCTCCGGGTTATGCAGTGGGTGCCCTTCAACAGAATGAGCATGGCCCACCTGATCTCAGCATTTCTGTACATCTGTCTGTACATCTGTCCTTTCTTCAAAATCTTTCAACTCAGTCAGGTTTCCAGAACCAAGCTGTTTTGGATGCAGTGACCCCTTCATTCATGCTCTCCCGCGTCTTTTGCATCCAGTCCACATTTTATGACCTCAAGATGGTTGCTCTATATCCAGGCATCGCGTAGGCCAGCCAGACGAGAATGGCAAAAAACAGAAAGGCAAGGCAGATCCCTTCTTTCCAAACAGTTCCATCCAATAACCCTGCTTACGTTTTAACAGTAACCTAACTGCTTGCTACAAGGGAGCACGGAAAGTTCTATTTGGGCATGCTGATGCCCAAGATGAAGCGTGGTTTTTTTTTTGTTTTTGTTTTTTTATTTATTGAGGATTTCTGCCTCCTCCCTGCCACCGCCTCCCATTTCCCTCCCCCTCCCCCATCAAGTCCCTCTCCCACATCAGCTTGAAGAGCCATCAGGGTTCCCTGACCTGTGGGAAGTCCAAGGACCGCCCACCTCCATCCAGGTTTAGTAAATTGAGCATCCAAACCGCCCAGGCCCCCCCAAAGCCAGCACGTGCAGTAGGATCAAAAACCCATTGCCATTGTTCTTGAGTTCTCAGTAGTCCTCATTGTCCGCTATGTTCAGCAAGTCCGGTTTTATCCCATGCTTTTTCAGACTCAGGCCAGCTGGCCTTGGTGAATTCCCGAAAGAACATCCCCATTGTCTCAGTGTGTGGGTGTACCCCTCGCGATCCTGAGTTCCTTGCTCGTGCTCTCCCTCCTTCTGCTCCTGATTTGGACCTTGAGATTTCTGTCCGGTGCTCCAATTTGGGTCTCTGTCTCTGTCTCCTTTCATCGCCTGATGAAGGTTAATATTCAGGGGGAGTGTTTTAAGAAAAGAGAAGGATGAGTTTGTGGTGGACAGCTAGCCTACCTGCCACAATAAGTTGCCCCCGAAGTAGCAATCACTTGTGATGCTCACCTGACAGCTATGGAGCATTGCTGTGAAGCTCTCTATCTGCCTCTTTGCAGATGGCTCACCCCAACAGTTACTCAATCACTAAGCTTCATTTAGTGATCGGAACAGGTTTGTGCGCTTTTATGAATTCTCCACTAGAGTCCGTATCATCTCACACATAAAAAGCATACAGGACAACTTTTTTTTTAGACTACATATTTTACTTACTTACTTACTTATTTATTTATTTATTTATTTATTTATTTATTTATTTATTAAAGGTTTCTGCCTCCTCCCCCTCCCCCATCAAGCTCCCCTCCCTCATCAGCTCGAAGAGCAATCAGGGTTCCCTGACGTGTGGGAAGTCCAAGGACCACCCACCTCCATCCAGGCCTAGTAAGGTGAGCATCCATACTGCCTAGGCTCCCCCAAAGCCAGTACGTGCAGTAGGATCAAAAACCCACTGCCATTGTTCTTGAGTTCTCAGTAGTCGGACAACTTTTTTAGCATAACAAGGGCAGGACCAAAGCAAAGGGGTCCCTGGTTCCCTTTTCCTCTACCAATAAATGAACGTTGTAGAGCACTTCTCAGGTACTCGGTATCTGAGCGTCACCTTTGATCCTCACAAAATATGCCAAGATCCCAGAGGTCATACTTCATAAGAGGGAGAGCCAGAATTTGATCCTAGCTCCATTGCCTGTCAGCCAAGCAGGAGTCCACACTGCCATGGCAAAGGCCAACCTGAAGACAGCTTTTCCCAAGCAGGAAACCACTCTCTGAGCATAGGAGGGCATTGAGCCCTGTGGTCCTTTCTCTGGAAGTACCAGCACGTGGAAAGTAGATGGAGCCAACACTCTCCCTCTTGGCTAAAGTGCTTGTGGTTGGTTGCTAAGGCCGTTTCCCCAGCTGGCCACCCATTACTTGTCTTCAGAAGGTAACAGGTAGCCACTTGTCCTACATTATCACACCTCTTACGTGTTTAACTCCTGCTTTGCTGGTCCTCTTCCCCCTCTGGGTCTTGATCTGCGGACGATTTTCCACCTGGAGCACTATCTCCTCAAGCCCCACCCCCACACTTGGTGTGTCTCTGTTCCCTCAGTACCTCATAAAAATTTTCCTTTAATCCCCAAGAAATGGACAACTTTTCATTTTCTTTCTCGGCAGTTTGTTCCCTCTTTTTTAAAAATTGTTTTTGTTAATTATTCAGTTTTTATGTCTTTCTGTCTCATAGACTAAGCGCCCCGAGAAGAGGACTGTATCTCAGTGTTCACTGGATTCTTAGCATTGAGGGCTTACTATGTTGTATTCAATTAGAACTAATACCTCGTGAATAAAGGAACATCATCCCGAGCATTAGTGCACAAAACTAGCACTTGCAACGTCCTCTGTGTGAGTTTTAAAATGGGCAAAAAGAAACCCCTAGGCCTTGAAGACAGCCTTTGGCTTCACATAAAGTGCACCCCTAATAAAAAAGTTTTTTATTTTGGTAAAACACATATCCTAAAGTCTGGCCCTCCAGCTGTTCTTAGCTATACAAGATTTGGATTAAGTACAAAGTTGTGTAGATGTGTCTCCGTGCAGTTTTAGACTACGAGTCTGAGAATAGTCTGTGCCTGTTCCTATGAACTGGGCATTCATCTGTCTTATGGTCCCCATCTTACAGGACTCAAGGACCAGGGAGGGTCCATATGCTTGGAAATGTCCCCAATTCAGTGTGCAGCCCAGTGCTCTGCAGACCACCCAAAGAGCGGACATTCCAGTTTCCAAACTTCTTGTCTCTCACTCCAGAAAGGGCCACTTAAGTATCTTACACAGCCAAAGAACTATTTTGTCATTGAATATAGCATGTTCCTCCTCTAGGTAAAACACTGCATTTTGCACCCCCCCCCCCTTATAGAGATCTTTCTAGAGCGCAGGTCTTCAATAGATGGGTCTTCCGAGGCAGGACTTTTGTCAGTCTTGTCAGTTTGTGCGGTGGGTTGGACCGGGTCAGGAGAGTCCTGGGAATCTAGCTAAAGCATTCTTTGTCCATTGTGGGCAAGCCCTCTACTTCTGAGCTATACCCCAGTCCTTTAGGAAGATACCCTAAAGATGCTTGGCTGAGGCATCCATTGCTGCTCCCGAATGAGGTATCGACACTCTCTGTGCACTTGAATCTGCTAGGCTGTCCTGTCTGCACCATGTCAAGGAAACTCCACCACCACCAGCCTTCCTATCTCCAACCATGTAATGCAATTGGAAGGGCACTATGCAACAGCCCAAACCTGAGGACACCGCTAAGGAAGTCTAAATGAAGGTCAAAAGGCTTTCAATTTTAAAACGAAATCTGGATAACAGTGATCCGAGAGCAGAGTTGTTAACAGCTGTCCCAGGATTGTCATAGAAACTTTGAGTGGCAGGTGGACCAATTGTTCAGTGCTAAGGACATAGACTATCCTAAGATTTATGATCATGTGATTTTTTTTTTCCTCCCTGCCTGGTGCCTCTTTCTTGTTAATAATGTGATTTCTGTTTGAGTTTATTGGTTGCTTCGCCCCACACTTTATTACTAGTGATGTTAATCTTGACTGAATCTGGAAATCAACTAACTAGATGCTTGTCTTTGAGGGCATTTCCAGGAAGGAGTAAGGGCATCACCTTGGATCAGCAGCCCCGATGCGAAGCGGTCCTCTCTGCCTGCTCTCATCTTTGCGCCTTCCTGTGATTCTACCTCTGTAGCTGTGGCTGCCGCCATCCATCACTTCTTTCAGTCTTCCATGAGGTGCACTAAAGACCAGTGGTTCTCTGGGAGCCCTCCAGGCCTTCAGCAGCTGCTGGGTTCTTAACCTCTGCAGTGCACAGCCATTGTTGAGACTACCCAGCCCCGCCTGTGTAAGCTGGTATAATAAATCCCTTTTCATGATTCTGTTCCATTCCTCCTGAGGATCCTGATACACACACTTAGTCCCTGTTCAAGGGTCTCCCAGCGGTACCGCATGCATCTTCAGAAGCATGTCCCCTGAAGACTCTTCCACCTCTCAGAGGGCAAAAAAATCTCTTATTTTAGAATTAGATTTCTTTCTCTAATGACCCAAACAAAGGTATACTTAGAAAATGTGGCAGGTGGCAGGATCTGCTGCCAAGAACTGACAAAGGTTTTCCAAAAGCGATGTTTTTAAAAATGATACCGTGGTGTCGGGCAGTGGTGGCGCATGCCTTTAATCCTAGCACTTGGGAGGCAGAGGCAGGCGGATCTCTGTGAGCTAGAAACCAGCCTGGTCTACAAGAGCTAGTTCCAGGACAGGCTCAAAAACCAAAAAAAAAAAAAAAAAAGATGCCGTGGTGGTTTTGATAGGCAACCCAACCCTCTCCTCCTCTTCATTGTTGCTAAGGGGATATTTGTACAAACCCGTTAAACATTATTTCAATTTACTCCCCATCAAAGATGCCTTGCTTTTCTGTTAAAAATTAACTTCTAAAATGTAAGATGATGTTGGATTGGGCATGTAGCTCGGTGCCAGAGCCTTTACCCAGCATATGAGGGCTTGGGTCCAATCTCCCACAAAGCAAAACATGCAAACTTAAGTGAGCAAACTGAAATGAACATTGGACAGAACTTACCTAAAGTGGATGGGCCTTACTGCTATGGATTTTAGGGAGAAGAGTGAACCAGTATTCATTCCTCAATTGGAATCAACACATCACTAACAGTATTAAAAGCAGCAGGATTGGGGGGCAAGGCAGGGAGCCAGCTGCAGGGAGCTCTGCAAACCTAAGAAACTGAAGTCTATTTAAAAAGCAATCTGTGGGGCTGGAGAGATGGCTCAGCGGTTAAGAGCATTGCCTGCTCTTCCAAAGGTCCTGAGTTCAATTCCCAGCAACCACATGGTGGCTTACAACCATCTGTAATGAGGTCTGGTGCCCTCTTCTGGCCTGCAATACACACAGACAGGACATTGTATAATTAATAAATAAATAAATATTTTAAAAAAAGCAATCTGTGTGCTAAGAATCCCATTTCCTTATTTACTATTTCTATTATCACTAATGCTGCCTGAGTCATGTTTAACCCATATGAACTACAAAGATTAATTTGATATGCACAAGCCAGGGTAGCAAAGGATCCAGATGAAATTTATAACTACTAATGAATAATAACTAATATCCAAAATCTTGTGCCATCCTGTATGCCCTTTGGTGCATGCTCAACCTGTAACGTGACTAAAAGATCTGCTTTCACAACCTGCATCATTTTTAGTTTGCACTTGCTGGTCTGGGTGTGGGTCTGTGCATATGTGGAGGATAAAGGCAGATGCCACGGATCTTTCCTTTACGGTTCTCCATCCTTATTTTTTGAGATGGTTTCTCACCTAACTTGGAGTCCAGCAATTCAGTTAAGTTAGGCTAGCCAGTCCATAAGCCACCTGTTTCCTCCCCTCCCCAGGTTAAGGTGCATGCTGCCATCATGGCCCTTTTCATTGGCTCTAGAGTACTCGGGTCCTCAGGCCGCTTGTCAGGAACTTAACCAGTTGAGCCGTCACCCCAGCTCACACACCCTTATTCAGAAGAGAGCAGTGTTGTCACAAGCACCTTGGTTTATATTTGACCCCTCTGACCCCTTGCCTTTTGTGGGAATAATCCAGGGCCATTTCTAAGAGTAGGGAAGCTGTGCTGTGGTCAACAGGGATAAAGGTTGGACCAAGGACACAGAAAGAATGGCAGGAACAGGAAGAGATCTGAGCAGACAAGGCAGGAAGTCACCAGCATGCTATGAAGGTGGCAGGTGGAGAGGAAGCCTCGATGGGGTGGGGTGTCTTTCCATGGAAGCAAACACTCTTCACATTTAAAGAGCTTTTTAACGGAACTGCATGACAGGAATCAACTGGGTGCATTAACAGGCCTCGTGCTTTTCCAGCAGACTGAAAAGCTCCAGGGTGGCTTCAGTCTTGTGCACTGAACTTCCATCACACTAGTAAAAGCACATGTGTACATCTAAGTGTGGAAGTTTTATTTCCTACACAATGTGTTTTGGAAGATCATTGGGGAAATTTCCCCAGAGTGTTTTTATGAAACAACTGAAGTCCTGAACTCCTGGAGAACAGCTTGGGATGCAGAGGCCCAGAAGTGGTCAAGTCATGCTTAGGAAAACAGACTTCCCTAGTGGTGCTGCACTGAGGGTTTTACCCCACACTGATGCCTGTTTTCTGAGCAGCCACAGGGCCAGGTCAGGCATTCTTTATAAGTCTGGCATAAAGACAGGGTAACAATAAAGTCAACATGCTTCTCAACACAGAAACTACAAGAAATATTAAAGCCCCCCACCAACAGAAAAATCTAGACCAAAAGACAATGAGAAAAATACTCTCCATAAGAGACAGATGGACAGGCTATTCAATTTGCCAATGAAATGGACAACAGGCTAGTCATTTTGGAACAAGGAATCTCACTTGAAAAAATGTCCTCCCGCCATTGGTCTGAAGGCAAGCAAGTGGGGCTTCTTGATTGATGACTGACGTGAGAAGACACACACACACACACACACACACACACACACACCACTCCTTTCCACTGGCAAGTTTAATAACTAACCACGGCACTGTGTTTCCCAGAACCTTACTTTGAACTGAATATAGTAAATCAAAAAACAAAAATGAATTTTCCGTTTATCCTTAGGTAAGAGCTTACACGGGAGAAAGTACAAGTTACAAATTTGGACTTTAGTTACCCTAGTCTACTGCAGGAACAAGGGTGGGTTTAATAATACATGCCTCTTAATGATTGGAAGGATTATGTTAATCTACATAAAAATATATATAAGTCCCAGCATGCAAGAGGCAGAGGCAGGCAGATAATAAAGGGTTCCAGGTTAAACTGATCTACTTAGTGAGCTCCAGGCTCGCCAGGGATTCATAGTGAGACCCTGTCTCAAAAACGAAAAAGTGAATAATACAAACTTTCAACATTCGTATTGAATATTAAATAACAATATTCAATAATAAATACAACAGATGTGTATATAAATCTGTGTATTTGATCTACTTTCTGAAATATCAAGTAGCACTCAAAATACTCAGAAAAAAGCTGCATATAACAAAGGAGAGGCGGCTCAGCAGGGCAGAGCACAGGCTGTTCAGTTCCCAGCGCTCACACACCAGGTGACTGAGGACCATCTTTGACTCCAGTTTCAAGGGCTCTCTGTGGGCACTGCATGCACGCACCGAGTATATGTACACCCATAAATAAAAACAAATGAGAATCTTCAACTAGTAGTTGCATATCATAAAAGTTGGGATGTTCGTTTGAAGAATATCCCCATTTACAATTAAGCCAAAGGTGAGATGTGTCCTTACTGTGTCCGCTTCATTCTAGCTTTCATACCAAAATCAAAGTAAACATGTTTCAGTAAGACACAATGAAAACCAAAAACTGGTTTACAAAACTCCACAGAACAAGCCAGAAGAATGTAAAGAAGTAAAGCTCAGCCGGGCGGTGGTGGCGCACGCCTGTAATCCCAGCACTTGGGAGGCAGAGGCAGGCAGATCTCTGTGAGTTCGAGACCAGCCTGGTCTACAAAGGGAGTTCCAGGACAGGCTCCAAAACCACAGAGAAACCCTGTCTCGAAAAAATTAAAAAAAAGAAGTAAAGCTCAATGTGCCATTGTCTGATCATAAAATATTTATTAAGGAATACTCTTAAGGAATATAGTGAATATAAAATTTAGGATCACAATGTGAAGCAATTTCAATCTTCTCAAAAGTCAGCACAGCCTCATAATCTGCAGATGGAAAACTAGTAAGAATTACTAAAGCGGCCAGCCTAGACAGAAGTGGCTTTCATGAACATGTACAACTAGAGCTTCAGACGCCTCTGTCATTGCAAAACCACACCACATTACACTAATGCAGCAACAACGCATTCATATTGTTCTCATTAGTCATTAGTAGTCAATTGGCATAAAACACCAGAAAAAAACCACAATGGTGATCACAAATGAGTTAAAAAGTGAACCTGTTCTTGTAAAACACACACTGTGATGGAAACAGACACATTTAAAAAAGTACTATGCATATTACAGAAGCTGTGTTCATTCCACAATCTCATCTGTCTTCTTTCCTGGAAAAGCAAATTACAAGAAACAGGCACAACTAATATTTGGGAGGCAGTGTGTAGCTAAAATCTCATTTAACTAATTAGTCAATGATTTTTTTTTAAATCCCCATAAATCTTTTCTGTCCTGAGGTAGTTGCAAAATAAATCATAAATTGGGTATCAACTACAGTGGAGGCTTTGACTCTTCATTATGAGTTGTTACTGAGAAGAACTACCTTTTGATATCTAAAAGACAGTGAAGAATGGGCCTCTCACTACACACACAGGAGGATGGCTGTGGGAAAGAGGAGCAACTGCTTCCAAATGAGAGACATGGTCCAGCATTGCTTTAACCACCCCCACTCATTTTAGACTCGATACTGTTCAAAAGCCACTGGAACAACACAGAAGCACGCAGATCACCGCCCTTTGCTGTAGCCAGGGAAAAACTGGTCAAGTAGAGTCTGCAGAGTCTCATTTAGAATCATGACGTAATTCTGGCCGAGATCATGCCGGCAAACAGGGCAGGAGAAAACCTGGGCCTTAAAGGAGCGCTGTAAGCAATCCTAAGGTAAAAACAAAGGAAAATACACATAAGGGAAGGGGAGAGGGATGGAGGAAGGGAGACGGGGAGAAAGCAAGAAAAGAGGGAGAAAACAGCTACCATCATATGGACTCAATAGTAATGTTCTTAATAAAATAATAAAAAAAATGTTCATTCCAAGAGAACAGTTCTGAAGGCCTGAATCAGCACCACACTGTCTATAGTCATAGCTTTACTAACAGACTGTGAAACTTCCAGTAAATGACTCAAGTAGCTTGTGCTTCGATTTCCTCAGCTAGTGAGGTGATGCTTCCCACTACACCTTAACCTTATTTAATCTTGAAAGAATTCTGCTGCACAGAATTAAAATATCAAGAGGTCCTCTGAAGTACGTTCAGTTGTACTAAATCCAGAGCTTACTGACATACGGGTAGGCATGAATATGTACGTAGAAGATGTTTCCATCTCACAAAGGAAACTAAAGTTAAAGTTAGATTAGCACACAACACCACACGTGGTACGGCAAGCTTTTAAGCCCATCTTAACCAAAGCTTGATTTTCCTCTTCAAGTGCCTCGAGAGACAGCACAATACTCAATTTCCCTGAACATCCTGTCAGAAAGGACATTTTATTAAATACATGGAGCTCTTTCAGTTTGCAGTACAGTGTGTAAAATACTTGCCAACTATTACAGAGAAAAAATAGTGGCACTGTGGTGTCTTAGTCTCCACTCAACCCTTCCTCAGCTCACGTACAGTAGAATACATCTAACTATAGGTATGAGAATTACTGTTATTATGTAATCTTAAATTGCATTTACCATCAAGATGTAAATGAAGTTTTCTAACTAGCAAAGGGCCCATGGTTACTCATATGCTAAAACTGGTGGCACCCACTGTGTGGCCAGTCTAGAAGGGAAGGTGACACTGTACTCACCTTACAGACATTGTGCAAGCACTCTGTTGTGACAGGCTGATACACCAGCTCCTGGCAGCACACACACATGAAAGACTGTTCCAGTTTTTTCAGAAAATTCTACAATGATGCCCAACAGGAGGAAAGAAGAAAAGATCAACAGCTCAAATATACTAATGAATTCTAAATGATGACATAAAATCTTTGTCACTTTTAACAGGCTTTCTACTAGGAAATCAAGTAGTGACTTTCTAAGATTAATTAACTAAATGAAAGAAACTAAGGAAACTTTATCAAAGTCCCTCAAAACTTGCCAGTTTAGTGGTAATAACTATTTTGTTTGCTTTTGTTTTATTTTGGGCGTTGTGCTTAACAGAGAGAGGCCTTTCCTAACACAGAGCAGGAGGCAAACTATTCTTCCTTTCTGCATAGTGGGAGCTTCCGCCTTTAGAGTTCTGGGGTAACAGGAATGTGCTACCATGAGCAGCTATTTTTGACTTAAAGGGGCAGGGATGAGGGAGCTGGAGGCAGTCAGACGGCTCAGCAGAAACAAGCCTGATGTCAAGCCTGACAACTTGAGATTCACCACTGGGAACCACATGGTGGAAAGTGAGTTATCCTCTGACCCCCAGGGGCATACCAAGAAACACATCCACACACCACGTCCCAAGGAATGTGGTGTACCACTTGCCCATCACTGTATATACAAGAGAAAACAGGCAGCTCATCACAAGGCCAAACAGTACTCTGTCCTTTTTACTCTGTAAGTTCCACTGCACAGATTCCAGCAAATTAAATACATTAGCTGGTCGGTCTTTCCCTGTAACAAGCTACAATGTTCTGTCTCTGTCTCTCTACTAAAACTGCTCTAGGAAAGAGCTCTATAGTGTCCAGTGCAACTTACAAATCCTGTATTTTCCAGGGGGGTAGGTAGTATTTATTTATAATGGAGTACAATTGCAAACGTACTCAAATGATATCCTGCATCTTCAAAAACCATCATTAGTTCCAATTTGTCCTGGATGTGTGTGCCTTTCCTTCCTTTCTTCTTGAGAAAGGTCTCACTCACTATGTAGCCCAGGTTGGGCTGGAACTCAGATTTCAGCTTGACTCTGCCTCTGCTTCCTGTGTGCTAGAATAAACTATGCACCACCATGCTTGGCTTGTTTTTGTCTATTAAACTAGAAAAGAATGATTTTCTAACAGTCATAAAGATGATCATCCATTTGTTTTTTATTATAATAATAATAATAATAAGATACTCTTTAAGGTTTCTTTTTTTCACTAATAGGAAGACTTTACAAGCTCTTCAAATTAAAGCATCAATAAATGTTATATTTTAAAAGATGTCTTCACATTAAATCAACTGAGTTACAAATAAAGCATTAATGTGATACACTAAAGAATATGTCACTACAGCATTAATGTGATACACTAAAGAATATGTCACTACATGTTCAGAGTAACTGCCAGCTTCAAGTCATAACAGCTGGATGAGGCATGTCAGGTCTTGTTAAGAGTAGGACGTCAATGCCCACACATTTCTGTTCACTCAGGTGGCTTCTCTCACTGCAGTAGTATCTGCTTTGTCCCATCCTATCCTTATCTGGAGCTCACTGAAGTTATCTACCACTAACCAGCCATATCTTCCCCAAGAAATCTAACTGTTCATCTAAGTTATGATTAACAACTGATGTATTCTGTGTAGCCCAAGGGAAATGAGTAGGACTTTTAGCTGAGTCCCTTGTCTAAAAAACAAGTAATACCTTTCACAGAACAAAATCACCATATCCAGGATACTTAAAAAACAAAATCTAAGCCCCACCTTATCAAGACTAACCCAAGATATCAATCACATAGATTTCTGATATAAAGCCAAACAGTATTTAATAAACTTTTCTAATACAATAATGGTTCTCAACAAAAAAGGTAAAACAATCACAGGAGGCCTTCCAGGCTAGATGGGTGCAGATACCCTTTACTCCCTTTAGACACATGAGACATTTTAGCTGTTGCAAAAAAGGAAATAAACGCAACAGCAAAGGGAAAAATTAGAAAGAGATGGCAAAATATAATTTACTTAAAGCTCACTCACAGCTACCATAATACTACTTTAGAAAGAAAGATATAAAACTACATCACACTCGAGAGATCAAATTAACAAACAAAATAGGAGATATAATAAATCAAATGAGGAAATAGCTCTCATTTGAAGCTTCTGATTTGGTGAACTCAGCTTGCTATGAAATTTACACATTAACCTTGTTAGCTCTCCCCCACCTCCTCTGTAACAGGGTCTGTCTCTCTGGGTCTGTCTCTCTATGTAGCCCTGGATGTTCTGGAAATTGATATGTTGTAGACCAGGTTGGCCTTAAACTCAAAGGCCTCTGCCTCCTGAGTGCTGGGATTAAAGGAATATACCACTAGGCTCAGCTTCATTTTAAAATTTAATAATTACAAAACCAAGAAAAAACTAGATTAGAAAATCTTTAAAATTATGTGTGTATTTGTGTGTGTACTGAGGTGGGGTATCTGTGCATGTGTGAAGGAAGGTACTTGTAAGGGTCCAGGAGAGAGCAATGGTCCCCCAGAGGTGGAATTATAGGTTATAGGTGGCTGTAAGCTGTCCAACCTGGTGCTAGGAACTGGGACTGGGTGTTCTGTGAGAGAACAAGCTTTTAACCATGGAGCCACCTTTCCAATCGCAGATGAAAAACATTTGAATGGATCAAGACTTGGTTTGCTTACTTAAAAGCTGAACACACAAGTTTTGAAAATCAAACAACTATTTAAGACTTACACTATTAGTGATCTCTGAACTATAATAATAGAAATCTTTCAGCTGAGTTTTAGATTCAGTTGATTAAGTTTTACAAGTGAAAATTCTTCCCAAAAAGAGTACCTCGATGTAAGTTAATTAGTTCATGATTAAAAACCAGTATCTTAGAAGTTTAAAATAAATTTACAGGTGTTTAAATTTACTGACTCTGTTAGTTCTGAAAGGTGGCGGAAATTGATTAGAAAACTACGTAAGATACAGTTTAGACTGACTTGAGAAAACCATTTCCATTATTAATATCAGAGCATCATTATTGAAGCAAAATGTTATACCGGTGATGTGGGATGCCCTTCTGTATGCTGTGAATGTTTTATTACCACTGGTTAATACAGAAGGTGATTTGGCCAACAAGCAGAATAGAACCAAGTGGGAAATCCAAGCAGAGATACAGGGAAAAAGAAGGGTGGGTGAGAGAAGTCAACAGCCATGGGGCATGTGGCAATACACAGATTGTAGACTTAGTCAGTGAAAAGCCTGAGTCATCAGCCAAACCATTAGAATATTAAGCCTCAAAATGATTTTTTATAAGCAGCTAAGCGGACTGAGCAGGACAGAGAAAAGTCTCCAGTTACTTACGGGTCCTTCTACAAGAGATGCAAGCACTTCATCCCATAGCTTCTGGTTCTGACAGTCTTCTCTGATCAGGCGTTGCTGCTGAGGGCTGAGTTGAAAGGCTTCTACTGCTTCTGTGGACTCAGATGTCTTCAGCACTTTGGAGGCACTTGGACACTCATCTAGGTATAGTTATAAACTCTGTCAGTAGGCTTGAACAGTTCTGCTTAGAAACTGTAACAATGTTTAGAAGGAAGATGAGCACATGGAACAGCATCCTTGAGTCCAGGATACTTGTTGATATGGTTATTACTCTATTAAAGAGACCGGTCCCCTCAGAAAACAAACAACCAAACCCCCCACAAAATCCTTTTATTATAATTGTTTGAGTTCCTCAATTTAGCCTCTCTATATGAAAATGTATTATTAATATGTATGCTCCACATCTCTATATGAAAATGTGTTAACATGTATGCTCCACATCTCTATATGAAAATGTGTTATTAACATGTATGCTCCACATCGCCACTTACCATCTGAAGCTGGTCTCTTGGTGGCTTCTTTGGTCTGCTTCTTTGACTGTCCCTTTGTCTTCTTCCCTTCCTTATCTGATGGGTAACCTGCTGGATACTGATGAGGGGTGTAAAAAGAAAATGCTTATTTAAATTTCATAGGGTGAAATGTTAAAATGATTTATAATTTATTGATCTTATCTTCAGATCTAAGAGAAGAAAATTTTCACATGCTTTGTTGGTGTCTTGAAAATTTAAAAAAAAGAAAAACTACATATGAAGTAGAGATAAAACATGGAGCACAGGAAATGATATTCATAGACAAGATGAAAATGGTAGTTCCAATCTCAAACAAAAAAGGAGTGCCAAATTTCCCATCTCCCAAAACTATGGATGGAAGGAGATATTAGAAACCCAAATATAACTATATATAAGGGTTTGTGCTAGCCTTATTGTAATTTGTTCTGATGTGTTTGGTTGATATCCCTGGGAAGCTTGTGGGTTTTTTTGTTCGTTCATTTGTTTGTTTTTGAAAAATGGAGTAGATCTGGGGAAGAAGGGATGTATATTGGGGGAAAGGGCACAGGGAGGAATGGAGGAAAGGCCATCTGTGATTGAGATGCAATGTATGAGAGAAGAATTAAAAAAACTTGAAAAGAAAAAAATTTCTGCTTTTCACTAACAAGTCCAGATTTTCCTGAGCACAGTCACACAGTAACATGATGATACTCTGTTAAAAGCCCAGAGATAACTGTACATTCTTTTAGCACATGAACAGTGCAGACCAAGGTCTAACCTGCAATCGCAGACACAGTCTCCTGGATCGTTCTATTCCTTCTGAGGTCCAAGGTGCAGGCTCAACATCATCTCTTCTTAAAAGATAACGCCAAACCAAGAAGCCATGGCTGGATGAAATCTCTGGCCAGTATTTCACTACCTATACATGACATTGAGATTTAAAATTTAGACTAACCATGACACCATCATATTAATAGTTTTAAATAAATCTGCTATAATTAATGCAACTTCAGAATGTTTGCTTTATCATAAGAACAGTAAATAAGTCAAGAATATTATTAACACATTGTTATGAGCTTATTTTCCATTAATCTAGTTCTTACATAAGGAAATAATTCTATAAACTTAACACAGTAACAAATTAACAGAATTTTGCAAATTAGGCAGAGAAAAATGGTGGTAGCTGATTTTTTTATTCTATATATAAGGATACAAATACATTTTTATATTGTATGTATCCTGTTTTCAAAAATCTATTGTAATTATTAAAATTAAAAGGATTTTAAAGATACATAGTAACCAAGATATATAATGGTCAAACTACTTACATGGTTTTATCATACAGACTACATACTAAATATAGAAACCTTGGGTCTAGAGTGCAGCGCTCACCCAGTGTGCACAAATCATGGATTAGAGCCCCATCAGTACCAAACAAGAAAAAAACAGAAAGAAAGCCACCTGGGCCCAAATTGTAACTCTGCCTTAGGAGCTTTCAAAGCCATTTTTCAAAATCTTGGAGTTAAAAGTTCACTTCATCTATCATTTACATTGTGGAAGAGCAGAAATGCCATCGTAACCAGCCTATCCTTTCTCTAGCCCACCCAGAGTAGATCCTTGTGGTAAACATGTCTTAAAAAGCCCCAGAATGACCAAGGAGATGTCATGCCAGATAGAGCACCTTATAAATGCCATCATATCTGTTGCCTTCTTCTGGAGCATATTTGCTGATCTTCCTCCCTTTAAAACTGCGTATCACTCTGACTGGCTTACCAGCTCTCCAATTCCGAGATTCTGCTCCAATTTTATCATCCAATGGAGCATCACAGTTTAGGGCCAATGCCCTAAAAAAAATAAAACAAAGTCTTTATACCAAGCAATCTTTAAGCATATAACTGAGTCATTAGCTCAATTAAAAAGTAAATTATGCCTTACCTGATGATTTAGATCCTATGATTCTTTCCACATTATTCCAGACAATAGGATTATGCTTTCCCCCACCAGCAGAGAAGACACATCAGTTTTCTGATGTCACCCCCAAGCCAGGGGATTGGTTCCCAGATAGCCTGTAGGGTTCTTCTGAAAGTAATAACATCTGTGCCACGTATAATAGAGAACAACTAGAAATACATGGAATCTGCTGAAGATAATGTTTGTTGAGAAAAGGGAGAATGTTGGGAAACTAAAGTAAGTGGTTGCTTTAAAAGTCAATTTTTTTGATGAAATGAGGTAAATTGCTGGAATAATGTAGAAAGAAATCCAGAAAAATAAATTTGTCAGCCAAGAACAAACAGCTTTTCTAGATTTTTCACATTCCAGACAGTAAAAATTCTGAAAAGTCTAAAGGGTATTAAAAGCAAGTGTGACATGAGCATATTCTCTGAAGACTTCCCAGAAGGATAAACTCAGGTGCATCAAAATGCCAGGGAAATCCTGACAGTGAAGAAATTAGGTTCCCTGAGACTGCTATGGTTTATTGATTACACACAACAAGGAGAACCACTGTGCAGAAGGAGCATGTTTTGGCGGAAAATCCTCTTTAGCATACAGTGGTAAATCAGTGACTATATTAGATGTTATAAGAACTTTTGATGAATATCTAGTTCTAAATGTAGCACAATCTACTCAAGTTGGGATATTCCTAACCTCGGTGAAGGAAAAACATTGCTAACACATAGGGTTAAAATTTGAGTTGGCTCAGTAGGTAAACTGCCACCTTATAAGTAAGAGGACCTAAGTTTGGATTCCTAAAACCTCCATACAATGTTATTATCAATTTAAGATGCAGGTTCACTGGAAAAAAACATGTCAGGCTATTTCTGACTTCTAAGTTATTCTTAAAGAGCTGTCTTCTTTGTAGGAAAAGGATAGCAAGGATTATACTCCTATTTTAGGATTGTGATTTCACCAGTACAACGGATGTGTCTCCTCTGCTAGTTCAGTAAAATAATCATACTGTCAGAAATAATATACAAGACATGAAACCAATATTCTATGTAACCTGGTATAAAGTCTTGAAATAATACTGGTATATTCTTTCCTTGACATAGTAATAAGAAAGTAAAGGGACAATATTTAAAACTCAATGCCTTATATTCAAAGTGCAAAAATAATCATTTTTACTCAATGCTAAAATACTCTTTATAGGATATAAAAATTCTTAACTTTTATATAGTTTACAAAATTTTTACTATGACAAGTTATAAAGCTATCTTTGCTATCTAGGGTTTCAGTTATTTTGTTAACATCAGCATGCATTTATAAAATAAAATTTAGAAATGAAAATTTGTATCCCGTAGTAGTAAGAATGACACTAGTATTTAAAATCAATGCAATGTGGATTTTTTGCAATGTATTTTTATAACTAAGAAGTCACTTTATTAATACAAATTCTAAAAGTGTTTGAGTGCAGACTGATTAAATTATCTGACATTTCACTTTCCTATTCTCAAAAGGCTAGTTCACATTAGTGAGTCACCTCGAAAACAAACTTGGACAGGAAAGATAAAAGTGTCAAGGAGAGCATCACTTTGGTTTTTGACTTATAATCACCTTATCTCCAATTTCACTTAAATCATATAGCTTCCTTTCTTTCAAAGGAAGAAATGTCAACATGTTTCAACATGTATACCACATGTATCAAATAAGGGGGGGAAATGCCACTTAAAAATTAACAAAATGACCAAAGGAATTTTAATTTCATGTAACTCCTAGTTGAAGATTGCCCTACAGCTGAAATGACAAGTGATCCTGATAGGATCTAAGTTTCAGTAAGCCCCAGATCGTACAGTCTTTAGAACAGCACCTGTTCATGTTTGTTAGTGTTTGATCAGCCGATGGTGCACCGATTCTTTTATTACCAGCAAGATTTTTCCCACCACTTCCAGTGTACGTGAACTCATCACCTCGGTCCTAGAGGGAAAGATTTGTTTAGAGCGAAATGCTTAAACCTGAGTGTAATTTTACCAATTCTCATTTTAGTCACAACATTAATTTAAGATGTTATTGACATGTTTCTCAGAGAATTTACCAAAATAAAGTAAAATGTAATAATGTGTGTAGTATACTTTCAAGTTTTATCACTTGATCTAAAGATTTTGGTTCAAAGTTCTAGTTTCCATTATCTTCAAACATGTGTGTATCTAAGTTATAGACAACATTTTACAAAGTAAGGGCTTATGGGCTAGAAACATTTCATTTAATTCAATAATAACTGACGTATCAACACTAGCTTGCAGGTTCTTTATCAACAGTGTCACTTTCAGAAACATTCCACAATGGAATTCTTGGCTGGCATCTACATCGTACAGAATTTTTTTGATGAACATTCATATTTGACATGGACATTAAATAAACTTTATAAAGTTAAGTTTACACAAAAGCTTCACCTTCGAGTTCTAATAACATAGTAATTTTGTATATTTCATATTATGAATTCATTCATGATATACTTAGGTTTAAAAAATGCGCATTACTACTATTAGTAATGTAAGCCTGGAAAATAATTTGAAAATTAAATGTAGTATTCAATACCTATTAAATTTGATAACTATGCCCAAAAGAGAAGTTAGAAAACCCTACAACCCAACAATTTCTGTAGTAGCTACAAATTTATATAGGTACAACTAAATCTTAGCCAATTCAAAGTGCAAAATAACTCCAGAAAATTATCAGTCTTTAATTTATTCTAGCAATACTAGCTGGCTAGTTATCTGGCTTTTTAAATTATATTCCCATTAATTGATTTGGCTGGTGGGGCATACACGTGCCAGAGCCCGCGTGTGGAGGTCCGAGGACAACTTACAGAGTCAGTTCTCTCCCTCTGCCGTGTAAGTCCTTAGGATCAGACTCAGGACGCCAGGTCTGCTGGTAAAAGAATACCCACTAGGCCCAGGACTTTTTTTTTATTGTAAACTCAAGATAAATCTAAGACAATGATGGTTTTTTTCCCTATTAAATTCTTTTTTGAAGGTTGCTTACTTCCCATACTGTTTTTCCCTTGGATTAAAGCCTAACTGAAACTGTATGCATTCTAAGTGTTTTTCTGAGGCAAGCATGGTGGGGCATGCTGTGACCCTAAAACTAGGAAGCGTGAAGAAAGACTAGATAAAATAAGGGACCGATTTGGGCTGCACAGTACATGATGCTGTCTATGAATGAATCAATGAACAAACAAGTGTTTCTGTAGGCTCCCAAGCCTTCAACTAACATTAGGTTTTGAAATATTTAACATCTCTATTTTTTAAAGTAAGGAGTTAAATTTTACCTACAGTGTATTCCATTTGAAGGCCCTCTAATCAACATATCCACAATGGCCCAGAGCATGCACCCTCCCTCCTTCTTTCTTTCCTCCTTCCCTCCCTCCCTCCTTACTTCCTTCTGTCTTTTACTTGTTTTTGAGACAAATCTCAGGCTGGTTTCAAACTTGCTGTGTAGCTGAGGCTGACCTTGAACTCCTGATCCTTTTACCCCCACCTCCCAAGTGCTGGGATAACAGGCATGTGCCACCATGCCCTACTAAAATACTTCCTAAATTGACAAGAAACAATCTTTCTTTCACATTGTTTCTTGATTAACTCCAGAATACCCAAATTCATAATCACCAAGTTTTCAAGTTGTAATAATGAGAGTGCTATAACAAAAAAGTAGTGAACACATAACAGAATAGGCACAATCTAAGCTAAACAGTGATTGAAGCAGAAGAAAAATAATCCTGAACCTTCTTCAAGCAGCAAACAACCAAATAATGGCTAAAATTCTATATTATACCACCAACACATTTGTACTTCAATCATTATGCTAACAAAAGCTTTCTATTAAAGCAAAAGGGGAAAAAAAATCAGCCTAGATTTGTTGTGTTTTCTGGACCATGAAGTGGCTTGTGTGCGGCTGCTGCCTAGGAAGAGTATACACAAAGCTATGCCTGCTCAACCATATAAGGCTGTCACCACCAAGAAACAGAACTTCCCATAACCCTACCCTGCTAACAAACCCATAGCCTTGTGTGTTCAAGGCAAGCACTCTACCATGAACCTACATTCCCATCCCACAATTTTCCAATCTCTACTCTACCTCACAATCTGCTAAAGGAGTTACCTAAAAATAGACTACTGTACAAATTCATGCTATCAAGCCTAGTTACACAGACCAGCAACTTCATCCTCACCTCCCCCACCTAATTACTTCAAAGCTATCTAGATATCGCCTTAATTCATCTCATGACACTCTACCATGCCTGTAAAACGAACATTTGATATTGTATGACCCAGAAATTGCACTTCTTGACATAAGCGATGTATACAACTGTTGACTAAAGTATTCTCTGTAATAGTTAAAAACTGAAAGTAAACCAGGTACTCCTTACTAGGTAAATGATTAAAGTGTGATATATTTATACCATAGACTCAGAAATAAACAAGACTAAACTACTAGTACACACCATAGAATCATGCTGAGTCACACACACACAAAAAATCTATACCCCAAATTACAGGCTACATGATCAATGCATAAAAGTTGTTGAAGTGACAAAGCTATACAAAGCTGTTGAAATCTGGGGGAGTATTTGAAGCCGGGCGGTGGTGGCGCACGCCTTTAATCCCAGCACTTGGGAGGCAGAGGCAGGCGGATCTCTGTGAGTTCGAGACCAGCCTGGTCTACAAG
>NC_022015.1:59214101-59240952 GCF_000317375.1 Microtus ochrogaster | reverse complement strand
AAAACAAAAAAAAGAGCTATAAAAATGGGAAACAGATTAGTGGTTATCAGGGGTTAGAGGGCCTGGGGACAACATAACAACAAAAGCTTGAGAGCAGAAGCATTTGGCATCCTGACTGTAGAGTCAAGATCCTGGCTGTGATAGTATCTGGTAAACAATTCAGCAAAATGAAACTCTTGGGGAAGGATGCTTATCATTTCTAATGCTATTAATTGTGAATCTACATTTAAAAATAGGCTTAATTTACTAAAAAAAAATAAGCTCCAAAGAGTACATAATTCTTAGTTACCAACTGTATAGGCTAAACCAACATATGTAAAAAATAGACACTGTTATATCTTATAACTTATATAGAATCAATCTTTTCAACAAAAACTATGTTTAAAAAGATCGTTTTTATGCATTTTAGACACAACTTTTGTATTTTATGATCAAGATAGGTTCTAAAGATGGTATCATTACTTACAACTTCATCTGCAAACCCTCCAGCCAGCACGAGAGAATAAGCCCCATCATTGCTGCGACCGTGAATGCCACCAACGTGAGGCCGATGAACACCTGCTTCGCTCACCTATAAGGTAGAGGAAAAGTAAGACCAAAGTACATTCTATATGTATAAAATTGTGAAAATAAATGTAAAAGTAACAATGGGTTTAGCCTTACAAAATGCTTCCATATGTATTATTAAAATCTAAAGCCCAATTATGTTTCACCTAGAGTTTGCTTTCTCATTTTAATTTTCCCAAATAAATCCTGAAGGTGCTGGATTTTCCCCCCAGTTCTAGCCCCAAATCTTGCTTTGGGACCTACACACTAACAGATCCTCCTACAATTGTTTTGCTCCGTTCTAATCCATTCTATCATCAACAGAATGATCCTTTTTATATTTATTTCTAGACAAGAGTCTTACAAAGTAGCCATGATTGGCATCGAATTCAATATGTATATCAGGGCTGGCCTTTAATTTGCATCATATTATTCTCCTTTTGCCTACCTAGTACCGGGGTCACAGGCATGAGCCACCATACATGGCTTAGAAGAGTCCTTATATGGGTAGTTTTTGGTTGGGCTGGGGAGATGGGTTAGTGCCATATAAGCAAGACCAAAGTTTGGATAGGTATAGTGGTATGCCTGTAACTCCTGCCTCAGAAGGCAGACAGGAAATCCCTGAAACAGGCTACCTAGCAAGACTAGCAGTATAGGCAAGCTGTGGATTTCATCAGAAAACTCTAATTATTGATATTATAAAGCTGGTCAAAAGCATATGATTTGGGAGGTCAAAGACCCTATCAGAGAAGCGGCTGTTGTTTTGCTACATACACATGATGCATCAAATTTAAATTGTCTTCTAAATAACTGTACTTACGCCCACAGACTATTGTTGCTATTGGCTTTTGTCATGTAAGTTTCTTTTCTGCAGTGCCTAGTGTTCACTACAGACACTCCTAATGGTCAAAGTAATAGGAATTTGAATGGCCAGTCATAAGTAGGACATATATATTACCCAATCCAAGACTCAAGGAACATTGCCAAAGAAGGGATGGAAAGAACATAAGAGGCAGAAGAGGTGAGGAAAGGTGAAGAATTTTAGTACTGGATTAACAGACACTAAATGCCTCAATAGCTTAATATTTATTCAAGAAAAGTCTTAAAGAAAATGTCTAAAAGTAAGTCTAAGTCAAATAAGAATTTATCACATAACTTAAAATTACTTTAAATATTACTTTTCCTAAAAGCTTACCAGCCCCATACAGAACAATAAAACAAAGTGATAACTAAGACAACTAATGCCTACTCTAATGGTGGCTCTTCTGTCTGATTATGTCTGGGAAAGACATTCTAACATGTGAATAACATGTGCTCCTAAGCTGAGACCCATTTGTAATTTAAAACAAATGTTAGCATCACTTCAACTTTAATTACATGAATTTAACCCTTTCAACTAAACCAATTTCAAAGCATACCTGAACTCTGAATCTCCAAGTTGACCCAACAGGAATACCAGGGATAGGTCCATAATGATTTGAGGGGACAATCGTACATTCTTTTGTACGACCAACACAAGCCATTCCCTGTAAGTCACAAAATAAGCTGTTTGAAAACCAATTAGGTAAAACTTTTTGATGATTTCTGATGTGGGATGTCCTTCTGTGTATGTGTTGCTCTTATTGGTCAATGAGTAAAGCTGTTTTGGGCAATGGCTTAGCAGAGTAAAGCCAGGCTGGAAATCCAAAAAGAGATACACAGAAAGAGCAAGCAGGGTTAAAGAGACGCCATGTAGTCACTAAAGGAGAAAGATGCCAGAACATTATCAGTAAGCCACAACCTTGTGGCCATATACAGATTAATAGAAATGGGTTAATTTAAGATGTAAGAGCTAGCTAGGAATATGCCTGAGCCATGGGCCACACAGTGTAGTAATTAATACAGTTTTTTTTTGTGTGTGATCATTTGGGTCTGGGAAACTGGGAAATGAAAGAAAATCTCCATCAACAGATTTCCAATTCACATAAGATGCAAATAAAATAATTGGATCAATGAAATCATTTTTATACAACTGAATTATCACTTACAGTAAGAGTTAAATTGTTTAATCTTTTATACTACTACTACCAATATTGAGACACTATTTAACTATGAATTGTTAGTAGGAAACTGAGAGGGAGTTTCATTTTTACCCTTCCCCAGTCTCGCCGGCTTTCTGTGCTAGCTGAAGGCATCTTTGCTTTCTTCTTGCTCATCTTGAGTCTTTCCCCAGCCTTAACAACCTCATTGGAATCAGTTTTACAAGAAGGACAATACCTTAAAGGAATAAAAAAGAACAAAGAATATTTGGTAACATCATACTGAAAGCAGTGAGAGACTAATGGTCTTTCTACATCAGAACAAGAACTAGGACATATTGGGTTACAATAGAGAGCATCAACTGTCACCAAAATTTTAAACATTTCAAAAATATACACGTGATAAAGCTGAGAGTAAAAAAAAAAAAAATTCTTGTTTCACTTTTAGAGAACTTTAAGATTTTTTAATTTTTTTATGATTTATTTATCTTTATTTTATGTGCATTTTGTGTGAAGGTGTCAGATGCTCTGGAATTGGATTTTCAGACAGTTGTGAGCTGCCATGTGGGTGCTGGGAATTGAACCCGAATCCTCTGGAAGAGCAGTCAGTGCCCTTAACCGCTGAGTCATTTCTCCAGCCCTAAGATTTTGTTTTATGCACCCTGAAACTCAATTCAAAATCGTGGTATATGTGTGTGTCTAAGATTCAAATGCTACCACAATTTTTACTAGCGCTAATAAAATAAAACATTCATTTGAAATTATTATAAAAATCAAAGGAGAAAGAATTATAGGTACAACAGCAAAATATGCAATGATACATCTTTCCATCTAATTTAGTTATTAGAATTCTCATAATAAAAAAAATATACAAGAGGCCAGTGAGATAATTCAGTGAGTAAAGGTGCTTGCCACCAAGCCAAGTAACCGAAGTTCAATCCCCAGGACCTACATGGTGCCAAGAGAGAAATGGTTCCCTCAAGCTGATCTCTGAATTCCATTCTTGTACTGTGGTACGCACACATGCGCACACATACACACACACACAAACACACACCCCAACACACAATAAGAAAGTGAAATGCAGAGTGTGTGTGTGTGTGTGGTATAGTTCTTTGACAGAAAATTTCAACACCAAAAAAGTCTAGTACACTGTAAACAGGTTTACAGGACAGCAACCCTAGATCTAGTTCAGTTTTTTGTACTTGTCTGTCCTTTCTCATAAAGCTGCTTTACTCTTTCTCTAAAACCAGGTCTATAGAATGAGATAAGGCTATTCTGCTACTAAAAACTGGAAAGTCTACAACAGTGTTTCTCAATCTTTCTGATGCTGTGACCCTTTAATAAAGTCCCTCAAATTGTAGTGATCCCCAACCATAAAATTATTTTTCTTAGAGGCTGGTCCTATGGAACCATAGCCACGGGATCTCCATGACTCAGGGCAACAGCAGGATATCTGAGAGGAGTTTTGGTGAGGGCCCAGTGATGATGGTATAGCAGAAGCCAGAGGCCTTGGCCAACAATACATTAACAATGAACACTTGCAAGTAAAGTTGTCTGTTTGAACATAAGGGTTCACTGTGTGATACAGAGCAGCTCCCAATGCCACCAAGATGGATGAGGAGGCAAAGGAGAGATGGGAAAGATAAAGGAGCAAAGTGGTTTTTTGGGGGGCTTGCTTTCTCTTGTTGTAATTAATATTCTTATTTGTATTTTTGTTTTTTATTTTTATTATTAAGTTTCCCTTTGGGGGGAAGCTACAAGAATGAATGGCAGATACGAAGTGACTGGGAAGTGAGTGGAATTGCAGTGCATGAGATAAAATTCCCAAAGAATCAATAAAAAATTATGCAAACTAAAATTATTTTTATTATTATTTCATAACTGTAATTTTGCTACTGTTGTGAATTGTAATATAAGTATATCTGTGTTTTCCAATGGTCTTACACAACCCCTGTGAAAGGGACATTCAACCTCAAAAGGGTCACTAAACACAGGTTGAGAAGCACTAGGCAAGAGCACACCAACAAAGATATAATTCACTGCCTAATCCATCTTAAATTTGTATCTTTCTTTTCCTTCCATGTAAGTATTAGAGGAAAGAATGTACCTATGCCCCAGTCACTCCTAATTATGAGATCTACACTAGTAGGGTAAAAATGCAAATATTTTAGTTCCCTCAACTGAAACAATTCTACCTGAAAAGGCACCAAAATTCCTTCCACTATATAAATTTCCACTGAAACAAGAACAAATAAGACTTCACAGGAAGCACAGTACTAGTCATGTGATTATGCAAGTCAGGGGCAGAAAGTAAGAGAAAGGAGTCAAAAACCTTTCTACATTTTGTAATTTTAACTTTAAAAATATTGTGTGTGTGTTTATGTGCACATTTATGGCACACATGGAGGTCAGAAGACAACTTGAGAGCGTTGGTTCTGTCCTTCTACTACATGAATCCCAGGGACTGAACTCAGGTTACCCTTGACCTACTGTCTTTCTCTACTGAACCATGTCACTGGCCCCTTTCCTCCTTTCTTTTACCCCTGTAGTTTCTATAGTAAGACAGCCATCACATTTTCAAAAGGCACAGAAAAGAAGAGAGGTCTATTCTTCACATCACACTCACTAGTCACTTGGACATCAGTATTATTTTACTATCATATCCCTTCCTTAAAAATATTCCACGTAGCAAAATGTGTGGGGGAGAGCACCGAAAAAGTGGCTCAGGTGTTAGAGCAATTATTGCTCTGTCAGAAGATCAGAGTTTGATTCTTAGCTCCCTCATCAAGAGGCTCAAAACAGCATGTACTTCCAGCTCCAAGGATTCCAATGTCTTCTACTGACCACTGAGGGCATTGCATATGTACACGCACACACATGCAAAAAAGCAAACATAATTAAAACACACAAAAATTTAAAAAATACTTTAAAAAAAGATTCCACAATGTGATTATTTAAAGGTTTATAATTTTTACTAGGTACTTTTCTCCTAATATTTGCAAGTGGTTTGTTTCCAACTATCGCTACACATTTAAATTTAGTTTATGATAAGTATATTTAATATTAGAGCCTTGTTCTATTAAGAACTCCGTAAGATTAGAGATACAAAACATATAAAACACTGTTAATATACATTAAGTATTTAATTACTAAGAATATAACAGGAAATCCAACATACTAGGGTGGACAGCCATTATAAAGGCTGATTAGGAATAAGTAAAAAACTGAAGCTAAGCGAAAGAGGAAAATGTTTCCGGGGGAAAAAAAATGACTCAAGTATGAACACAAAACAAAACAAAAGAATAAGACTTACAAAGTTAAAGAGAATTGAATATGGCTAGAATATAGAGTATTTAGGGAAAAAGGGAGAGAAGTAGTATGACACATAGATAGAAAAACTATGTATTAATAGCATTCCAGGTTCCTTAAAGGCAACTGAAAGCCTCTGAAGCAAAGACATAATCAAATATGCACTTTCGAATGCCTCCATACTAGAGCATGACCAGAAAAAAAAAAAAATACAATCAGAAGCCACCTGAGAGTTATTACAGCAAATGAGTAAAGGTATTAGTGCTAAGCAATGGCTATCTACGACATTTTAAATACTTTAGTGTACTAAGTATGTTTAGAAATTCATGTTCGGCCAGTCCTGTAATCCCAAAACACCTGGGACACATAGGTAGGCAGATTTCTATCAGTTTGAGGCCAGAATAGTCTACACAGCAAGTTCCAGGCCGGTCAAAGACTACATAAGAAGAAACTATCTTAATAAAAAAGAGGGAGGGAGGGAAGAAGGGATGGGGGAGGGAGGAATAGAGGGAGGGATGGGGGAAGGGGTGAATGTACATTGGGAAGATCCATTTTGTAGAAAAACAGTAATTAAAATAGAAAAAGAAAAAAACCCGGTGATGGTACCAGTACTCTTCTTCCGGGATTTTATCCAAAGGTGGACTCAGGCAGTAGATATGATATGCCATATTGCACTCATCACACAGAAGCTGCTTGTTGGGATCCCGTTTCTCTCCACATTTATGGCAAGAACACATGTGACATTTCGTATCTGAATCTCCACCACACAGGTCACACTCAGGGTCATTTTTCCCTATAAAAAACAAAATTTTGGAAGTTTTATCTTTTTGTATCTATTATTCTCAGAAAGAAAAATCCAATGAAAGAGCATATAACTTATTTTTAAATGAAAAACAAAATGTACTGAAAAGAACAACCCAAGGTGAGGTTTAGTAAGTGCCGTAGGCTAGAGAGATGGGTTAGTACATAAAAGCACCTAATGCCAAGCTGGGTGACCTGAGTTCAATCCCCAGAGCCCGCATGATATAAGGAGAGAACTCCAAGAGTCCTGTAACTCTACACTCGTGTGCTGTGACACACGTGTGTAAACTCTCTCTCTCTCACACACACGTATTTTTAGACAAAACAAAACATGTATAAGCATTTGAAAAATTATTTTACAAACATAACTACTACAAACTATTCTTTTTCCTTTAAATTTGTATGGTCTACTATTTTATAACTCCTCCAAAATTATTCATTGATTAAATAAAACTAAATTTTCATTACACAGCAAATTGAGTCTAAGCCTAAAGGAGAAACTCATACTTAAAAATTTTCCGTCTGCAAAGGAAAGAGGATGGGCTCCAGGTTTCTCAATCTTGAAGATTTCATCTACAAACACCACAAGGCAGTCGTTTAATGTTCCTTCAGAACCCCTGTTTAAAAAGAGGAAAAAACATTAATTTCTATCAGCAAAATTTAAATTATGTAAAAATAATAATTACAGGTCATTGTGAAAATTTATTTTTCCAACTTATAAATTGATTGAGCTTATAGCTATCATAATTACTTTGGTCTTTTACTTTTAGTAGTTAATCCTCAAAGTTAGCTATAATTTTAGAGCAATATCAGGAAAAGAGAAATTAAGACTTTATTATTACTTAGATTAGGTAAGAAGTACCTGTTTTACAGACTTATCATAAAGACTATATAAAATGCTCTCCTGTTACTTAAAATAAGATTCAAATAAATTTCTGGTATTTCTAGGAAAAAATAAGGTGGCCTCTTAATATTTTTTTTTCAAATATGAAGCCAAGGTTACTTTAATTTATACTTATATGCGTATTCTTCCATTTCCTACTATGACTGAGAACTTGTTTCTCCTTTAAAAACATTATTATGTGAATATGTAGGTTTGTGCAAACACTGCACATGAATACAGGTACCTGCAGAATCTAGATGCACTGAGTAGTCCCCTTGGAGCTGGAGTTAAAGGATGATTGTGAGCTACCTGACATGGATTCAAATTGATCTTCTACAAGAGCAGCAACCACTCATAACCACTGAGCTATTTTTCCAGCCCTCTTTATCCTTTTTAATCATAGCTTTTGTTTTGTATTTGGAAGACATATTATTAGGCACACATAGATTTAAGACTTTTATTTTTCGTTTGGGCCCCTCTAATGAATTCTACATCATAACTACTTTTTAAAGATTTATTTATTTAATGTGTACTGGTGTTTTCTGTATATATTCTGTGTGAGGGTGTTGGATCCCTTGGAACTGGAGTTACAACTGTGAGCTGCCATGTGGGTGCTGGGAATTGATCCTGGGTCCTCGGGTAGAGCAGCCAGTGCTCTTAACCACTGAGTCATCTCTCCAGCCTTCCTTCTACTTTTTTATTTAAAAGAGAAAGTAGCATCCATTTACTTAAAACTTTCTCCACATTACCTTTTCTATTAAAAATTTAGTATCAAATATAATATAGAAAACTATACAGATAAAATGGATAGCTCAAGCAACTGTGAGGTATGTAGTCTTTGTTATCACTGATGAGAGCAGATAGAATTGTCATGCTACTTCAGAAATAATCATTTCTTCACATCTTCTCAAGAGTTACATTTAACATGATTTTCTGTAGCCTTACTGCTTGTCTACCACCCTTAGCATATGGCATAATTTCACCCATCTACTAGTATATAATCTACAGATTCCCACACCCTCTTTTTCTTCCTTGCAATTGCTTAAGAACACTATTTGTTTAAACGCTTCTCAGTCTTGGTTTTGACATTTGCATTTCTAGGGAATGGTGATCATTTAACTAAAGTTAAAGACTATAACCTAGCATTCTACATGTGTGCACAAGCCCACAGAAGCCAGAAGAGAGCACTGGATTCCCTGAAACTAGAGTTACAGTTACAGTGATTATGAGATGCCCATGTGGGTATAGAGAACCATACCCATTGTACTTTGAAACCAAAGCCATCTCGAGCCTCTAGGAAGATTTTTAACTGTGAAATAAATACCTACCCTCAAACCACCTTTGCTTTCATGGCTTTTATGTTTCTAACACTTTAGTAAAAACTGAGTACTGTTTTACAATTGAAACAGCTATAATGCAACTGTCATACCAATCAATACTATGCCTGTCCATCATTCTACTCAGTTTAGTTATTGAAGTAATTTTCAAACTTAGGATCAATTAGAGGAATCATTTATAAAATAGCAAATTTTTCTTTTCCTATAAATTTATTATTTATTTTTTTCGCTTATTTATTTATTCATTCTGAGATAGGGTCTCACTATGTATCTATGGTTAGCCTTGAACTCAGAGATCTTCCTGTCGATGCCCCTCAGTGTTCTAATTTAAACATGTGTGCCACTTACCCCAGATCATTTCTTTTTTAAAGTTCAAAAGCTATGAGTTTAGTTATCTCCTGTTTTATACCCCCATTTTTAAAAATATTTACTGAAGCCAAGTATATTATGAAGTTCCCTATACAGTCAAGTTATTTTGGTAGTTTCTTCAAATTTGTATGACCATCTGAATGAATTTTTTTATTGCTTATATTGAGCTACATATTTTCTCTGCTCCCCTTCCTTCCTCCCCAGTTCCCTTCAACCCTCCCAATTTACTCAGGAGATCTTGTCTTTACTTCCCATATAGATCAGATCCATGTATATGTCTCTTTTAGGGTCCTCTTTGTTGTCTAGGATTCCTGGGATTATGGGTTGTAGGATGGTTTTTCCTTTGTTCTATGTCTAAAACCCACTTATATGAGAGAGAGAGAGAGAGAGAGAGAGAGAGAGAGAGAGAGAGAGAGAGAGAATTTGTCTTTCTGGGTCAGGGTTATTTCACTCAATATGTTTTCTACATCCATCCATCTGCTTGCAAATTTCAATATACATATCTGAATTTTAAGTTGCTTAGAAATCTTTATATCAATTACATCCTTAGCTGAGTAACAGAGCCACACTTGTATTTCTGTGGAAAGGTCTGAAATCTGTTTTCTAAAATATGAGCTTTGATTCTAATACTCTAATATGAAAACAATAAAGTAAAAGTTTTTTTCAACACACCCTAATAGTCTTTATCCTTATCTCAGGGTACTATTTTCATGAAGCACTTTAGGTTGTGTGGCCAGACAATCTCAGCTGCAGTTCCTCAACGCTGATGTACAGATAATAATCAAGGGGTGCTGCTGTGTTCCAGTAAACTTTATTTCTAAGCACATCAGCTAGTGGGCGAAACGAATGTGTGACTGCTCCCAGATCTCTGACCTTTTGCCATTAATCCAGTTAACTAAAACATAAAAAATATACAAATTTGGCTCTCTCAACAAGCAAAATCTGTTAATGTCACACTAATATATCAGTGCTCAATACATCATACATTTTCATATTCATCATAAAGAAAAGAAATAAATACACATAGAATTTACAAGGAAAATTTAGATACTCTATACTATACTATATCATGTGGTAGTGATAACTGCCCAGGTGTAAAAGTTCTCTGTGAGATCATGCCTACAACTCTATCATTTGAGGAAAATTCTGCAAAGTTACAAGCTAGAAAAGAGGTTAAGCTGTCATCTACAGTAAATATGTTAACATGGTTCTTCAATGTTTTTGTATATTGTTTCATCTATAAGAATTCTAAGCTAGGTGGTGGTGGTGCACACCTTTAATCTCAGCACTCGGGAGTCAGAGGAAGGTGGTCTTCTGTGAGTTTAAAGCCAATCTAGTCTACAAATCGAGTTCCAGAATATATATAAAGAAACTTTGTCTCAGTAAAACGAAAAAGAATTCTAGGAAGCACAGGCTTTTCTTGTAAGACACTTTCATATACAATATTCTCCAAAATTATCATTAAACTTAGCAATGAAGATAGATTTGGTCTTAAAATATTCTCTTAAAAAACAGAAAATTTTCTTTAACCCCATCTTCCTCAATAGAAATATGTGCTTCACATCTGAGAATTATACTTCTAACTGAATAACTAAACGGCATTAGTGACAAAACCTTACCCCAGGAACACTTTCACATGAACTTCTTTTTTGGTCCTTGAGATTGTCTTCAGTGCAGTAATTTCAGCATCATACCAAAATCCTCTTTTGTCTGGATTTTCTACATTGTAATTAACCATCACCACATCACCAACATTCAGTTCATTCCATTTTAAAGTGGTTCTTGCTCGTGGTCGAAGATCCTTAACATTCATTTCTAGAATACCACTTTCTGGATATCTGAGTGAAAAGGAAAAGAAACCACACAATAGCACTCAGAATTATTTTCACAGGAGGCTAAAATTGCATGCAATATACATAATTTGCAGAGTTGAGAGAAAAAGTAAAATGTCCAGTGGTGGTGGCGGCACATGCTGGAAGAATATGCTAAAAACATGGGGGCAGGAGAATCAATTTGAGATCAGCCTGGACTACACCTTAAAATGTATACATAGCTATAAAGCAGCAACAACCATTATTACTGGGTATACTTCTCACTTATACTGTGACACTCACAGGCTAGTATCTATAAACGTGAACCTGAATGAACTCTCTTCCCCCACCCAACTAAGCCTTGGACAGGGCCTTTTCCATGGCTTTCAAAGTGTTAGGCAAGTGTACTTCCCATGTTTTGTATTCACCATCACATTAAGTTGGGGTTTCTTTACAGACTCATTTTCTTTGTGTGTACATGCATGTGTCAATATATACTCGTGTGTGAAGGCCTGCTGAGGCCATCATATCCCCTGGAGCTAGAGCTGCATACAGTTCTGACAATTCAAAGTGTGAGTGCTGGAAGTAAAAGTCAAATTCTCTGGAAAAACTGAAAGCATTCTTAACTGCTAAGCCGTATCTTCAAATCCTGGGGTTTCTTTATGTAATGAATTTATTACTTATTACTATTATAATATGCTAAATGAGATTATCTTTCTTGATACTTAAATTATAAACATTATTGACTTAATTATCACAGTTAAAAATTCTTATTAAAAGCTGAGTAAGATGTTAATTATTAGCTAAGAGATGGAGTATTTAAAACACAAACTCTTCTCTCATATTTAGGTTTAAGAATTACATCAGTGGAGCTAAAGAAATAACTCATCAGGTTAAAGGCACTGGAGGACCTGGGTTCAATTATTAGCACTAACATCATAGCCCACAACCATCTCTAACTCCAGTCCTATGGGATCCTCACACCCTCTTCTGGCATCTGTGAGTACCTGGCAAACACATGGTACAGGGATATACATGCAGACAAACATCCATATACACTAAACAAATAAAGTCAACAGGGGCCGGAGAGACAGCTCAGCCACAAACAACACCTACTACTGTGTTAGAGCACCTGCTCTTACAGAAAACCAGAGTTTGGGTACCAGTACCCACCAGGCCATTCACAACTGCCTGCAATTCCAGTCCCAAGGGATCCAAACCCTCTTCTGAGCTCATGGGCACCAAGGGCATAGATGGTGCACAGACATACAGATAGGCAAAATCTCATTACATATAAAATAAAGTCTAAAAAATTTAATTGTTACAATTATTTTATCAGTTGTTGATGTTGGGTCCTCCCTAATCTTAGAGCCAGTTTAGCAAGTGTCATCATTTGCTTCATTCATGAACCTAGCTAACATGCCCAACAGCTTCTATTTCCTTGGGAATATCCCTGTTAAAAATCATTGTTTTTAAATGTAGTAATGCTTTCTAGTAATGTTTAAGACCAAATAAATAAATAAACAAACAAACAAGCCAAAAAACAAAGCCCTACAATTTTATATGTAGCAGGAAGTAGAACCATGGGGGTAGGGAAGACACCTAACATAATCCTTTACTTTAATCCCTTAAAATTTATTTTAAGCCCAGAATGGTGGTATACACCTTTAATCCCAGCATTTGGGAGGCAGAGGCAGGCAGATCTCTGAGTTTGAGGCCAGACTGGCTACATAGCGAGTTCTAAGACAACCACATACACTACATAGAGACATCTAAATTTTTTTTTCAGGCCCATCTTATTGACATCATCAGGCCAAAGAAAGCAATCAAACAATACACTCAGGCTTCTGTAAAATTAGGACCTGCTGCAGCCTTTGTGTATTGTTGATTACAAGGAAATGAGTAGCATTCACTGCTTCCACTCCTAAAGTGTTCAATCAACCGAGGTGAGCCACATTGCTCTGGCGCTTCTAAGTGTGGTATACAAACCAGGGTATTACCACACCATCTGCAAACTCACTAAGAAACACACTCTCATGCTACACTCCTGGCCCAAATAAGGAATACTGGAAATGAGACTCAACATTGAACTTACAAATTTTTTCAGTCAGTCAAGTTAATTATATGCCATAGGAATATATAAATATTCATTATACCCTTGGGAATCAGCATTAGTAAGGCAGAGATTCTTGGGAGGTGGTAGTGCACGCCTTTAATGCCAGCACTTGGGAGGCAGAGCCAGGAGGATCTCTACGTGTTTGAAACCAGCCTGGTCTACAAAGTCAGTTTCAGGATAGCCAATACTATTACACACAGAAATCTTGTCTCAAAAACAAAGATAGAAAGAGGGTAGAAATTAAGGGAAGAAAATTAACCTTGTGCCAAGTAAGAGTAGCTTGTTCAGACTGAAGCTGATCTGAGGTTGGAAGCTGCTCTATGGTTTTTCCAAACCAAACAAGGACTATGCAAGCCCATGACTCACTCTCACGACGTATCTGACTTGCCTACCATTGAGTATACTGCATGAGATCTTTAATCACACAGTTTAGTCAAGACTCTACACTTCAGTTAATCGGATGAAGGAAAGTCCAGTATTGGTGAGGTGCCCCAGAGACATTCTGGTTCATTTATCTTCAGGGCCATAATTCCCTTCAGCAAAGCTTCCAAATAATTAGCCTCTGTTCAGACTGTAAATGATGGAAGAAAAGACTTGTCCTGACACAGTTCTGATACAGCAAAGAGTAGATAGTTGATACAGAACCAGAGATTAAGTATTTGGAATTTATTCATGTCTTAATCTCATGAAGAAATCCTAACACTCTCTTCAGAACAGAAAGAACATTTGACAGCCTTAAATCCCCCCCTGCCCACCTTTAATTATCTTTCAAAAGGTACTGTTTTTAGTGGCTTTTCTTTAGCTCATAACAAAGTGTTTATTTCTTTACTATCCTTGGGTCTTCATTCAAAATATGTTCCATTTTTACCATGCCTGGGTTTAGAGTTCCAATTTGGTTTTTTGCTATTGTGTACCCTTGGGAAAGCTATTCTAAATCTGTGACTAATCCTCATCTATAAAACCATGAACTTAGTGCCTCACCTCACCTGGTAGTTTTAAAAACTAAAAATTTTAGTAACTTTAAGGTACACAGTACATAGTAAACATAAGTTGCTAAAAGAAAAACCTCAAGAAGGAATCTTCTTTCACAAGTGCTATTACATCCACAGTTCTCCTCTAGGTCAACGGTCAAACCTGAATATAGAAATGTGACATTTTCCTCAATGTATGTAATGAAGTAGTTAGATTTGTTTCCTTTTAGAAACAGTGTCTGTAGTCCACACTAACTGGAACTTACAATGGGATTACAGATGTGAACCACCAACTCAGCTAACTCGATTTTTTAATTGTTGAATCATGAATTCATTTTCTGCCTCATATTAAGAAGAAATTTGTTTCAGGTGGGATTACTTCCTCAGCTATAATGTGAAAGTTATACTTTAGTACCATACATAACTTTATCATCAGTCTGAAAAGCATGTTTCAACATCATCCATTTGTCTAAGTTTTTCAAAAAGTACATACTCAGAATGTAGACATTTTGAAAAATAAAGAGCTTGAATAGAGTTTTCCTCCTTATTTGGCTGGTTTTTGCTGACCTGAGATAGGGCCTTACTTTGAAGCGCAAACTGTTCTCCAACTTGCAATTCTCTAGTCTTGGCCTCCCAAGTGCTGGGACTACAGGTGTGTATCATCCCAATGGCTTCCTATTTTACACAGAGATAGGAAGGGCATCGACAAATTAATTGCTATTGTGGTCATCATGCAGGCTTTGTGATTTTATGTTATGTGTTAAGAGTTCTTATCCATACGCAAGAGATTCACTAGACTCAGAACTCCTCAGAACACAGTCCATCTATGGCCACTGTACAGAATGACCAGAGGAAAACATACATAGCAGATTCAAGCTTTGAAGGTACTGCTCCACACAGAACATGCTTCTTCCAACCAAACTGTAACATGCAAAATATTTTACCATGCCAACACATTAGAGAGTACAGAGTTCTTAAAAGCTGGTCATTTAAAGACTCAGTGCATATCAAAATTCCAGACTCCCCAAAGCATATAATATTCAATCTAAGTTATAAAACAAAATTCTCCTAAGATCTGTAAACAAACCTTTAAGGATTGTAGTCTGAGATCTGATGTCAGTTCTTTTCTAGAAATGCTAAAAAGAATCATTTTTACTACCTATTATGTTGGCTGACGTTTTAGGAAGCAGATGTTAAGATGAAGGTGACAGCTCTAAAAGATATGGAGAAAAGATCATAATTAGGCAATAAGGAACTGTAGACCATGATGGTTAATAGTGTACGAAGGAAAGTGGAAGTGCAAGACATGAAAGTTCTCAGGGACCTGGGTAAGTCTTGGTCAACACAATACTGAACTCAGGCGTAGAAATTAACCAGAGCACCACACTGCAGAAACTGACAGGCCCTATAAGTCTTTGGTTCAAATGCTATGCACACAGAAGGTTATCAGCTAACTCAACTTCTTGAAGCTGATGGTGGAGTTCTTTCTTGGAGCTCTGAGCAGCAAACCCACCAAGGACACTACAGATGCATTTAAAACCATTTACTCCTCAAATGATTTAAACTGTGACACTCTTCAGAATAATCCTCTGGTACTTACGTATGCAGGTACAGATAAAAGCCAAACTGGCCATAAGTTGATAATCAATGAAGTTAAAGGATTCATTATGTTGTTCTCTCAACTTGTCAATCTCTTTACAGATTATTATAACAAAACAAAAACACAAGTTAAAAACCTAAACAGAAAAATCTCTCCACATTTTTTGAAAATTCATGCTAACTAATTCAATGCTTCTAAGAACAAGCAATCTTCTGCCCTAGTCCACCACACCTCCTGAATTCTCCAAGTATGTCACAGAGGTAACTGCTTTTACTTCTCAGCTATTTGGGGGGGGGGGAAGTAAAGAGGAAGAAAAGAAAGAGAAAGAAGGGAGGGAGGGAAACCAAACCCAGGGCCCTAGGTATGCTAGGCAAGCAATATACTACTGAGTTTCTCTACATCCTCAAAGCCATTTCCCAACTATCTCCACATCCTCAAACAATACGCTACTCTGTTCTTTTTAGAAGTTACTCTATCATATCCCTCACATCTACTCCACTCCCTCCTACTTTCTACATAGGACTTATTCATACAGGAATTATTCTAAGTGGCTACATATTTTTACAGCAATCCTATGACAAGGAAAGTAGCCATTTTATCCTAATCCTGCAGATAAATTGCAGAAATAAAATAACTTATTTAAATAGTGATAAGAAGCAGATGCTTCAAGCTTTTCTTCTTCTAGACACCATACTTATAAACAAAAGCTGATAAACTTCCTTGTTCTTGTAAGCATATTATACCATGTGGCTTTTAAAGTCAGTATTTTTAGCATGTTGACTTAATAGTATTCACAGCTAAGCAATGAAGTATAGTTTAATTAAATTTTTGTTTTTTTTCTGGTAACTTTTCTTCTTGGTACTGCTTAGTATTCTAGATTCTGCCAGTTATAAAACTCCTCTATAATTAAATTTTTTAGGTTCTCTACTAATTATTCATTTGTGATCTTCAAAATTCCTTTCCTAGAATGTTTTATCTTTCCATTCTGAATGGCCTAAACCAATTCCAGTATTTCATGGTGGTTTATCTCCTTCCATTTTTTGCTGTGTTGAATACATTTCTTATATACTCTACACCTCTTTTTCTTTCTTGGGTTAAACACAGCACACTAGAAATGGCTAAACAGCTAACACAAATTAACCAAGCCAGTCATCAAAGACCCTGTTCATATGCCTACTCTCAAAGAACCCAGGAAAGTTAATGCCTGAGCCTTTCCAATGCCAGTTTGTTTCTGGTCGATGGATTTCAACTTTCTTTGGAAAGTCACTCCAATTAGTCACTATCTGGAAACACCAGGAAAGAGTAAACCTGGGCTCAAACACTGGGACAGATCTTAAAAGTACTTTGGTTGAAAATTATCCGCTAACTCTTGAAACTCATTAGAATTATTTTTTGGAGATAAAAGCGGGGTGTCCACCAATGTCACTAAAGACACATCTAAGGCCATTCAACCAAACGGTTTTCAAAATTGTGTGCTTTCTCTTTTCCTTGTCCTCTCAATGAAAGGGTCATTTATTTGTTTGTTTTTTAACTGTCTTCTAGGAATGTCAAAAAAAGTCCATGCATCTTTCTCTGGATGTTTAACTAGAAATACTTACTTATTTGTTGTCTCAGGCTGTCATCTGGGCTTGACCGGAATTCACTATGTAGCCCAGCTGGGCCACAAATTCATGGTCCTTCTGCCCAAGTACCACTATACATGTAACTTTTAATTTATCTTTAGAGTCATTTCTTCCTGCCACACACCTTAACAATCCAGTCACATGTATCTACTCTCAAGCTCATTTTACCCTTCTCCCAGTTCCCCTTCAGATCACAGAAACACAACCTTCTAGCTTGTACTCCAATTGTAAATACTTTTATCACAGCACTTACACAGTAAAATGCAAAGTTTTCACTGAGAAGCAAGTAGCTTGTTTTCACTTTACGGCATTTACGATAAAAAGCATTGAAGGATATTTGGAAACGTTCAGATATTTCAGTAAAAAAAAAAAACACCCTGCTTTTAAGTAATTAAAGAGCTTTAAAAAATATTTTTATTTCATGTGTATGAGTGTTTTGCTAGTATGTATGTATGTATGTGGGCGAGGTGCAGGTAGTGTCTAGAGAGCAATCCTGGCTGGAATTGGAGTTATGTATGAGGTTCTGAGTCACCTTGTAAGTGCTGATCATTGGTCATTGATCACTGGTCCTAATCAAGATCAATAACTATTCTTAACCTCTGAGCTATTTCTCCAGTCCCAAAGTCTCTTAATCAAGTATTATGCATTGTAGCCACTATATCTGAAACAGATTTTGATTATGCTATTCCTTTTCCTAAGGGTCTGGTGGCCTAAGCAGTTAGGTGGCACATTCAATAGTTTGTTTTGCATCACTGTAACAAAACAGCTTCAAAACTTCATAAAGATAAGTTTTTCATTTTAAATTATCTTTAGTTTGTGTTCTGGGGTTCATAGTCCAAGATCAGGTAGGCACCACTGATTTCTCTCTGGTGAAGAACACATTTGTCACAGCAATGTGGCACAATGGTAACAGCATGTCTTAGAGAAAGTGAGCCCATCATGAAATACGAAGTCAAAAGACTAGGTCAAGGACATTCCTCCATACTGAGCTAGAGACTTAAAAGTAGGTTCCAACCTATAAAAGTTTGATGAAAACAACTCTTACTCAGTCAATCAACATGTTCCAACCACATGACTCCTGAGTAACAAGACTTAAGCCATATTCCAACAATATTTATGAGAGCAGAATTCTATGTAGAATTAAGTACAAATATACTTAAAATAGCAAGTAAAATACCTGTAAGTAGCTAAACTTTTAAGTATACCAGAATTTGATAAAGTCTATTTAAGTATAAGCAATTACTAATATAGCTATCCATTTCCCATGAGGCTTGAAGTTACTTTGAATTGGTCTAGGCAGCTATCTCTTCCAGTATTTACACTGAGGAAAACTGATTGTGTAAACACTATAGGGAAATGGAAGCTTGAACAATTTCTAAGTGACTTAAAGTATTTATAAAGAATTGGAGCAATAGAGCAAAGTCAACTTTGCTTACTACTATACCAGAGTCCAATCTCTACTCCCATGGGAGGAAGAACTTATGGTCCTCTCCTGTTTCTAGGAACCTGGAAATCAAAGCATTATTACACAGGTCCAAGTTACTACATCCTGGACTTGATACCACTTCGGTGAGATTTAGATTGCCAATAAGCATTAAATAAATCAAAAGTTTAAGTTTTCTTAAAAAAAAAGTTTCACTGCCTCCAAATGTAATTAAATTCTTTAAGTTACCCTTCAAAGTAGGTACTTTTAATTATCCTTAACTAAATGATATTTACCAACTAAAAACAACTCCTTTTTGATAACAGTTATTGATGAGTAGAGTCTACAGAATTCCATTACAGAGAAATGGAAATAGGTTTGCATTCAATACTGAAACTTCATTTTAATATGTGGCCTGTAAACTAAAAATTCTAAGACTCAAAATTATTAAATAAGGCAGTAACCAATGAAACACTATCTTCAAAACATTGCTTCCTGGAGAAAATGTTTAAATAAGGACACCATTCATCTGTAGACATGTTCTAGTTTAGAAAATCTTTAATGTCAAGCTGCATGCAAAAAGAAAACATTTCATATTCTAACAGAAAATATTAGGACATCCCACACCTTAAATTTAGGGCTTACAGACAACAGGTTACTTAAAACAGCTTATATTGGGATTTTTACAAATTATATAGCAGTACATCTCATTTTCAAAAACATTAGCAATGATGAATTACTATTCTTATAAAGGAAGAAACAAAATTCGGTTAAATGGATCTAAGCCAAAACCACAATACTTTAAAATACTTACCAAGATAACCTGAGTTTATTCAATAGTTTAAAAAGGTAAAGCATTCCATTGTTAGGCATTTTTTTCAGAGTTGTGAGAAAAAAGATACACATCAATTAGATGTTTACAGGAGGAAATTAGATAAGAAAGTTTTAAGTTTTAAAACAAGCAAATATTATTCTATTTAATGCACCCAATATTAAACTGCCCTGAGTTCTTCTCTTAGAATTCACTCTGTAGACCAGGCTTGCCTCAAACTCATAGAGATCCACAATGAACACAGCCAGGGCCTTGTACTCACAGATAAACACTACCACTGAGCTACTATTACCCCAGCCTGAGTTCTTCTCATTACACCCATAAATAAGTGCACCTCCCATTCCTCATCAGAGAAACATCTTTTGACATATGGTGATTAATAGAGACTCACACCTGGTGAATGAAGTAAGACTATCTTAGTGCCCAGCTCTAAAGGGGATGTACCTATCACAACCTCCTTCCCAAGTCACAAGGGTTATAGCAGAAGAGAGGATGGAAAGATGATAGTGTCAGCAGTAAAAAATATGCACAACAGAACAGTATATACTGAACATGACAAGCCTATTGCATGAATTTACAGCAGCTGTGAATGCACACATAAATCCTGCACAAGATCATGGCAGCAAAAAGCCTACCATGGATAGGAGAGCCCATGAATGAAGTCCTACCACTAAATGAGGACTACTGGCAACTGATGGCTGCCTGGAGAAGGAAAGTAAATTTTTCTTCAGAGAAGCAACCCGAGAAACTACTCATGCTCCAGCAGATGGTCCTATACCCATGCACATATAAACAGCACTAAGTGGGTTCTGACCTTGAAGAAAAGAGAACACATAAAGTTGGGAGTCAAATGCAATGCAGATGTGGGAGAAGTTGGAGGGTATAGAGTGGAATGTGGATGTTATCAAAACATGTGCATGTATAGAATTCTCAATTAAAAATAAAATCTTACAAATACACTGAAGACTTGTAATTCCAATAAAATACTCAAAAATATAATACTGCTCTGGTATATTTAATAGGCTCTTGGGACATCTATCTGAAGGACAGATTTCTGGGCCTTCCCCAAGATTCACTTAGTACAGGTATGAGGAAGGATCCCTCAGGAATTTGTATACTAAACACTTCATTTGGATAAAATATACAGTACTTATGACCGTCATGTAAGACAAACTTAAGTGAAGAAATGCTACTTATTTAAAAGTCAAAGCCAACTCATATGTATAAAGCCTCTTTTTGAGTACTAAGTTCTCTCACAACTCATGGAATAATAATGTCATATGTACATCTAATATCTTCCAGTATCCTTTTGAGTATCATCCATTCAGAACCTTGTAATTCATAGAAGACTAGAAAAATATACTTGGAAACTTTTCGTAAACACATGAGTAACAAACAAGAAACAGGACAACTAGTCATTGCAGCAAAATTGATTCTAGCACCCTATACTCATCAAGATCAACACAGCAATCATTTAAGAAAAGTCTATTAAAATCTACTAAAAAGTTCCAGGACAGCCAGAACTGCTACACATAGAAACCTTGTCTTGAAAAGTCACGAAAAACCAAACACATGATTAACAAAATGTAGTGCTTAATCAGTATCATAAATAGGATGACTGATAGCCTATTTGAAATAGCAAATAGCAAAAGTATTCTGAAAATAAAAACCATAGTGAAGACTAAAGTCCTTTGTTGTAACTACTAACTTTAAAAATCCTCTTTGCAACCTATCTTCTTTCTCTATGCATTTCCAGTCAACAGCTGGAGACTGGCTATTGTTTATTCAATGGTTATTTCTCAAGTCAAACTATTCTTTCTCTTCAGAGATTTGAAGTTTGAATGTTCCTGTAGTTTTGTACAGAACCTCCTCCTACACAAAACTTTTAAAATAAAAGCTTATCATTCAAAACTTTTAAACTTTTAAAATAAAAGCTTATCATTTATCTTCAAGTTAAAGATTTAGTTCTCAATTTTTAAGTTTTCAATTGCTCTTCATGATAGTTTTACATTTTTACATGTAAAGTTCTACTCTAAATATGCGCCATATCACAAAGATGCTGTTTTAAAACACAGGATCTGGAAGACAATAGCTCATACAGGGAACAACCAGTCCAGTACAACTACAGCACCACCTATTTAAAAGTCATACTCAATTGCCTCTCTAGTACCTTGTGATCCAGCAAAAATAATTCACTACAGCTTGTACAGTGGCATTAGCTTGTACCCATTGCTACTTTGGGGGATGAAACAAGAGGACTGGACTGTTTGAGATTAAGAATATGGGGCTTAATTGAACAACAAAAAAGTTTCTGTGTATTTTGTTTCTTTGGCTATGTTCTTGTTTATTTTAAACCTAGTATCTTAGCTAGGCCTTGTGGTGTCCATCTTTAATTCTAGTACTCGAAAGGCAAGACAGGCAGATCTCTGAGTTCAATGCCAGCTTGGTCTACAGAGTGAGTTCCAGGACAGTCAGGGCTACACAGAGAAACCCTGTTTTAAACCAAAAACCAAAAACCAAACCAAACTGGTCTTGATTTGTGGCCCAGAGAGGCCTTAAACTACTGATCCTTCTGCATCTGCTGCTGCTATTATTCATGTGAGCCTCATGTGATTTTATTTTAAAATAAAAGTTTAAAATCTACTTCCACTACTAAACCAATATTTTTCAATGCATTCCTACTCCAAAGAAGAACTTGACTGATGGATGACATATAAAGACAACAAATAGTTCACTCTGTTTTAAGAGTAATTTTTGTAATGACTACAAAGCCTTAACAAAATTTACTGCCATCTCCATGTTATGTCATAACAATATACCTTACATGCTTCTACCAATCTTCTCTTACAAAAGCTCAATTATTTTATGCGGAATATACCATATCTTATAGCTTCTTTCTCTTTGTAGAAGGTGTGATAACATTTATCTTCCACTAAACTTCTGATAGTTTTTGTCTCTCAAAAGTTCAGCTATATAATTAAGCTGCCAGAGGTGAAACATTTAATTCTACCATGTAAGATTTACTGTAGACTTACTGTATATGTTGAGTTAGACTCCACTTCTGGCATGAGTTCTATTCAAGGAAAGTTTCAACATTAAAATATTAAGCTAAAGCCGGGAGGTGGTGGCGCACGCCTTTAATCCCAGCACTCGGGAGGCAGAGGCAGGCGGATCTCTGTGAGTTCGAGGCCAGCCTGGTCTACAAGAGCTAGTTCCAGGAAGGGCACCAAAGCTACAGAGAAACCCTGTCTCGAAAAACAAAAAACAAAAAGCTAAATAAACATGAAGGCTTTAATGTTTGTGTTATAAAAGCAAACAAAAATACAAGTCCTATGTTACTTTGAGGTAGTGCTATTCCTAAACCATCTTCTAGAACCTCTAAAATTATAAAATTGAATAAACATTGGTTTGTGTTTAAAGCTTCAGGTCCTATTCCTATCTGTGCCTGTGTAATACTGTCTGCCAAGAATAAAATCCCAGGTAGCAGTTTCCAAGTTATCTTTTCGGTTTATCAAAAGATAAAACTCCAGGCTACAGAAGCAACTCAGTGATTAAGAACACTTTTTGCTCTTCCAGAGGATCTGGGTTAAAGTCCTAACACCCACACTGCAGCTCACAACTAGTTGTCTACTGTTACTGATTTCCTTTATGTTTATTTGTTATAACAAATATAAAAACTTAAGGTGGGTCACAAGGTATCTCCGAAAAGCCCTGCCACTGCAATTACCACTTCCCGGCTCAAAAAGACTGGAGCACCCTCTGCTTACAGCCATCCCCAACGAAAACCCAGCCTTTTGAACCAAAATGCTCCTCTCAATTGGTCAACAGACAGGTGACAGAACTTCTGTAACATTTTTCTCTTTTTGTCTAATGAAGAAAAGGTTCTAACTTTAACATAGTAAAACTACACACAATAAAAATTATCTATCAATTATTGTCCAAATAGAAAGGTAATAACCTTAACAAAAATGAAACTACATACAAGAACAATTATCAAGTAAAAAATACATTCTCAATGTCTAATTCATAAGTAATTGGCAAATTTATAGAGATCACTCCATTAGTTGTCCTCTCTTGGAGAATCCAAAGTTTTGTACTAATGTGCTTTTTGCCAATATCTGGGAAACTGTTAACTGTTTAGTCTTCGACCCCATCAAAGATCTGGGAAGGAAATAGTATTACTTGAGTAATCAAGAAGTGCAAGCAAGCAATTACAAAAAAATGTGAGAAATGACAGAAACATTTGGCTGCCTGGTCAGTCATCCAAGGTTCTTCTGCAATCTTTTGGCCTACAGGCCTAGAATATCTAACAGACTTGTTTCAGAAGCGAGAAGTTTTGAAGGAGTGTCCTACCCTATTGGCAAAGTTCGGCAGTCTCCTTTCTTTGAGTCCTGCTTGTACAGTTTGGACAGTGTACTGTTAGCAGTCAAAGCAAGGGCAGTTTCTTGCCCCAATGGCTATGTTAGCAGTCAAAGCAAGGGCAGTTTCTTGCCCCAATGGCTAGGTTTTGCCACAAAGAAAGCAAATGCTACATGGAGTTTCTTCGATACGCATCATCCACTTTAAATCACTGCTGGTGAGAGCAGATACATTTCATGTCAATAAAGACTAAGTCATTAAAACATTTTAAATACCATATTCTATAGGTCTTTGAAGTGTTTGAAGATTACCTATCTAAAATATATCTCTGTATACCTAAAAAACCTAACTAACATGACACGAAGTTTGATAGCTATCAGAGACTATTAGCCTGTATTTCTTTATTATCTGAAATAGCTTTTAAGGTCTAATGCTTCACATTGTATAATTAAACTGTATAGGTGATTACTATTTAATTATTATTTAAGACTAGTTGCTTTTTAGTTTGAAAGTTGATTCAATAATCTACCTTTTTTTTATCCTATTATATCTTTCCTCCCCCCCATTTCTGGCATTACCCAATAACAACTTTTAACCAACTCCCCCCACCCCTGCTACAGGATGACAAATAGTCATAACCCAGTGAAAGATAAAAAACCACTCATACCACCTCTTGGGAACGTGGGCATCATGTTTTAAAAATACTTACTATCTTGGGGGGCACAATAGCATCTCTAGGAGACCCTAAAAAAAACTTAAGCAATGGTCAAGTCTTGGGAGAGCTAGCTGCATCATTTGTTGCCAGTCTCTGAGTAATGGGAAAGTGTAGGACATACTGGGACTTATTGGAAGTACTGATGGTAGTAGATGAGGGTGGATTATCTCAGCTAGCCATCTTGGAATTATCCTGGGCAGTTTGTGGATCAAAGCTGATCTTTAAGTGGTATTTATCGGCTTAGTGGTACTATCAGAATGAAGGTAGAATCGTTGTTGTGGAGCTCCATCATGTTTGGAGACTTCAGAGATTGCTGTTAGAAACGCGTATCGTTTACTATAGAAAACTTAAACATTAAATGTAATGTGTTATAAATTTTAGGAAGGTTAAGAACCATTATCTATTAAATACATCTGGGATATTGGGTATATTCCTGAATATCTGTTTAAACTCAAGCCTGGAATAACAAAACACATAAAAAATTACATGAATTAATCCTAGCACTCCGGAGGCACAGGCAGGCGGATCTCTGTGAGTTCGAGACCAGCCTGGTCTACAGAGCTAGTTCCAGGACAGGCTCCAAAGCCACAGAGAAACCCTGTCTCGAAAAACAAAAAAAAAAAAAAAAAAAAAAAAAAAAGTTACATGAAGCCTAAGGCTAAAATTACTTACTACTTTGTAATGACATTACCATTAAAACAGTTTGAAATTTAAAAAAAAAAAAATCTAGTAAACTTTTTCTTTCCTTTTTTGTTTTTTTTGAGACCTGGTTTCTCTATTGCTTTGGAGCCTGTTCTGAAACTCTGTAGACTTTTGAGTTTCTTCTGTGTCATAGCAAGTGGCTCTTCTGATATGAGACAGAGACTTTGAAATTTCTTTTAACAAACATGTTTGGGTTTAGAGAAGGAAAGAGCCACACTCCAACTCCAAAGCCAGCTTTAGTTTTTAACTGAGTTAGGACTACATAACTACCTGTTGAACATGTCTGTAGAGACCAGTAAAAACTGACATTTTGAAAGGTTTATAAAATTTTACCCTGTAGGAAATATTCTATACCATTAGGCCAGATTTCTCCTTTTCTTGGAAATTTTTTTTCAGATGGTCTCCTTTATTTTTTGTAAGCATCCTTTGTCTAAAGGTCTTTAGATTCCTTAGTTTGATGTTTTTATTCTCCTGGAAAGACCCTGCCCTGACTCTAATTTGATGAGTTTACCCTTCTGTGAGGTTAAACTGACACTACCAGCTCTCCTAACCAAGAGGTCTCTACTGTTTGAATTGAATCCTTTATTATTTTTGACGGTATCCTTAGCTTTTCTTCTGTAAAAAACAAAAGCAAGACCTCTATCCCAATGTAACACATATCCTAGTTTCCATTCTGAGGTCAACACATCTTTTAAAGCATACTGGTTGATTTAGTTCAGTGGGTTTTTTTTTCTATTATTCAATATCTCTCTACAGCTGTTGTTCCCTTTTCATTAGCATTTAAAAATTTTTAAATGAATAAAGCATTATGAAGCCTATCTCTAGGGATCATTATTACCTTTTTGTTAATGGTAGTGGAGTTTGGTTATATAAAGCACAAGTAGGACATTTGCTTGGCTTGTTGCCAAGTGACAGAAAATTTCTTTGTTAAGTCCTTGCTATTAACACAGTGTTTCTTATGGAATTGAGGCTTCCAGCAAATTTCCTACTACTAGCTGATCAATTTCATCATCACCTTGTGCTAGAGGGCCTAGTAGACCTGTATGGGATCTGGTGTGTGTGTGTGTGTGTGTGTGTGTGTGTGTGTGTGTGTGTGTGTGTGTGTGTGTGTGTGTGTGTGTGTGATGATTCCTATTACTAACTAATTCCTATAATTGCAAAAATCCTAAACCATCAGAAGTAAATTCAGTGGTTTCAATATGTAAACAAACTCTGCATATTGAGAGTCAGTAACTATATTAAGAAGTTCTGAAAAATCTAATAATACCATTAAGAATATCACATAAGCCGGGCAGTGGTGGCTCACGCCTTTAATCCCAGCACTTGGGAGGCAGAGGCAGGCGGATCTCTGTGAGTTCGAGGCCAGCCTGGTCTACAAGAGCTAGTTACAGGACAGGAACCAAAAGCTACAGAGAAACCCTGTCTTGAAAAATC
>NC_022015.1:59196472-59214001 GCF_000317375.1 Microtus ochrogaster | reverse complement strand
AAAAAAAAACCAAAAATCACATAATTATGACTTTTGAACAGAAAAATAAGGGCTTTGAGCCATTTTAATTCCCTGATTTATAACCTGCCTTTCATGATGTATTTGCATCAGAATAGAATGTAGGGGGTCCAGCTATTGCTGTTCCCTGAACAATGTGAGGAAAGACCCAATTGGTTCTTTTTATAAATTAAAGTTGAAGTCTCTTGTTTTTGGGATATTTGTTGTTAATCTCTCACCCCCAAATAGTGTATACTCTTTGCCAAACTTAATTTCTGTCCATAAAAAGGAATTTTCAGTATTAGTAAAACTACTAAAATTCTGTTAACTGACAAGTCTCAATTTTCCTTTTAAAATCAACTCAGAAATCTTTTCTACATAGGTCTTTAACTTTTTGCTGTTTGCATAGCAAAAATATCCATTCCAGAATATTATCTTATCTCTGCACAAGAATTTGAGTAGAAGAATGGGTGGAAAGTAGAATAACTAGGATACAATTAAGTTCTGGATTCAAGTAATCCACATGTACATCCTGTAATTTTTTCTGTACCAGAGCCAATTCTCTTCAACGTCAGCTGATTATTTCCTTGGACTTAATGGTCCTTCTTATAAGGTTTGAAATAAATTACTTAGTTCTTAAGTTGTTAATCCAATTGTGGGCCAAAGCCAGATATGGTCTCCTAGTAATTTTTGAAAGTCATTAAGAGTTCACAGTTGATCTCTCCTAATAAGAACTTTCTGTGCACTAACTTTTTGCAAACCTACTTTATATCCTAGGTAATTAATGGAATCTTCTCTGTATTTTTTCTGGAGCAATTTATAATCCCCAATAAAGCAATATTTTCTTTATTTCCTTAAACATTTATTCTAAGGTACCTATGTTTGAATCAGCTAGTAAGATATTGTACATACAAACCATGGATTGAGGAAACTGTTTACAAATTATTTCCAACAGCTGTTATATAAAACTGGCACATGGTGGGGCCGATTTAACATCTCTCATGGGAGAGCTTTCCACTGATATATTTTAACAGTTTGTGAATTATTATAAGTAGACACCATGAAGTCAAATTTTTCTTGTAAAGAAAATAAAAATTATCTATATATTCTTACATTGTTTTTTAAAGGTATAGTAAAGAAAGTCTTTTAAATCACTATAATGGACCATCCTTTAGGTAACAGAGAAGACGGGGCAATTCCAGGTTATAGAGTCCATCAGTTGAATTACTTTATTTATGGGCTCACAAATGTGTCAGCATTCTCCACTTTAAAGAATTTTTGTTTTTAATGACAAATATAGAATTCTAAGGTCTGGCCGATTCTTCAACTTGAACATTTAGCTTCTCCTGTATGTTGCTCTAAGGCCTTTAATCTTTCTGATGTCAAACGTCACTGTTTCACCCACACAGGTTTATCAAGCCTTTTTAAAGTTAGGGCTACCGACACCTTTGAGAGGTCACCAACTGTTTGGTTACACATACTCTAAAAACTGCTCTAGAGAAAAATTTCCAAAATTTCTCCCTGAAGAATTCTTTATTTTATGGGTCATTTGAGGTTAGAGGAATGTTGATCTATGTTTTCCACTGTTGTAATATACCATGTCTCCTTAAGTTCATTGCTATGTTGGCCACATATGGTTTTAATTCTCTCTGTTCTTCAGGCCCTATGCATTCGACCCATCTTGAGCTTTGTTTCGCCTGAGATAAAGTTCCAAGCTCTAGAAGCTGAACATTTACCTCTGAAGAGGCCAATTTGGATGTCAAGATTTTGGTGCAATTATACTTAACTGTCTGTGCCTACCAGACCCTCCATTTTAATGCCATTTATCTGTATTATTAATTTAGGTCTTTGGTTGTTTATAGAAGTTTGTCAAAATATTTGTTTTATGGTTTCTATTGGAAATTTTATTTTATCTTCTAAAGCTGCTCTGTCCTCCAGAGTAGTATGGTTTTTGCTTTTTTATAATAGGCATTAGGTCCTTTGATTGTTCTGTGGAAAAGTTTCCCCCATAGTGATAGGGAATGATTGAACTAAATTTGACATGGGGTCTGCAAGGGGCCCTCTAAGGTGTTTTCTGAGGGCAAAGAATTACCTTGCCTGCACCTTGTTAATTTGCATTCATTGGTCCAATGGTGGCCTTTGCATACCTTCTGCATATTCCAGAAGACTGGGGTCATCTGCTTGGGCTATCTCTAGAAAAACAGTTTCTAGGAACGTCTGCCTACAATACCTTTGCAGATGACCTTGTTTATCACAATTAAAACACCTGACATTTTTTTCTTCAAACCTTTGGAAATCACCTCTCCCACCCAAGTGTCATCATGGTTATGAGATTCAATATTGACTGTATGTCAGATCCATTCCTCTATGGGTGTTGATCTTACCTTTAAAGATCCAATTACCTTTTTGTATTGTGAATTAGCATTCTCAAAAGTCAAAGATTCAATTAATATTTGTTTAACTTCTAGATCTGCTATCATTCTATTTACAGATGATGAAGTCAATCTCTGCAAAAATTCAGTGAAGGCTTCCTTTGAGCCTTATAAAATTTTAGTAAAGGCCCAGTACTCTTTTCTGATTCTTGAATCTTGTCCCAAGCATTTAAAGCTGCTGTATGTCGTAGAGTCAAGGCGTGATCAAATATAATCTGTCTTTCCATATCAGTATAAAGGCACTCACCAATGATTCAATCTTAGGAAATCTTATAACATCTAACCCTACCTTGATGTTAGATGGCCCTAGCTTCATCTCTCCACTACACCTGGTCCCTTGTAACTGAGGTCCAGATTCCAACACTGCTGTAACTAAATCTTTCCAGTCTTGTGGAATAATCAGTCAAAATGGTATTTTCTTCAGTAATTATTTCCAGGGCTTGCATATTATCAGTAGTAACCTTTTCTAAGGCTTGCATCTTTTGAGTAGTAAGTATTTTTAAGGTTTACATTTTATCAATCATCTTTCTACATTTTACATCAGTAAATATTTCTAAATAAATTTTAAATCAGTAAATATTTCTAAAGCTTTTATCAGTCAAAATTGTGTTATTCTCCTTAGCTAATTATTTGTAAAGCTTGCATATTATCAGTAGGAAGACTGGATCGTACAGATGTAGTGATGGTGTTTGACCAGCAGGCAGAGCCAATGGTTGGAGAACTGGACTGTGCGAATGTATTCAGAAATAGTGATGATATCTGACCAAAAGATGGTGCTGCAGCAGTGGGAGATCCAGGTGCAAGGAAGGTGCACTGAGACTCAGCACTCTATAAACTGACTGCCCTGAGGACAATGGCCACCTCTGGTGACAGCCTTAGGGAGGTTTGGCTAAGGTCAGAAAGAATTGGCCTGAGAGCCCCAGCTTTGTTACACAGGCCTTGATTTTCTGCTTTGACTTTCCTGTCTGCTGCCAGTGATTTGGTAACAGCAGCTGCAAAGTTCCAAGTCCTGAGCAGGTCTCAAGGTGGGCAAAACTCAAGACAAGCTGAGCTGCCTTGATTGGCAGTCTACAGAGGGGTTCAGAGAACACCCCAACACAGGCAAAAAGGGCTAGTCAAAGGGTATTCATCCTCCACCAGACTTCAGACCTCAGAGCAGTTTGGGGGCTGGATGCACTTGGACCAGAGAGTGGTCAATGTGCCAAGATGCATTTTGTGTATTTAGCAATGCCAATCGTTGAATGTCAGGTGTTACTGACTTCTTTTATGTTTATTTATTATAAAATTAAAGAACAAAATAAAAGAAAAATTGAGGTGTGGACCGCAAGCTACTGCAGAAAAACCCCACCGCAGCTGTTTCCTGGCTCAACAACAAGGCCATACTCTCTGCTCTGCCTCTCCTCTAGGTCACCTCTATCCCAAATGAAAACCCTGCCTCTTGGACCAAAAGGCTCCTCTCAACTAGCTAGAGTACTGGCTACAGAATTTCTTTAACAGTAAGTATTCCAATTCTAGAGAATCCTATGCCCTCTTCTGGCCTCTATGGGCACCAGGCACACAAGTGGCGTAATACATACATATAGGCAAAACACCCACACACATAAAACATATTTCAAAATTAAGTTAAAACTCTTTCAAGAACTTAAAGATTACTTGTTGGCAATAGACAAGGTAAGTCTACCACACAGTAACTTGTCTCCATGCTCTATGCCACAACATTCATTAAATTCAGAGACTTCTTATCAGTTCACTAACTCTAGACCCTTTCTGCACTAGCACCAATTCACCAGTATTGCCAATCCCAGCCAAGTCCATTATGTTTAATTTAAATGCACTCTCACTGTTGGTTCTACTACAATTAAAAGTAGTATGATGATCATTTGAGATAAGTAATATTGATAGGTTAGCCAAAACCTATCAGTCATAAAAGCAAAGGTATCTACTTTTGTTTCCAGATATCCTGGAAATTGAGTTTCTTCCATGTTGTTGCCTTCTTTTTAAAAATTCTACTATTGCTATTATTTTTACTCATCATCATCATTATTATATATGTATCAGTGTTTGGGTTATATGTACATCTGTGTGCCACATGCATTCCTGACTCCCTATAGGGGCCAGAAGAGGGATGCCCTGCAACTATAGTTACAGACAGTTGTGATGATGTGGGAATTGAAGCTGGGGCTTCTGGAAGGGCAGTCAGTGCTCCTAACCTCTGGGTCATCTTTCCAGCTGCCTCTACTAAGTTTTCTTATAACTAACTTGTACTAGAAAAAATGTACACTCATTCTAAGATTTGAGATCATAGCATGTGGCAAGAATTTTGTATGCTTAATAGTTAAGCATATCCAAATAATAACTTTTGTTCCATAATTTTTAAAAAGAAAACTTAGTGCTAGAATCTAGACTCTCAAGGCCAAGTTCCATTATAATATTTCAGAACATTATTTAGGAGACTGGCACATAACTATCAATCAATGCATGTAAGACTTCTTATTTTTGGTTAATAGTAATGAAAAAATTCTAAACTTTGTGGTAATGCATAATCCTGTAAACATATTAAAAAGAAATGAATCATTTCCTTCAAATGAATAATCTGTATGTAAATTATGCTAAAAGCAGTGTCTGTATTTTGCCTCATTCTAATAGCTACAATATATTCTATAAAATGCTTAAGATATTAAATATAACCAACAAAGAGAAATCTGAACGTTCTAAGTAATAAGTCAATAGTAGAATGATTAAAAACAAGTCACTCATAAGTCAGAGATGACTGACAGTTAAAGGGCCCTTACTTGTTGGATAACAATCACTAAACAAGCAGAAACAAAGAATGAATATGACCTCTAAGTGATTTCTTCAGAAAGACTATTCAAAATAATCTTGAAATGCAAAGTTTTGCTTCTATACACAAAAACATGAATGAAGTCCTCAATAATATGAGCACTTACTCATCATACTCGATATGATAAATAACGTCTTCATCAGCAGCAACAGAGTCTGAATTAGACGTAGAGGGTACATTGTCCAATTTATTTGTGTTCTCTTTGGAATTATGATTTACATTTCCATTAGTCCTTTTATAAGAATTGCCATTCTTCAGTGGAGTTTTGCCACGTGAATGTCCGTCAGAAGCTCTAGTAACACTATGTATATGTGCTTCAAACCAAGCACCAAGGCCGGCATCTCTGGCATCCACCAATTCATTTACCTAAAAAAAGTTTAAAATTAGTTAATGAAGCTTAATTTCACCTACTGCTTCAAAAACTTTAATACAACTCAAGTTATTTGAGAGTGATTATGGCAAACAATATTTGTTGCTATTCATGTTTGAAATGATTACAGATTAGATCATACCTATTCTTTTAGATTTTATTGTACTGTCTTAATCCTGGTATTTACTAATGTAAAAGTTGAATTTCTTCCCAATTTCCTTCGATGAAGATATTTTAATTCTTTTATACCCATGTCTACAACACTCTATTTTGAAAACAATGATTGTGTATGCAGAAGTTATGTATGAACATTGTCATTACAGAATCAGCACTTTTAGCTATAAAGACATCAATTTGTTCTATTCTTATAACCCTAAAAATAACTTACACAATCAGTCCAAAAAGAAGTGAAAATAAAACTTGAGAATGAGAGAATTACTCATAAAGAATGGAAATATACACTGCTAAACTAATGTATATAAACTGGGAAAAGTTCTGTAATGGATTAGTAACTCACTAGGCAATTATGTCCAGTTATTACTTCAAAGAACAAAGATAAAACGTAAGGAGAGAGGTAGAAGACACAAGGTATCCAGTAATGATTCAGACCTAACCAACAACTTTTATAAACAGAAAACAGGGATTAAAACATATGTATATATCAGAATTAAGAAACAGGCAGGTTAAAAAAAATTCTATATCCTTCTGATAAAAGTTTAAATTTGACTTTATCATGGAATATCTTGTTTTCTCCTTCTATGGTAACTGAAAGTTTTGCTGGCTATAGTTGTCTTTAGAGTCTTCAGAACATCTGCGTATTTGTTATGGTTGTTAGCATGGTGTTTTTGTGAGACTCCTAAGAGTGGAAATGGGGGTATCTCTGACTCTTCTGTTCTTGGGGACCCTTACCTCCTACCAGGTTGCCTTACCCAGCCTTGACATGACGGTATGTGTTTAGTCTCAATGTATCTTGTTATGCCATGTTTGGTGGATATCCCTAGGAGGTCTGATCTTTTCTGAAGGGAAATGAAGGAATGGATCTGGAGGAGAGGAGAGGTTGGAGAGAAACTGAGGAGTGGAAAGGATATTCTAAAAATGTGAGGACATTGGTAAGAGGCAAAGGTTTTGTTTGTTTCAGGTTAAAAAAAATAAACAAAAAAGAAAACAAATCTTTTAAACCTTTCTTTTTGAAGGTCTACAAGAGCTAGTTCCAGGACAGGCTCCAAAACCACAGAGAAACCCTGTCTCGAAAAAGCAAAAAAAAAAAAAAAAAAAAAAAAAAGTCCTTACAAAGAAAATTTGAAATCGACAACACATGTTCATCATCTCAATCTAGCTTTACCTTGAAGGCAAACTTAACATAATTCTAACAGACCATGGTGGTGGCTAGTTTCTAATGTCGGCTTGACACAATCACCTGGAAAGAGAGAAACTTAATGGAAGAATTGCTTCAATCAAACTGGCCAATGAGAATGTCTGTAAAAGACTATCTTGATTGATAAGTGATAAGGTGGGCCCAGCCCACTGTGGGAGGCACTATCCCTAGGTTGGTGGGTCTAGGATATATAAGAAAGCTAGAAGAAAAATCTGCAGACCTAGAGAAGTTACAAGGGTTTGGGGAGGAACAACACAAAATTTCCCTAGAAAGGGGAAATTTGATAAATATTTTGGGTGGACTGGGGGCAGGAACAGGAGGGATCAGGTTGGAAAGGATAGAGGAAAAAATACTGGGAGAGATGATTCGAGTTGGAGGGCATTTTGGGCTAAGGTCGAAACCTAGTGCAATGGAAATTCCCAGGAATCTATGAGGATGACCTAAAACTCCTACTAATGGGAGATAAGGAGCCTGAACCAGTCATCTTCTGTAACCAGGCAAGGCTTCCAATGGATGGACTGGGACACCAACCCAGCCACAAAATCTCCGATCTACAATTTGTCCAGCATGGAAGATATTCTGGGGTAAGAAGGGTGGTATACAGATTGTGAATGCCCAACCAATCGATGACTGGCCAAGCTTGAGACCCATGTCATGAAAGGGAGCCCAGCCCTGATACTGACTGTATAGTAAGGAACCAGAGACTGGATAGTCCAGTGTCCTAGGATAGAACCAAATATGACTGGCATAAACAAACAATAAAATTATTCCTAATTATATTCTGCTATATTCATAGATCAGTGATTAATTCAATCGTCATTTGAGAGGTTTCATCCAGCAACTAGTGAGAACAGATCCAGAGACCCAGAGCCAAACACAAGGTGGAGCTTGGGGAATCCTGGGGAAGAGGAGGAGGAAAGATTGTAAGAGTCAGATGAGTCAAGGATACAAGAAAACCTAAAGAATCAACTAACCTGGGCTTATGGGGCTCACAGAGAAACAACAATCAGGGAAGTCTGCATAGGTTTGCCTAATCATAATAAAGCTATCAATTACTGCCTTATGAAAAAACTTTTATGAAAAGGCCCTCTGATTGTCTTCTTGTGGTATTCCTAATAGTGGGAGCAGGGCTGTCTCTGACTCTTTTGCCTGCTTTTTGAGACCCTTTTCTTCATACTGGTTTGCCTTGTCCAGCTTTAATATGAGAGGGAGGTGCCTACTCTTACTGCAACTTGATATGTTATGTTTGGTTGATATCCCTGAGAGGCCTGCCCTTCTCTGAAGGGAAAGGAGGAACAACAGGTCTGGGAGAGAGAGAAGGTGGGGGATAAAGTGGGATTAGGAGGGAGGGGAAACTGCAGTTGGGATGTACCATATGAGAGAAAAATAAATTAAAATAAAAAAGCGAACAGAGGGAAAGCTAGAGATGAGTCTAAGCAGCCTTTCCACACAGTTTCTGCTTAAGTTTCTGTTTAAGTTCTTGCCCCAACTTTTCTCAAAACAGACTGTGGCCTGGAAGTGTGAGTCAAATCAGCTCTGTTCTCTCCAAGTTGCTTTAATCAGTGTTTTATCACAGCAACAGAAAGCAAACAAAAATACATATGGTATTGCTTGGAAATAAAGTGTGTTATAAAATGACTTATACTCACATGTGCCAGATAATATGCAATGTTCTTTACTTAGGTTTGCCTAAACATAATAAAGCTATCAATTACAGCCTTATGAAAAATCTTTTATGAAAAAGGCATCATTAGCTTGTTGTAGGCAAAAGCTAACAAGATGTAAATCCAGGTATAAAGAACCTTGACCCTGAAAATAAGTGTAGGTTTCACCATTATACTAAGTAAAGCTTGCTAAAACTGACAAAAATAGGTAATTATTATAAACTTCAAAGGTAAGTGATAAGCTCAGAAATACACACACACACACACCTACCTTTCAAATCACCAAGCTTACATAAAAAGGAGAAGTATAAGCCAAAACCAGTAACTTTCATTTTGGTACAACACTGAACCAAAGGCAGTATGCAAAGTGAATACCGCAGCAATGAAATAGCTTAAAAGACAGGGTTTAATACAATATAAGAATAAAGCCTAAAGAGAGAGAAAACAGAGGGAAGGAGGGAGGGAGGGAGAAGAAGGGAGAGAAAAGAAGGGGAGGGAAGGAGACAAGAACTATTACTACTAATAATAATTACAACTACTACTACTGTTGCTGCTGCTGTTACTACCAACCATCAAGTAGGTTAGGTATAACCAAGAATCAGATGGAACACGCTATTTACTACATATATGTTAAATGAATAGACTTAATTCTTCCACAGTAGTAACTAATAAATTTAAAGACACTCTCTTGTAAGCAACAGCTAAAACAAACAAAAAAAAACAACGCTAATGTTTATAAGAATAAATTACAATTTACTCACAGTAAGCCAAATCATAGTGATGTTTTAACATTCCAACTGTATTATTATAACAGGGAATAAGGTATATGGTTGACAGTAAAACAAAGGCAGTAAACAAACCTTTTGTCTCAAGTGTGGGGTGGGGCAGGGTGAGGTGATGTAATCTGTAATCCCAGCACTTGGGAATCTTAGGCTAGAGGATCACAAGTTCAAAGCCATCCTAGGCTCTATAGAAAGAGCTGTCTCAAAAACAAAACAAAGCACCCCCCCCCATGAATAAACTCCACTATGGATCAGTGAGCAGTCAAAATGAAATGCTATAATCTGTCTAGCAATATTTAAAAAGCCAGCAGGTAGAGCTAATAATTAGATAACACAAAATAAAATGTATTAGTTCATAAAGATAGTTATTTGAGTACAGTAAATCTACACTTACAGCTGGAAACTAAAGTTTTATTTTCCTATTCACCAAAGCAAGCCATTTACAATAATGCATATTAAAAAGTAACTGGTAGGCCAGGCGATGGTGGCGCACGCCTTTAATCCCAGCACTCGGGAGGCAGAGACGGGTGGATCTCTGTGAGTTCGAGACCAGCCTGGTCTACAGAGCTAGTTCCAGGACAGGCTCCAAAAAACCACAGAGAAACCCTGTCTCAAAAAACCAAAAAAAAAAAAAAAAAAAAAAAAAAAAAAAAAAAAAAAAAGTAACTGGTAGTGCTTTTAAATTCTAAATATATTGCAAAATGCATAGACATGTGAATGACAATTTTAAATAGGCTAAATTACATGTAGAAGATAAAACTTACAGAGTATGGGTGTTGAGAACAGTTCAGAATAAAAAATATTAAAACAAAATATAAAAACAGGATACTGTCATGGTACCCTTCTATATAACTTAGAAAAAGTCAAGAACAAGAATAATTTAGAAGAGAGTGGCAAAACAGACATCTGGTAGTATGTTCATATAACCCCAGCCCAAGAGAGGCTAAAGCAGAACAATGCCAGTCTGAGTTACATAATGAGACCCTATGTTTCAAAATATGAAGTTACAACATGGCAAAAAGAAGTATGAGTAAAATATTCAAAGTATATCCACATGATTTTAATTTATATCAATAAAATGCAAAATAGAGATATTAAGTGTTAAAGAATATTTCAATTCAAGATCACATAGCAAAGCAGGTTTAGTCAAGAGGCAGAAAAAAAACTAAGAAATCACAGCCCAGTGCCTTTACTCTGTCTTCTCTGGGAAAAAGCAGGGCAGGACAGGGCAAATGATCTAAGATTAATGAGTGTGAATGTGTTACAACCAGCTTCAGGCTATTGGCGGAGGTCTCTAGTTGTCTGTCACCTTGCCATAGATGATCAGAACAGAAAAATATTGTCTTAATGTGTGCAATGGAGAAAAGAGGATGGTTGGGATATGGACTCGGAATTGATCTACTGTATATGAAAGATATCCTTTCTGACAATGTATCAATTATTTCTAGGAATTCACAAAACAAAAATGGAATTCTCTAGTCCTAGGAAAGGCAGTCTCTCCCCAGCCAGCAAGGTTTCTTGACAGATGCCAAAATATCAAAAAAAATAATATTTTATATATTTAAAAACTATAATAAATGGCTCAGAGGTTAAGAGCATTGCCTGCTCTTCCAAAGGTCCTGAGTTCAATTCCCAGCAACCACATGGTAGCTCACAACCATCTGTAATGAGGTCTGGCGCCCTCTTCTGGCCTGCAGGCATACAGACAGAATATTATATACATAATAAATAAATAAATATTTTTTTTAAAAAAAGGTTTTGTAAAGGGAAAGAGCACAGGATTGCTTCTTAACAAAAAATTTCCTCAGTTAACACACAACTTATTCCATCAGAAAGACAGAATATTGTATACATAATGAATAAATAAATATTTTTAAAAAAAGAGAAAAAACTATAATAAATGTATATATAAGAAATGAAAAGATTTGTTTGGGGCTACAATTGGGGGTGGAGTGGAAAAGTCACTCACATGAACTTGTAATTAAGAACTGACTTTAATTCTTATAGAAATATAGCTACAAGCACCAAGTGTAGTAGTGCACACTTGCAATCTCATGAGATTTAAAAAAGAAAAAAGAATTACATGTCCATTGCACCTTAAATGACAAAGACATAAAAGGCTTTTTTAAAAAAAATCCCAAAACCTACCTTTTTTGTTCAGATGATCAAAGCCAGTGTATATATGTATCTTAGTAAACCTTTTGAAAGAAAATATTCAAAGCCACAAATAAACCTGGCATGATGAAGTTGTGTGCCTATAATACAAGTTCTCTCAAATCAGAGGCCTAAAAAAATTTCAAGGTAGCCTGGGCTATATATTTAGATCTTGTCTCAAAACATAAAAAACAAGTAAGCACAAGAGTATATATATACATATGAATATATATACACATATACCTACATATATAATCTCCACATACAGAAAAAGCCACCCATAGTTGACATTTAACTAAACCATTAACTTTTAAAAAGAAAGAAAAACTAAAGCATGAGAAGCAAGTAACTAAAAATTAGATATAAGAAACAGCAAATGCTAGATTACTGTTCAAACTTTCTCTGAATGCGTCTCTGGTACTAGGTATTGAATCTACACATGCTAGGCAAGTACAGTACTACTGAACTGCATAGCTACTTTTTAAAAACAACCAAACAAGGCCACTTCACAGTGCGTCCATGCTCAGAACTTACAATTCTCTATAGCTTCAGCCTCCTGAAAACCGAGAGCTACAGACTTGAACTACCAGGCATAACTCTTTGTTTTGCTTTCTTTTTATTTTTTTTTCCTTTTTTGTCTTTGAAGGTAATGGTGGGGAACATGACCTCACTTTGTCCAGGATGCGTGAAACTTGTGATGTAAAATTCAGACTGACCTTGAACTCGCAATCTTGTCTTAGCCTCCTGAGTAGAGAAGACCATCAAATCCATTTCTAAACACTTCCTTTGTTCTGTGGAAAACATAGCTCTGCAGATAAATCAGCATTCACACCTTTCAAAGGTATAATCCTTAAAAAGTTATTTTGTCCCAGCTTCATACTTTTGCAGTTTTAAAACTTATCAATGTATTTGAGAAAATCCAACCCAGTAGGCATAAATGTGCAGAGATCAAACAACTGTCTTTTTTCACTAAGTATTAGCATATTCAACTTGACTCATTAAAACTTGGTAATTTTATTTTCTATTGTCTGTTTAGTAAACATTAGCTGTTTCGATTATATAATTACTTACTTTAATAATTATAATACAAAATCATTCCTGTTTTTCCAATAAAGTATAGACATGAGACCTATTTGTCCTCTGAAGACATAGAGTGAAGGCTGGGGAGATGACCCAGTGAGAAAAGCCCCTGCAACACCTCATGAAGACCTGGCTTGAATACTGGGAACCTACAAGGAAGCTGGCCACTACTGCCAGGAAGATGACAAGAAACAGAGACAAGAGAACTCCCAGAAGCTTGTGAGCCAGTCAGCCTGTATGTAACACTGAAGTTACATATTAAGTATGTAACACTGAACAGTAAAGAGTGTCTCAAACAAGGTAGAAAGCAAAGACCTTCACACATGTGCCATGGCACCTGCACTTAGGCACATGAACATACACATATACATCTATCCAATATAACACAAAAAACACACAGCTAAAATAGAGTCAGTTGGGAACATGAGTCTCTCCAACTCTAAACATGACTCTCTCATAATATTTAACTGGAAATACCAATCTTAAAAATGCAATATGCTTCCATTTACATAAAACTCAGAATCAGCTACATTAGGATTATATAAACAGGTTGTATGTTAGTAAGTTGTTAAAAATTGTATAAAGACCACAGAAAAGACTACTATATTTGGGCAACAGTTTCAAGGAAAGAATTATGGACTAGAGAAGGCTCAGCAGTTGAGAGAACTATTTTTCCCAAGGACTCAAGTTATCTCACTTCAAATATAGATATGCAAATGCATATATAAAATTTAAAAAATGATCTAAAAATATGAATTTATAATTAGTAAAAGGGACATGGAATTCTTGGGGCATGCTATTCAGCTTGATCATTTGGGTGGTGTTTAGAAAAATTTACTTTATAGTAATTCATTAAGCTATTCTTTGCATATTACTATTAAACTTTATTGTACTACATGGTGCTGAACTTTATAACTATATTGTACTATATACAAATGGAGACAACATAATAAAGTATCAACAATGAAAAATAGGAATGGATAATCCTGGCTCCTACCCAAACATCTCCAGGTTCTTCAAATAGGATTGGTAATAACTAGTTCCTCACAGCACATGCAGAAAACTGAAAGGATGATCATGTATTACTCAACGTCAGCAAATACGGCAATATGATGAAGCTGAGTAATGAAAACTTCATGCCACCTTTAAAATCAGCTTGAAAATTCACCTGCTCTTCTTGCTGTCCAGACAATATTTAAGTCACAGGAAAGGGGGAAAAAGAACTTCTGTTTGTGAGCCACAAAACAACTGTAATTATAGAGAGCTGTACATTGAAAAAGGGGGAAATCTGAAGCTAAGAAGTATAAGTAGTTGACTAAGTCCTAAAAATCTGCCAGGTCTTGGATTGTATTTTAGCACAGTCATCCTCTCCCCCCTGAAAAAAATCTAACAAAACAAAATGGCATAGACACCCCACATATTCAAAATATAAAGGGAAGCTTCTAAATTGTTTGATTCATTTGTTTTTGGGAGACAGGGTCTCAACTACTTTACCCTGACTAGCCAGAAACTCCTTATGTAGACCAATTCAATCTTGTATTGCACTCACAGAGATCCACCTGCTTCTACCTCTGGGATTAAAAGTGAAGGCAACCATGCACAGATAATCCCCAGTTTTTAACAAGATTTTTATGTTAACTAATCAATATTTCAGTACATGAAAGAAATTCATAATTAAAATAATAGTTTTTTGCCAAGCTTATTTTTATATGTATGAGTGGTTTGCCTATTTGTCTGTATGTGCACCATGTGCATACAGTTCTCACAAAGGCCAAAAGAGTGTGTCAGAACCTCCTGGAATAGTTACAGATGACTGTGAGCCAAGTGGGAGCTTGGAACCAAACTTAGGTCCTCTGCAAAATTATTAAGTGCTCTTAACTGCTAAGCCATCCTCCTAGTACCAAAGTAGTAGCATTTAAAATTGTTTTCAGTTTACCTACAAAAATCAACAATTAAATTCTCAGGAGGCAAAGCAAAATATTATTTGTCTACTTCTCTGTCCCCAATACCTAAACAAATACACAAATATTCAGGGAATGAATGAACTATCCAGAAATAAGCACTTGAAAAGCATTAGACAAAATTTCAAAACTTCTTAATGGCAACTTCATTTTAAACTGACTTATGTTAGCTTCTGCAGCCAATAAACTAATTAAATACAATTAAAAATATTATAGTATGAATACCACAGTAGCCTTTTATAGTTAAGTGCCAAGTCCACAATGTTCCTAAATGGAAAAAATAGAGTAAATTGCCTTGCAAAACCTTATACAACTAAAACAATTTAACTAGAATTTGAAACCAGTTGATAGTGAAATCGTTGTCCCAACGGCCAGACCATGTAGTAACAAAGTTAAGACACCTAGTATCTAAATTATATATTAACATAAAATACATGAATTATTAAATAAAGCCAGACAGTGGTACAAAGAGCCTGTAACACCAAAACCTGGGTATGCAAAAGGTTCACAAATGCAAGGCCACCCTAGACTAAATAGTGAAGACTATCTCAAAACCATCAAAAACTAAGTGACAGTCAAAGCATAAGCACGGAAAATAAAAAGAGAAACCTGCTAAGAAAATTAGTCTCTTATGAAACTCTTCTCAGGTAGTCTGGAAAGGAGGCACAGAAGTTTGCCAGAACGAAAGAACTTAAGTATTTTTGACTGATCACTGTCTCTTCTATGAAAATAAGTTCATCCTTTCACTGCCTTCAAAAGCAGCAGCTTCTGACCAAGTGTGATGGTGTACATCTGTAACACCAGCATTTGGGAGGTAGAGATAAGAGGATCTGGATTTTAAGGCCAGCCTCAGCTATAAACTGTTTTAGCACAACAGAAAAACAACTCAACAAAAAAGCCTACAATTGTGTCTCTACCACACCACTCCACCCACACACCCACAAACTGAGAAGTGGGGGGCTGAAGAAATGATTCGGTAGTTAAGAGCACTTAAGTGTTTGCAAAAGATCCAGTTGTGGCTTCTAATACACAAACGATAGCTTCCAACAGTCTATAACTCTAGTTCCAGGATTTCTGATGCTGTCTTCTGGCCTCAGTGGACATTGCTTGCACATGGCACACAAACATACATGCAAAAAATTCATAATAGAAATGACTTTTTAAAAGGGTAAAAATAATAAAGTTTAATAGAGACACCAACAGTGACATATATATTCAGATATATGTATCTACATAAATTCATATGTATGACTCTGAGATTCCATTTTACACCTGTAAGAATGGCTAAGATCAAAAACACTGATGACAACTTATTCTGGAGAGGTTGTGGGGAAAAGGGAACGCTCCTGAATTGCTGGTGGGAATGCAAGCTGGTACAGTCTCTTTGGATATCAGTATGGAGATTTCTCAGAAAATTAGGAAATAACCTTCAAGACCTAGAAATACCACTTTTGGGTATATACCCAAAGGATGCTCAATTGTACCACAAGGAGATGTGCTCAACTATGTTCACAGCAGCATTGTTTGTCATATCCAGAACCTAGAAACAACCTAAATGTCCCTTGACCAAAGAATGGATAAGGAAAATGTGGTACCTTTACACAATGGAGTACTACACAGCAGAAAAAAATGACATCCTGAAATTTTCAGGCAAATAGATAGAGCTAGAAAACATCGTATTAAGTGAGGTAACCCAGACCCAGAAAGACAAATATTGTATGTACTCACTCATAAGTGGTTTTTAAACATAAAGCAAAGAAAACCAGCCTACAAATCACAATCCCAGAGAACCTAGACAACAATGCAGACCCTAAGAGAGACATACATGGATCTAATCTACATGGGAAACAGAAATAGACAAGATCTCCTGAGTAAATTGAAAGCATGGGAACCATGGGAGAGGGTTGAAAGGGAGGAGAGCAGAAAAATGTATAGCTCAATAAAATCAATTTTAAAAAGAGAATAAAAAAAGAAGGCAGCAGGCTGGGCAAGTTATAAGGCACAAGCCAGTATGCAACACTCCTTAACAGCCTTTGCATCAGTTTTGCCTCAAGTTCTTGTCTTTACTTCCCTTCATGCTGGACTATAAACTATAAGCTGAAAAAAAAACCATTTCCTTCCCAGTAAAAATAGTATGTATGAATATAAATATATATAACACAAAATATTCTTTTTAAAAATGTCCTTGCTCAGTTCAGCATTTTTGAAAACCCAGGAACAAAGACAACAAGTATCCTCACAGCAACTAAGGAATTGGCTCAGTTGGTAAAGTACTTGCTATACAAACATGAAGAACCAAGTTCAGATCCCTAAAACCATATAAAAAGCTAGGCACAGTGAGTGGTGATTGCCTGTAATGGCAGCACTGGTAGAGAAGCGGGGGTCGATACTATGAAGACAAATGGATCCCTGAGTTTCAAGTTCAGTGAGTCAAAAAAAAGCACGGTAGATAGTGACTAAAGAAGATACTCTACCTCAACCTGTGATCTACACATATGCATGCACATTTGTTGCATATACATAATTTAAAAACCACATAATTAAAAAACACTTTTACAATGATTCTTTAATGTGATTATTTAAAAGTTTATTATAGGTTGTTTCCAGCAGTATTATTACAAATAATACTGCTATGAACATAGTTGAACAAATGCTCTTGTCATATGATGGGGCATCTCTTGATGCCCTTCAAGGAAGAATGGATGAAGAAAGTGTGGAATATGTACATATTAGAGTACTACGCTGCGGTAAAAAACAATGACTTCTCGAATTTTGCATGCAAATGGATAGAAATAGAAAACACTATCCTGAGTGAGGTAACCCAGACCCAAAAAGATGAATATGGGATGTACTCACTCATAATTGGTTTCTA
>NC_022015.1:59181158-59195377 GCF_000317375.1 Microtus ochrogaster | reverse complement strand
GACCAGGCTGGTCTCGAACTCACAGAGATCCGCCTGCCTCTGCCTCCCGAGTGCTGGGATTAAAGGCGTGCGCCACCACCGCCCGGCTAAATGGTTTATTTTTAACTACCACTATAGATGTATATTTAGAGTATGTCAAGTATATTTAATATTGGAGCACCGCTTAAGAACTTCATAAAATTAGCTGGGCATGGTAGTGGGCATTTATAACTCCAGTGCTTAGGATGGGATAGCACAACAGGCAGCTCCCGCATGCTTGCCACAAATCAGCCTACTCAATCACTGGGCTCTAGGTTCAGTGAGAGACAGTCTTATAAAATGAGTTGAAAGTAATGAGAAACATACCCAACATTAATTTCTGGTCTCAAGACACAAAAGCACATAAGTACACTCAAACCAACATAAACACATATACACACTCTAAAGAGTAGGAAGGAAAAAGAAGAGAAACAAGCACCCTTTGAAAAATGGCTTGTTACAATACTGCAGCAGGAAATATGCAAGGTGACTCTGAAGCATCTTACAGTACCAGCAAACAGAAAGAAACCTCTCAAAAGCCTGGCGATGGTGGCACATGCCTTTAATCCCAACACTCAGGAGGCAGAGGCAGTCGGATCTCTGTGAGTTCGAGACTAGCCTGGTCTACAGAGCTAGTGCCAGGACAGGCTCCAAACACAGAGAAACCCTGTCTCGAAAAAACCAAAAAAAAAAAAAAAAAAGAAAGAAACCTCTCAATAATAGTACAATAGTATAAGGAGAAGAAAGGGCCATTTAAAAAAAAAAAGGTGAGAAAAGACAAATCTCCCATGTTGATGAATTTTTTCTTTATACTTGTCCTCAGGGAAATGACATGCACAACTACTTCTGTCTTCAATACAAGTATACACAGTGACTCCCTCTCAAAGGATGAGGAAAAAAAGGAAAAAGAAATCAATAAGTCAGCCAGGTGATTAAGGTTCATACCAACAGTGCTATCAAAATTTAAACTCCTACTGATGCAAAATTCAAATTATATTTAACAGCATGTTATTGCTAGCCATGAATAGATATGATGAAAATAGCACTTTACACTTCTGTAGTCTTTGTCTCAAAAACAAATCTAGTCCATTGATGAGAAAAATAATAGATAAATCCTGAAGGAGACAAATTACAAAAACTTCTTGACCAACCCTTACAGTTTTCAAAGTAATATGTATCTGAGTTCCAGGCAAGCCTCATCTACATAGCAAGTTCCAGTTCAGCAAAGGGTACACTGACAGACCCTGTCTCAAAATAAATACTTAAATAAATTAGGACGTCTAAAAAAGTGTCACAATCAAGAGCCTAAGGAGAAGATAGGATGCCACATCCTGAGTGAGGGTCTGGAATGGAAAAAAGATATTAAGCAAAACCTCACCGAAGCATTTTCTCCAAAACTGTCAACTACAAATGAACTGGAAATTATGAATGTAATTCTTATCTGATAACAGTTTACTCTTAAGAGTTAAATAAACTCTTTCCTTTTTATTTAGACAAAGGGGGAAATGTTATATAATATTTGTTTGTACTGTGAGAAGATATGTCACTATGAAAAGCTGAATGGCCAATAGCTAGGCATGAGAGAATACATAAAACTTTTGGGCAAAGAGAAGAACTGAGAATACTCTAGATATGTGAGATACTGCAGAAGTCAGATATGGCATAGAGTGAGGAAACCAAGTCATGTGGCAGAATGTAGATTAATAGAAACAGGTTAATTTAAGTTAAAAGCGCTAGCTGGGGGAAAAAAAGGCTAAGCTAAGGTTAAGCTTTCACTATAAAGGTGGGCTTTTTTCCTCCCTTCAAGTTCCAACACAGAGACTCAATATTAATTATAAATGCTTGGCTGTAGCTCAGGCTTATTACTAAATAGCTCTTACAACTTCAATCAACCCTTATTTCTTATCTAAGTTCTATCATATGGCTCATGGCTTGTTACCTCATTTCATACATGTTCTGCTTCCTGTGTCTGGATCGTGACTCCCAAGTTTCCTCCCTTTATCCAGTGTCCTTAATCTCATTCTCATCCCTAACCTTATCCTGTCCAGCTACTGGCCAGTCAGCTTCTTTATTAAACCATCACAGCACCATATATTCACACAATGTAAAGAAATATTCCACATTTAATAATTAATAATAACTCTCTATGTTGTTATTTGTAAGATGGCAGACCAAAGAAAAGTCCAAATATACTGATTCACAATTATTACCCCTGCTCTGGCTCCTGTCCATCATGAGATAAAGAATCTCTTCCACCAAGAATTCCTATAGCCATGATGGCTGATCAAAATGTGAGGTCAAGCAGTCATAGACTGAACCCTCTAAAACTGTTAATCAAATTAATATTTTTCTTCATTACGTTGTTAGAGCAATGAAAAATAACCAATAATATATGTTACTGTGTAGGAAGTAAATCATTCTGATCCATTTCAGAATTAAGTGGGTTCAGAACCCATCAAAAAGTTATAGATAAGCAGGAGACACTAGGCCCTTCTCTTCTTAGTTGGCTGCTTGTTTTAGAACTCTGTGACTAGGAAAATTGAAGGCAGTCTGCTATAACTGAGCTCATAGGCAGTAAAGGGAAAAATCTCAAAGCCCAGGAAATTCATTAAACTTCACATCCTGAACCAACAGGATAGAAAATCTGGGAAGGGGCTAATGTGAATATGGAATAGAGGAATGTGAAGATTCTATTCTAACTTTCTGGATTATCAACCTATGGGGAAAGGGAAACAGGAATTTTTTTTTTAATAGAAAACTTAAAAAAATAACCCTGTAGTATTTTGAATGAAAAATTCACCAGACTCATAGAAAGTGCCATTATTGGAGGTATGGCCTTGTTGGAGTAGGTGTGGATTTGTTGGAGCAAGTGTGTCAGAGGGTGGGCTTTCAGTTTTCAGAAGTTCAAGCCAGGCCCAGTGGCTCACTCTCTCTTCCTCCTGCCTGCCAATCCAGATGTAGAACTTTCTGCCTTTTTTTCCAGCACTATGTCTGCTTTCTTGCTACCACTCTCCCTGCAAGGATAACAATGGACTAAAACTGAACTGTAAGCCAGACCCATTTAATGTTTTCTTATAAAAGAGTTGCCGTGGTCATGGTGTCTCTTCACAGCAATAGAAACCCTAAGACAAACCCTCTCCCTGCAAGGATAACAATGGACTAAAACTGAACTGTAAGCCAGACCCATTTAATGTTTTCTTATAAAAGAGTTGCCGTGGTCATGGTGTCTCTTCACAGCAATAGAAACCCTAAGACAAACCCTGTCTAGTATTAAATCAGCACACCATCAATTTTTGAAATAGCTTTTCTCTATGCTGGTATCTCTTTCTGCAGAATGGTACATTAAAAACTTTTTCTTTATTTAGTCTTAATGATTACAGAATGTGTGTCTTGATTCTCTCATTGCAGATAATTTTTAGATTTGTTTATGATTAAACTCTAAGCCTCAGAAACTTGTTTATGGGGGAGATTTGAAAAAGTTTGGAAACATTAATTTCACTTCAGAATTCTGTAAACTCAACTGACTGGGCAATTCTAGAATAAGCTTAGAGGGCCAAAGGGATGCCTACTATGCAGACTAGGCTCCCACCTCCCACACACATGTCCACGACCTAAGGCTCGTAGAAAGCTGAACATTTTAAAAATACCTATTTTTTTTTTATGTGTATGGGTGTTTTTCTTGCAAGCAAGCACACAGTGTGTAGTATGCCTGGTGTTCATGGTGGCCAGAAGAAAGAGCTAGATTCCCTGGAACTGGAATTACAGACACCATCAGCGGCTATATGGCCACTGAGAACAGACTCCAGGTGCTTGGCAACAGTAGCAATTGCTCTCAACCACTGAGCCTTCTCTCCAGAGCTTGTAGAAAGCTGAATTTTCAGGGAGACTGACTAGAGCAAAAGAGTTTAAAAAATTCTACAATTTGGTCAGAAAAGCCTGGTTAAAGTTGGGGCTAAGGAACACGTGGGGGTGTGCCTTTTAAGGTTATACCAGCTCAATATTTCTTACCTCTCTCTGGTCCTTATCTACCATAAGCAAAGAAGCTCCTCTACCACAGTTTCACATAGCCATGACACTCTGTCAAGATGCATGGAGTCGAGCAACCATGGACTGAATTTCCTGAAACTATGGATTAAAATAAATTCTCCCTCCTTTAAACTGTTTGTTAGGCACTGGGCCACAGCAATAAAACGTAACTAATATATGTATTTTTTTTTCTTTGGTTTTTCGAGACAAGGTTTCTCTGTGGTTTTGGAGCCTGTCCTGGAACTAGCTCTTGTAGACCAGGCTGGTCTCGAACTCACAGAGATCTGCCTGCCTCTGCCTCCCAAGTACTGGGTAATATATGTATTAAAGTAAATCTACTGATGGAGGAAGGTCATTGGTTAAAAAAATAAACTGCCTTGGCCCATTTATTGGTTAGAACATAGGTGGGTGGAGCAAACAGAACAGAATGCTGGGAGGAAGAGGAAGTGAGCTCAGAGAGGCCATGCTTCGCTCTCCCGGGCAGACACTGCCAGGTCAGACATGCTGAATCTTTCCCGGTAAGACTGGTGCTACACAGTTTATTAGAGATGGGTTGATCGGGACATCAGAATTAGCCAGTAAGGGCTAGAGCTAATGGGCCAAGCAGTGTTTAAAAGAATATAGTGTCCGTGTAATTATTTTGGGGCATAACCTAGCAGGTGGCCAGGGTGCTGGGGTCGCAGCCCAGCCGCTCCTACTACAACAGTCTACTGTAAAAGTAACAACATGAAAAAAAATGTAGAGGATTAGTACTTAGTGTTTTGAGTATGGGCTAACCGTCTAACGCTGATAGCAGAGTTCAATCCTCATCAAGGTACGATATGAAGAGCTATTGAGGACTAGGCTGAAGCAAAAATGGAGCCCAGAAGTTCCAGGACAGTTTCAACAACATAGCAAGACCCATCCATCTCTCATAAATAAATGTGGACGCTTAATTTATAAGAGCAAGAAAGGCCAGGCTGTGGTGGCACAGGCCTTTAATCCCAGCATTAGGGAGGCAGAGACAGGCAGATCTCTGTGAGTCTGAGGCTAATCTGGTCTACAGAGCAAGTTCTAGGACAAGCCCCAAAGCTACAGAGATACTCTGTCTCAAAAAAAGGGAAACAAACAAAAGCAAAAAGAGAAAGACCACATATACACTGTTTCTTTTTTGTCACCAGATGCAGCTCATTAGCCTTTCGCTATAACCATAAGCCAAAATAAACCCCTCTAGACATTACTTGTTCTGCATTACTATATTATTAGCAAAGAAAATAAACTAATATAGATGTCTACAAAATATGAAATAGTATAGACAAAATGGCATGTTTTAGTGCTTTAAATACAACAGAAGTAGCAATACAACAGAGTAGCTCTTCAAAAGTCAATTAATAAGCCAAATGAATTTCTATGCACCAGTAAATAAATGACCATTTAAGTAGCATCAAAACCATAAAGTTAGCAGAAATAATTCAAACATTCATTATAAAATTCCAAAAAACTATCATGATAGAGATCTGTGTCCATGAATTTAAACTCATATATAAAATGATCTATAGAGGCAATCCCCATTGAAATTTCAGTAAGGTCTTCTGTAGTTTTACATAAGCAAACTCTAACAGTTTTTTATTACAAGTTTTGTAGCAAACTATAAAGTTTTATTACAAGTTTTGCAGCAAAACTATAAAACTATAAAAACCCTTGAAGAGATGTTATATTTGAGAAATGGGAAAAAAGAAGTTATCAAAAAATTCTGTAAAGCTACAGTATTCAAATGGCATGGGCACAGGGACAGACAAATGGAACAATGAAACAACAAAAATCTTGACAGCATACTTTGAGTGAGCAATCAGCACCTCTTTTTTTTAAAAATAGAAATCTTTAAAATTCTAGCACATGTGCAGCAGAGTATATATGGGTTAAACAGCATTGTTAAAAACTGAAGCAGGAACAATGCCCAGACATCTAATAAATACATACTAGACATACAGTTGCATGTTGATAAAGTAGCCACAATAACATAAAGGAATAAAATGTAACTATATATATAAGAAACATCAATGGCGAGGAAAAGGACAACTTCATTATAAAGAGATTCAGCTACAGATAGAAACAGCATATTGTTTAGACATGTGTACATATAAGTAATAAAGAAGAAAAGAGAATTTGCACTAAAATGTTACTCTAAGTAATTCCCTTGGAAGATGGAAGAGGCAAGCAGTGCCCTTTTCAAAAGTCTTGGCATCATTCTACTTCTTCACGTGGGTGGTATTACACAAATGTTTGTTTTATCATTCTCTGAACTGTACATATACCATTTACATATTTCCACTACAATATTTCTCTTCCTGGTAGTGCTGAGACTCAAATCCAGAGTCTCATATCTGTAAAAATAAATAAATAAATAAAAGCACTCACCAGCTAAGCTATCCCTAGCCCCATGGTCAATTTTCAAAGACTACTTCTGACACAATATAAACAGCTGGAATCTTTACTTAATGGAAATCAATGCTTACTAACTCATTGCATCTTACAGAGAATAAGCATTTTTATTGTCACAATCAACAAGTCTGGTAACATACCTTATAGAGTCCAAAGCCAGGATCAATAAGACAAGTACGATCTGATGTAGATGGCTGGCTGGAAGATCCCCCTCTTGCTGTTTTCTTTACTTTAGGCTGATTATTAGAACGGGGTTTAGCCTGAACATCATTCTGCTTAGAAGTGCTAGGAAGACTGGAGTCTGGACGAACTAGCAGCTGAATTATATCATTCAGTCCAACGTCGTAGTCAAATAAAGTATATCCATTCTCCAACTAGAAAAACAGAAAACTACACTGAATTGCATATCTCAAAACTTACATTTCTACATGTTTAGTTTGTCCACATATCCTATATAAGCTATTAAAATTGACAACTCTACAACTTAATGATCTTGAAATAGTTTTTACTACTTTATGGCTTCTATTTTCAGCATCCTCTCTGGACCCCAGTAAATTATTAAGAACCACTCCAAATTAACTACAGATTACACTAATGTCATTAAAATAAAAACTGTACATAGCTATTGCAATCTCATAGTTCATTGTGTGTGTAGCTCATACACACACACAAACTCTCTAAACTACATTTAGCCTCTTATCACTTTTTGTTATTGTCTCTTAGTCTTTTGATAGTCTTTCTATACAGCCCAGGCTAGCCTCACTCGTGATCCTGTCTCAGCCTTCCAAGTGCTAGGATTACAAGTATATGATACGCAGGCTCTCTCAACAAAACTTATTTTAATCAACAGTGCCTAAATCCACTCCAAGTGTGGGAAAATAAATTTTGAAAGTGAGAACTTTATTGTTTTCTTTACAAGCTACATGTAATAGTGGTTATTAGCACTTTTATCTTCTTTTTGAAGCGCAATTAATACTTCCTTTAAGTGAAGAATATTTTAAAAAACTAATCAGAAATATGTTGTAAGAAGGCCACTTGTGTGTTCCCGGCTGCCCTCCGCTTGTTCATTTCCCAGCTGCCCAGACTCCCGAAATAACCACACAGAAACTGTATTAATAAAATCACTGCTTGGCCCATTAGCTCTGACTTCTTATTAGCTAATTCTTACATCTTGATTTAACCCATTTCTAGTAATCTGTGTATCGCCACGTGGCTGTGGCTTACCTGGATAAAGTTCCATTTGGTTGGTGGGGGGAGGGGCTACGTGGCTTCTCTCTGACTCGGCCTTTCTTTCTGCCAGCATTCAGTTTAGTTTTCCCCACCTAGCTCATCGTCTCAGGCTAAGCCAGTTTATTAACCAATGGTATTCACAGCATACAGAGGAGAATCCCACATCAGAAATATATTTCAATTATACTATATTCCATTTCTCTATGGTTCTCTAATTCTATCCATCTGCAAATACTAGCAAATTTTGACACAAAGTCATCTAGGAAAAACACATAAATTATCTTGAAATTCACCCACATTTTCAGAAGGTTATGGACTTATCTATGCCCACTGTCACCTCCACCACACCCCCACCTCCCAAAAGACATGATCAGATATACTAGATGTTCTACTCCACAGTACCTCAGAGGGCCGAGAGTCCCTACATGACATATGTTAAGACTCAGGGATTTCATTTCCAGCATCAAGGGAGTGGCTTACCTCAGAACCTAATTTTATTTAGAAATGGGGTCTTTAGATATAATCCAAGACAGCACATAACTAAAGAAATTCAAAGCCTATTATTATGGAGTGACTTGGGTCCTCTAAACACTTATATGCTAAAGCCCTAACCTCTAATGCCTCAAAATATGACCTAGGTTGGAGATAGGGTCTTTAAACAGGTAATAAATATAGAATGGGATCATTAAGAGGACCTCTAATCCAGTCTAATTGGTGTCCTTGCTAAAAACAAGGAGAGACACAGAAAAGGCAGGACAATGGAGGGGGGAGTGTGAGGAGAAGGGGAAGACAGGCAAGAAAGTCATGTTAATAAATGGAGTGGTTGCCATGTAAATGGAATGGTAAAAACTTCCAGATAATCAAAACAGAAGTCTGAAGACAGCTCTCCATACCATTCTGGTATTGTTACAGCATTCTAGGAAACCAACTGTGATAGTTTGAATGTATTTGGCCCCCATAATATCATATGTAATGGCACTATCAGGAGGTGTGGCTTTGTTGGACCCTTGTTGGAGGAAGTGTGTCAATGTGGAGGAGGGCTTTGAGGTTTCTTATGCTCAGAATACTGTCCAGTAAGTCGGTTGATTCCTTGTTGCCTATAAGATGTAGCAGTCTTAGCTCCAGCATCACCTCTGTCTGCATGCTGCCATGCTCTCTGCCATGAGAAAAATTGACTGAACTTCTAAAACTATAATCAGATCCCCTCAATTCAATGTTTTCTTTATAAGAGTAGCCATGGTCATGGTGTCTTTCCACAACAATAGTAAACCAAACTAAGACACCAATTTTCTATTTTGTTTCTTTAAAGGGTGTATAAGCAGTTGACTGTTAAAATTCAACTCCTTAAAGATCAAAACTACAATTTCTTTCAGAAATATCAACTTAAGCATTGCATTAACCATTCTTTCATGCAATATCCATACCATTCACAACTGTGTAATACAGTAACATGACATTTAAGAATTCAACTACACTCCTGTCCTCCATCATGTCGCAAGGTCAGGATGAAAAGGAGAACCCTATGTGGGAACTTTGCATCTGCAAACTCTGCCTCAATATCTGTGTTGGGGAGAGCGGAGACAGACTGACCCAGGCAGCCCAGGTGTTGGAGCAGCTCAAGGCCAGACACCTGTCTTTTCCAAAGCTAGGTACATACAGCGTCAGGTCCTTCAGCATCAGGAGAAATGAAAAGATTGCTGTTCACTGAACTGTCCGTGGAGCCAAGGTAGAAGTTGTGGAGAAAGGCCTGAAGGTGCGGGAGTATGAGTTATGGAAAATAACTTCTCAGATACTGGGAACTTCGGCTTTGGGATTCAAGAACACATTGACCTGGGCATCAAATATGACCCAAGCATTGGGATCTAGGGCCTGGACTTCTATGTGGTGCTGGGCAGGCCAGGTTTCAGCATTGCAGACAAGAAGCACAGGGCAGGCTGTATTGGGGCCAAACATGGAATCAGCAAAGAGGAAGCCATGCGCTGGTTCTAGCAGAAGTATGATGGATCATTCTTCCTGGCAAATAAATTTTATCCAAAAGGCCAATAAAATTTTTCTCAGGAAAAAAAAAAGATTTCAGGCCGGGCGGTGGTGGCGCACGCCTTTAATCCCAGCACTCGGGAGGCAGAGGCCGGCGGATCTCTGTGAGTTCGAGGCCAGCCTGGTCTACAAGAGCTAGTGCCAGGACAGGAACTAAAAAGCTACAGAGAGCCAGGCGATGGTGGCGCACGCCTTTAATCCCAGCACTCGGGAGGCAGAGGCAGGCGGATCTCTGTGAGTTCGAGACCAGCCTGGTCTACAGGGCTAGTTCCAGGACAGGCTCCAAAGCCACAGAGAAAACCTGTCTCGAAAAACCAAAAAAAAAATAAAAAAAATAAAAAAAAAATAAAAAGCTACAGAGAAACCCTGTCTCGAAAATCCAAAAAAAAAAAATATATATATTACTTCACTAGTGAGATTTATTTAGGTGGCAGACCTAAGACCATAACTAGCACAATTTTACAGGTTACAAGTATTCTTATTTGTCAAATAGTACAAGGAATCAAGAATTTCACAACCTTCCCAGTAGAGGGATCAAGGAATTAAACTAGATACTATCTCACAGCTCAGCTAATCCAAGGGACTCAAAGTAGCTCACAGGCAGTACTCATCCTGGGTTCATTCGGCCTCTTTCTCTCTCTGTCTCTCTCTCTCTCTCTGTCTCTCTCTCTCTCTCTCTCTCACACACACACACACACAACTCAGTACACAAAGCCAGTAACTAAGTAAGCCTTCATATGAATAGGAATGTTAATATATTTAAAACATAAACAACAAGCCAGCCACAAACCCTTTATCTACAAAGATGTACTGCCTGCAAGATATACCAGGGCAATGGTGGCAAAAACCATTCTTGTGGGAGAAACCAACCAGTATCTGATTTGACTTAAGGTCCTTTCCCTGAGATAGAACCCACATCCAGCACCGCTTGAGTGAGCAAGAAGCTGAGACTAGATAGCCCAGGGACCTAGGGTGAAAAGTAAGTGGTGTGGCAATAAAACGACTAATGATATTCTGCTATGTATGTAGATCAGAGCCTTGTTCAGCTATCAGTGAAGCTTCCACTAGCAGTGGATGGGAACCCACAGCCAGACATTATGAAGAGTGAGAGATCTTGGAATACTCAGCCCTAAATTGGATGTCTCCATCAAACCAGAGCTCAGTGGGGGATAGAGGACACCAAGAAAACAAGGTCGTCTAAATTAACATGATCATAGCTCATATGAACACAGAGACTGGAGCAGCATGTGCACGGCCTGCACCAAGTCCTCTGAGTACATATTATGGCTTCCAATTTAGTGGGTTGGTTATTGGTATTTCTGGGTATACAAATGAGCAGGCCTCTGACTCTTGTGCCTAATCTTGGGCTCTTTTCCTTCTGTTGGTCTGTGTCATCTGACTTTGATATGATAGTTTTCGTTTTATCTTATTCTATTTTTTTATATTTTCAAGAATGAATAAAAAAATTAGCTATTAGAGCCGGGCGGTGGTGGCGCACGCCTTTAATCCCAGCACTCGGGAGGCAGAGGCAGGCGGATCTCTGTGAGTTCGAGACCAGCCTGGTCTACAAGAGCTAGTTCCAGGACAGGCTCCAAAACCACAGAGAAACCCTGTCTCGAAAAAACAAAAAAACAAAGAAAAACAAAAACTAGCTGTTAGGGCAAAGGTTAACAACTAAACTGGAAGATTTATACCTACTGGGAGAGGGAAAAATCAGTTTTCTCCAAATCACTCTAGCAGGGTCTCATGTTCAGGAGTACCTGACCAACATATAATGGACTCCACAGGGTTTTTTTGTGTGCTTTTATTGGTTATAGCTTGGTATTTCTTTTTTCTTTCTGGATGTAGTTTTGTTTCCTTGGTCTTGGTGAGTTTTTGTTGTTGTTGTTGTTGTTGTATTAAGTTTTTGTTTTAAGGCTCAGTGGGTAAGAAGGGGGACAGGATCTGAAAGGACTTGGGGGAGGGGAAGAACATTATCAAAATATATTAAAAATATTTTAACTCGTTTTAAATAAAGGGAAGCTTTGAGATGGATTAGAGTAAAGGTTTGGCTGCCAAGCCTGAGGGCCTAAGTCCGATCCCCAGGATCCACATGGTGAACTGACTCCTCAAAGAGTTCTCTGACCTCCACATGTGTTACAACAGATGTACACAAATAAATTAATGTAAAAATAACTAAAACAGCAGTAAAAAAGTACTCTTCTAGCCCCAAGCCTTCCCTAGGAAGGAGGGGAATCACTCAAACAAAATGTGGCCTTTTCCTCTTCCTGGAGCAGTACTTAGAGGCTCTGGGAGAGCTCTAGCCTTTGACACATGTCACAGGCTTTCCTACAATACAGTCTCTAACAAAACTAGGCTGTCTCGCATCCCTGATAACAGGATTGTTTACCTTTGCATCTTTTATTTTTACACCAAAAATGTTGGGAAAGCACCTAGATCCACATGTAGTATGTGCCTAGGCAGACATCAGGGGCTCGTGTTGTGAGACTGAAAGTCCTTAAGAGAGTGTCTAAGACAAAGAAGCATGTCAGCAGGGCCTACAGTGGTTCCAGGCATGCCAGGTGTGTTCCTGACAGGACCAAGCAGGCTTTCCTTATTGAGAAGCAGAAAATTGCTGTGAAAGTGTTCAAGGCACAAATACAGTCAGAAAGCGAAATAAATATGCAGCTTTTTTTTATTTAAAAAAAAAATAAGATTCAAGGCTTGGTTAAAAAACAAAAAACAAAAATACCCTTCATTTTGACATTCTTCAATAGCCAAAAATAAAACACTCTAACTCTGAAACAGGTGAAAATGTACAATTTTTGTCTAGACAATGTAATAAACATTATGAAAATTACTTCAAAATTTTAAAAGTAGAAAATCTAAACTCTAAAATAGTATAAACCATTCAAATGCACTAGTAATCCATTCCAAAAAATACCTGCTGGGAGAGGGAAAAATCAGTTTTCTCCAAATCACGCTAGCCGGGTCTCATGTTCAGGTGAGACATTAAAGAAGTAAAATTAAGATAAATCTTGTGGCACATACATATATACAATCCTTCCACTCTGTAGGGTGAGGCAGGAGGATCCCATGTTCAAGGACAGCTTGGGCTCCACAGTGAGACCTAGCTTAATTATAAATTGAAGATGTTTCCATTACATTTTTTTATTGGTATCTGGCAAGTGTCAGAGACCTTAGGAGTGAATACTCTACAAATTTTAATTATTTTCTATTAAATAACTGCCAAGAATGACTTAAACTGCTTTCAGTAGTGCATTCTAAACGTGGTATAGCAGGAAAGTAACATCTAAAAAGTTAGAGTAGAACACTAAACATATCAAGGCAAGAAACTCTAAGAAAGTCATCTTCCTTCATAATAGCTCTCCCTTTCACACACACACTCACGCTATACACTCATTCTTATTTCATAGGCAATATTCCAGTCTTTTTTTTTTTTAAAAAAAAGTTACTATTTTTCACTGCTTAGGCCATTTTATTCAGAAACGCCTCACAGTCTACTAAGAGTTATTAAGAATGTTGGAGTAATTTGCCTAGACTACTTAAGTTACTCCATATTTAATGTTAAGTGTAGATACAAAGTTATCTGTGACTCAAATTATGCTCTGGAAGAGGGAGAAAGGGATGAGGTCATCTGGAACCCAGCTTCTTAAACGGTTGGTTGTGAGTCCATACTGGGGTCCCGTAACTGAATATCAGAGAAAGGAAATTAATTATTACATACACAATAACCTGACAATAGTAATGTTTTCAGAAGTGCAATGTCCAAAAACTAATTCAAAATAAAAAAAAATGTCTAAAAATGAGGTGTTTCTGGAAGAAGTCCATGCTGCATCGCAGTGACTCCACCGCAGCCTTGGTTCTGAAAACACTAACACAATGTGCACTTTGTACTATGCATGCTATAGTTATTTTAATGTGTTGAATGAAAAATTAAGACACAATTTCCAATATTTTCTAGAAGCACCCTAAACATACTTTTGTTGTACCATATTTATGCAAAACATTCTCATCATTAACTATAAAATCAAAATTAATGATCAACTCTGAAAAAGGTTAGATGTTCTGTCCTGAAGTATCAAATATTCAACCCAGTTTTAATTCTTTATAAAATAAGCATGTCTATCTAGTAAAATACAAATTTGCTTTTCTTTTAACACAACTGATAAGATTATGTGAATACCAAATAATTTCAAAATGAACTGTGATTTATTAGCAGATTTGATAGGCATACCTATTTTCAATACTTACATACCCAGAGTTACACAAAAATTTCTTGGGCCAAAAGTAATTTCAAGTAGAAAAAGTTTTACAAGTCCTGATCTAGAAATTACAAATACTTATAGATTTAAAGTATATAGCTGTAGTCCATCAATGTCTTATAGAAGTAAATGGTTCAGAACTGCCTTTTTAAAAACTCAAGGTACAAGACTCTGAAGAAAAAGAAATGGTTAGGACTCTGTGAGAATGAACTACTACCGGGC